>NC_140797.1:25251205-25721205 GCF_037176805.1 Vigna unguiculata
GGCGGCGTGTGGGCCGGGCCAGGCGGAAACGCTGTTGTTCTGGCATTTGATGTGTTGTTTTGTTAAACTGACAATGATGCTTGGATCGGGAGATGCTGTGCCATGAGCGGGTAGGTTCATGGATGGTGTGACATGTGATGATATGAGCGGGGAGGTTCATATCAAGTTACTCTCACGTGGGGATACGAGCGGGGAGGTTCGTATGTTCCGTGCTCACGTGAGAGATGCCACGTGCGGGGAGGTACGGGGGCTGGTGGATCACATGTGTTGGACTACGGGCGGGTAGGTCCGTAGAGCAGGACTACGAGCGGGGAGGTTCGTAGAGGCAGGACCACGAGCGGGCAGGTTCGTGTGAGCATCAGATTCCCGAGTCCAAGGCTAACCAATTGTGTGACTTGAAGACTGTTAAGTCTTGGGGTTAGGGTCTTGGCCAAGATTTATAGATAATGATTAAGATGGGTAAATGATCTATTTTGTGTTTATATTCTTGTTATTTTATTTTCTCAGCTCACCCTTTCTGTTTGTGTGTGGCGATGATCGTGTAATTCGTTACACGGGAGCAGATGTTGATGCAGGTGGTGCTGAGGATGTTCAGATGGCGGAGTGAGGGGCTAGCATGGGAGTAGCTCTAGGGTTTTAATGAATTGTAATTTATGTTTAAATGCAAAATTTGGGAACTTGTAATGAATTATGAGCCCGTTATGAGTTTTGACGCGATAACTTAATGAAATAAATTTTTCCCGCATTGGGAATTTTATCGAGATGATTATTTAATGAAAATGTTTATTTAAAATATTTATTTTTAAGTAATATTCCCTAGGGATGTTACATTTGGTATCAGAGCAAACGTTTTGATGCTTTTGGGGCAAATTGGGGAGTGAGCTTGTCGTATTTCGGTTGCGAAACCGTGTAGGAATGAATTTGTAGTCTGTCGATCATACTATTGATTGCGGACTACGTAAAGTTGTGAACTGGAAGCATTAAGAACAGAAAATTTCTTGGTAAAGTGATGAGGGTGCACACTCATGACTATATCAGGGATAGTTTCCTTTCTTAATTCTAAAGGTTTTGGTAAAAGATAGGGAAGTTATAGTTGAGTTTCTCTCCTATGCCTTTTCCTTTTTATGTTTGCACTCATGTGGTATGTGTTTGTTATTTATGGTGGCAAAGGAATGCAGATTCAAGGTCAAGCTTGACCTGCTTGCCTTGCAAGAGTTAGTGTAGGGCCTTTAAAGTAGCCTCTTGACCGAAGATACGAATATGCAGAAGGTTGTGTATCAGTGTACGAGTGAAGTTAAGTTACGAATTTGTAGGCGAAGAACACTAAAGGAGTTTAGAAACATCGCGTTAAACTGAGGGCAAGAATAGGTTCTTGAAACGAATACCAAAAGTTCTGGGAGAGGAATCAAATTCAAAGGTTAGAATAAGGAGAAGTGTTCAGTGCATGCTTATGCAGCAAAGTTGAGAAGTCAAATCGGTACTACATCCTAACATGGGTCAATGGTAGGAGCGGAAAGTAGTGAAACGTATGAGGCTAAGGCTAAACCAAAAAGGGTCGAGACAAGGAAGTGAGAATCTCCAGCGGAATGTAAATCTGAGGTAGAGCTCGAAAGATTAGGTCGACCAGGAAATGTTCTAAGAAAGGGGGAAAACCAATTACGTGGTAAGAATACCATATGTTCAAGGCTTTATGCCGGTCAACCTCCATGAGAGGCAGTCAAATCTTCTTGGCAATAACCACAATCTAAGTCAGGAGTAGAATAGATGTTCTAAGTAAGGTGGCTCACGAGAGGGAAAGGTCTGACTTGGGGCATGAGATGAACAGTTTCAAGTATCGAAGAAAGCGGTACTTCATTAAGTTGTTCTTATGGGGATGAGGCAATTGGTAAGGTCATGGCACAAGGGAGGATGAAAGGAAAAGAGAAAAGTCTTGTGCAGCTGAAGGAGTGTCTCCACTAATTGGCGTTGGATCGGTTAAAGTAAATAATTAAAAGGATACAAGGTATAAAAGTGGTGTTTGGGGTATGCGTTTTGGTTTTAATCGAGATCAGATACTCCTTAGTACCGCCGTTATGAGAATTAGGTTCTGGTTGTCAGTAAGAGGGAATTGGTAGTGAGATGTCGGTTTACTCTACAGTTGCGGCTAAGTGTGGAATACTTAGGTTTGGTGGTGTTTCGAGATGATCGAAGAATTCATACTCAAGGTTAATTGGAATTGACCTTTTTGAGAGAATGAGACATCAACACAAGGATGGATAGGTTATTTTCCAATCTCATGCTGGAACAGTGTGATACTCCACAAGGTAGTGTTCGATGATCCAAAGAGACAAATCGACGACGAGGTATCAATTGTAGATAGATCAAAAAGGTGAGGACAAAATGTCATGTGAACTAGAGTTACTTAGCAAAGACCAGAGAAGAATAGATGTAGAGCATCTCGATGGTGGAAGAGTCCTAGACTCGTTTTCAAGTATATGCTAGAATTTCACTTTGGAGTGGTGAAGTTCCTTATCGCATTAGTACCTGAGGAAGAGCTGGTGTCGCGGGGAATGGGAAGAAAGAGAAGAAGAGGAATAGATACTGAAGAATTGATGACAAGGACTTAGTGTAAACACTATAATGATTGCAAGTTTTACACTTGTGTGAGAGGAGGAAGACGCTCAGGTACGGGAGGATCTAATATTGTGAGTTGGATAGGGACTGAGAAGGGGAAAGACTACAGGCTTGGAACGAATGGTATCTTAAGGGTTAGAGACCGAGTTTGTGTGCCTGGAGATTTGAGACTGAGGAAACAGATTCTGGAGGAGGGTCATAAAAGCCGACTTAGCATACATCCAGGTATGACTAAGATGTGTCACGATTTGAAACAGCCTTTCTGATGGAATGGGATGAAGACTGACATTGCCGACTTCGTGGCATCGTGCTTGGTGTGTCAGAAGGCCAAGATTGAACACCAGCGACCAGGGGGGGTACGCTGGAGTCATTGGATATTCCTCAATGGAAATGGGATAGTGTAGCTATGGATTTCTTCACACACTTGCCGAAGTCTGTGAAGGGGCACGATTCAATCTGGGTAATAGTGGACAGATTGACAAAGTGTGCTCACTTCCTTGCCATTAATCAAAAGTGGTCTATGGACAGATTGGCTGAGTTGTATGTGAGAGAAGTGGTCAGATTGCATGGTGTGTTGTCCAGTATAGTGTCAGATAGAGACTCGAGATTTACCTCTCGTTTCTGGCAGTCATTGCAGGCAGCGTTGGGGACTCAGCTGAGGATGAGTTCTGCATACCATCCTCAAACTGATGGTCAGTCGGAGCGTACCATTCAGTCTTTGGAGGATCTATTGAGGACTTGTGTATTGGACCATATGGGTAGTTGGAGCGAGATGCTTCCCTTAGTGGAGTTCACATACAACAACGGTTACCACACCAGCATCGGTATGGCTCCATATGAGGCGTTGTATGGGCGGCGGTGTAGGACGCCACTATGTTGGGACCAGGATGGAGAATCATTGGTGTTGGGTCCTGAGTTTTTTACAGCAAACCTCTGAGGAGGTTAGAGCAATCCAGGAGAGAATGAGGGCTACACAGAGCAGACAAAAGTACTATGCAGACAAGAGGAGACGACCTCTAGAGTTCGAGGCTGGGGATCATGTATTCCTCAGGGTGACACCAACGGCTGGTATTAGGAGGGCCATCAAATCGAGGAAGTTAACCCCGAGGTTTGTTGGGCCTTATCAAATTCTGAGGAGAATTGGCGTTGCAGCTTGTGAGATAGCCCTACTACCACACTTGACGAATTTGCATAACGTGTTCCATGTCTCCCAGTTGAGGAAATATGTTGCAGATCCGTCGCACGTACTGGAGCCCGATGATATTCAGATCCGGGAGGATTTGACGATGAGCACTCGGCTAGTGCGAATTCTAGATTCACAGGTGAAACAGCTGCGGGGGGAAGGAAATTAAGACTGTGAAGGTGTTGTGGGATGAGACTACCCAGGAGATGACCTGGGAGATGGAGGATCGCATGAAGCAATCCTATCCGTACTTATTCCCTGGTAAGTTTTATTTTCGAGGACGAAAATCTTAAAAAGGGGGGTGTAATGTAAGATCCGGGAAAATTAAATAGTTATTTAATTAATTATTTAATTAGGACGGATAATGAGAATATTTAAAGCAATAAATGCGAGGAGCTATGACATGGAAAGGTACTAGCTCAAGTGGTTGAGAGTACTTTATTGTGTGTGAGGACTTGGGTTCGAGTCCTATGTGTGCCACTTGGATGTTATTTAAATTATGTGTTTTTGTGTGATTATATATTGAACTCGTTTGGATGATGATAAATCCTTAAAATTGTGGGAGTCATCATGAAATATGTGTTGGTTGAGTGGTCATGTATTTAAATTGTTAATTGGGTGGTTGTGGGTTCAATCCTTGCTAAGAACAAAACTAATTTTCTTTTTGGCAATTTTGGGTTGCATGGTGTTGAAGGGACGTAGAAAACCTAGCTGCAGATGAAGGCAGTCCAATGGGTAGGAAATCATTCAATAGTGGTTCATGAGTAGTCATTTGCTAGGACACTTAAGGTATTTTCGTTTTTAGCACTTAGCACCTTTAATTTGGGTAATAAGTGAGAGAGAACAAGCTTGTGGGAGAGGCAAAGGGCACCACAGTGGGTGCAAGGGTCGATTACTAGGTTTTCAGAAGGGAGAAACTAATTGTAAGAGAGTGGAGTGGCTGGAAAACATTGGGGACGTGCAAGAGAGGGTCAAGGAAGCTTTTTGGGTTGGAGATACATCAAGAATTCGTGGTTTAGCAAGGAATTCCAGGTTAGGGGAGTTGTTTTTCGTGTCTTTTTAATTGTAATTGAATAACTGCGCGATGCCTTTGCTCATTGTATGATCACTGCGTCATTTCTGCACTGTTGTATTGAGGTTTCTGGATTTTTCCAGAAACCGCCTGGCGGTTCATCCCGTACCGCCAGGCGGCTCATCAGGTTTGTTGTGTTGTTCTTGTTTTGGCATGATCCGCCTGGCGGCGATGAATTTCTGCCAGGCGGCGCGACACTGTTCGCGTTCTATCTTCGTGATTTGTGATACTGTATGTATGAGAACCCTTATGGGTTCTGAAATTGATTCATATAGCTTTCATTGGATACCTTGTTGATCTGAAATCAGTTGAAATTTGGGGGGGGTGGTGGAGTCCTAGGTATACTCGGGCATGAATTGAGTCAGGTTATTCTCGAGGGTAAAGATCGAGTGGTCTATATGGATTGATTTAGGGGCAGGAAATTAGTCGATTATATATGTATTGTTATAGCTTGGATAATGTAAGTAATGGGGATGAGTACTGGAAAGAGGATGGACTCTGTCATAGGTACGAATAAACCTGGTTTACGCAGGTACTGATGCTCCGCCTGGCGGCAAGCAAGGCGCCGCCAGGCGATAGCGCGGTCAGGGGGCTGTTTGTGGGATTTTGGAAATAGAAAGTGAAGGGAATGGGGAGTGTGTGAGGTTTTACGACAATTTGGTAATGTAGAAAGGGACGAAATACTATATTGAATAACCGGGAGAATGGTAGCTTATGATGTTGGATGGATTATCTAAGGAAGAAAAGGAGAAGGGAAAAATTTAGTTAAGAGATTCTGCTTAGAGGCATAGTATTCGTTTACGTGTAATCGGATAGGTACTGAATATGACTTACTGAAGTTTAGGTAACAATTGAGGATACATGTACTAGGGGATGACCATTGGTCAGGTTATAAATCTCTTACGATTAGAGTTATAGGCACTAGAGAAAAATGTGATGGAGAATAATTATGCATGAGGAATTATGGGGGAAGTATTCTAATGATGCTGAGAGTAAAGCTTTGGCTATTACAGGGTAGGGTACATGGTAGCGAGAAAGAAGGTGTTGAACTTTGGACTGTGTTCGTAGATATGAAAGGAGTTGCTTTAATAGGTTAACGTTCAGTTAATGTGAAAACTTGAATTGTTGGTTTGGCCATGGTAAAGATTAGGTGCTTGATACTTCTGATAGTTGTGAGACTAACCATAGTAGAAAAACCAGAGGGGTCCTGCTACTGATACGGCGCCTGGCGGCACGGGTACGTGCGCCAGGCGATGATACTAACATCAGGGGTCCCTGTGTCGCTTGGCGCCTGGCGGCACGGTGTGCTCCGCCAGGCGGTGACGAGAAAACAGTGGGGTCAGGGAGAACGCTGGCGCCTAGCGGGAGGTGAATACCGCCAGGCGGTCTGGAGCAATTTCGCCTGGCGGCGTGTGGGCCGGGCCAGGCGGAAACGCTGTTGTTCTGGCATTTGATGTGTTGTTTTGTTAAACTGACAATGATGCTTGGATCGGGAGATGCTGTGCCATGAGCGGGTAGGTTCATGGATGGTGTGACATGTGATGATATGAGCGGGGAGGTTCATATCAAGTTACTCTCACGTGGGGATACGAGCGGGGAGGTTCGTATGTTCCGTGCTCACGTGAGAGATGCCACGTGCGGGGAGGTACGGGGGCTGGTGGATCACATGTGTTGGACTACGGGCGGGTAGGTCCGTAGAGCAGGACTACGAGCGGGGAGGTTCGTAGAGGCAGGACCACGAGCGGGCAGGTTCGTGTGAGCATCAGATTCCCGAGTCCAAGGCTAACCAATTGTGTGACTTGAAGACTATTAAGTCTTGGGGTTAGGGTCTTGGCCAAGATTTATAGATAATGATTAAGATGGGTAAATGATCTATTTTGTGTTTATATTCTTGTTATTTTATTTTCTCAGCTCACCCTTTCTGTTTGTGTGTGGCGATGATCGTGTAATTCGTTACACGGGAGCAGATGTTGATGCAGGTGGTGCTGAGGATGTTCAGATGGCGGAGTGAGGGGCTAGCATGGGAGTAGCTCTAGGGTTTTAATGAATTGTAATTTATGTTTAAATGCAAAATTTGGGAACTTGTAATGAATTATGAGCCCGTTATGAGTTTTGACGCGATAACTTAATGAAATAAATTTTTCCCGCATTGGGAATTTTATCGAGATGATTATTTAATGAAAATGTTTATTTAAAATATTTATTTTTAAGTAATATTCCCTAGGGATGTTACATTTGGTATCAGAGCAAACGTTTTGATGCTTTTGGGGCAAATTGGGGAGTGAGCTTGTCGTATTTCGGTTGCGAAACCGTGTAGGAATGAATTTGTAGTCTGTCGATCATACTATTGATTGCGGACTACGTAAAGTTGTGAACTGGAAGCATTAAGAACAGAAAATTTCTTGGTAAAGTGATGAGGGTGCACACTCATGACTATATCAGGGATAGTTTCCTTTCTTAATTCTAAAGGTTTTGGTAAAAGATAGGGAAGTTATAGTTGAGTTTCTCTCCTATGCCTTTTCCTTTTTATGTTTGCACTCATGTGGTATGTGTTTGTTATTTATGGTGGCAAAGGAATGCAGATTCAAGGTCAAGCTTGACCTGCTTGCCTTGCAAGAGTTAGTGTAGGGCCTTTAAAGTAGCCTCTTGACCGAAGATACGAATATGCAGAAGGTTGTGTATCAGTGTACGAGTGAAGTTAAGTTACGAATTTGTAGGCGAAGAACACTAAAGGAGTTTAGAAACATCGCGTTAAACTGAGGGCAAGAATAGGTTCTTGAAACGAATACCAAAAGTTCTGGGAGAGGAATCAAATTCAAAGGTTAGAATAAGGAGAAGTGTTCAGTGCATGCTTATGCAGCAAAGTTGAGAAGTCAAATCGGTACTACATCCTAACATGGGTCAATGGTAGGAGCGGAAAGTAGTGAAACGTATGAGGCTAAGGCTAAACCAAAAAGGGTCGAGACAAGGAAGTGAGAATCTCCAGCGGAATGTAAATCTGAGGTAGAGCTCGAAAGATTAGGTCGACCAGGAAATGTTCTAAGAAAGGGGGAAAACCAATTACGTGGTAAGAATACCATATGTTCAAGGCTTTATGCCGGTCAACCTCCATGAGAGGCAGTCAAATCTTCTTGGCAATAACCACAATCTAAGTCAGGAGTAGAATAGATGTTCTAAGTAAGGTGGCTCACGAGAGGGAAAGGTCTGACTTGGGGCATGAGATGAACAGTTTCAAGTATCGAAGAAAGCGGTACTTCATTAAGTTGTTCTTATGGGGATGAGGCAATTGGTAAGGTCATGGCACAAGGGAGGATGAAAGGAAAAGAGAAAAGTCTTGTGCAGCTGAAGGAGTGTCTCCACTAATTGGCGTTGGATCGGTTAAAGTAAATAATTAAAAGGATACAAGGTATAAAAGTGGTGTTTGGGGTATGCGTTTTGGTTTTAATCGAGATCAGATACTCCTTAGTACCGCCGTTATGAGAATTAGGTTCTGGTTGTCAGTAAGAGGGAATTGGTAGTGAGATGTCGGTTTACTCTACAGTTGCGGCTAAGTGTGGAATACTTAGGTTTGGTGGTGTTTCGAGATGATCGAAGAATTCATACTCAAGGTTAATTGGAATTGACCTTTTTGAGAGAATGAGACATCAACACAAGGATGGATAGGTTATTTTCCAATCTCATGCTGGAACAGTGTGATACTCCACAAGGTAGTGTTCGATGATCCAAAGAGACAAATCGACGACGAGGTATCAATTGTAGATAGATCAAAAAGGTGAGGACAAAATGTCATGTGAACTAGAGTTACTTAGCAAAGACCAGAGAAGAATAGATGTAGAGCATCTCGATGGTGGAAGAGTCCTAGACTCGTTTTCAAGTATATGCTAGAATTTCACTTTGGAGTGGTGAAGTTCCTTATCGCATTAGTACCTGAGGAAGAGCTGGTGTCGCGGGGAATGGGAAGAAAGAGAAGAAGAGGAATAGATACTGAAGAATTGATGACAAGGACTTAGTGTAAACACTATAATGATTGCAAGTTTTACACTTGTGTGAGAGGAGGAAGACGCTCAGGTACGGGAGGATCTAATATTGTGAGTTGGATAGGGACTGAGAAGGGGAAAGACTACAGGCTTGGAACGAATGGTATCTTAAGGGTTAGAGACCGAGTTTGTGTGCCTGGAGATTTGAGACTGAGGAAACAGATTCTGGAGGAGGGTCATAAAAGCCGACTTAGCATACATCCAGGTATGACTAAGATGTGTCACGATTTGAAACAGCCTTTCTGATGGAATGGGATGAAGACTGACATTGCCGACTTCGTGGCATCGTGCTTGGTGTGTCAGAAGGCCAAGATTGAACACCAGCGACCAGGGGGGGTACGCTGGAGTCATTGGATATTCCTCAATGGAAATGGGATAGTGTAGCTATGGATTTCTTCACACACTTGCCGAAGTCTGTGAAGGGGCACGATTCAATCTGGGTAATAGTGGACAGATTGACAAAGTGTGCTCACTTCCTTGCCATTAATCAAAAGTGGTCTATGGACAGATTGGCTGAGTTGTATGTGAGAGAAGTGGTCAGATTGCATGGTGTGTCGTCCAGTATAGTGTCAGATAGAGACTCGAGATTTACCTCTCGTTTCTGGCAGTCATTGCAGGCAGCGTTGGGGACTCAGCTGAGGATGAGTTCTGCATACCATCCTCAAACTGATGGTCAGTCGGAGCGTACCATTCAGTCTTTGGAGGATCTATTGAGGACTTGTGTATTGGACCATATGGGTAGTTGGAGCGAGATGCTTCCCTTAGTGGAGTTCACATACAACAACGGTTACCACACCAGCATCGGTATGGCTCCATATGAGGCGTTGTATGGGCGGCGGTGTAGGACGCCACTATGTTGGGACCAGGATGGAGAATCATTGGTGTTGGGTCCTGAGTTTTTTACAGCAAACCTCTGAGGAGGTTAGAGCAATCCAGGAGAGAATGAGGGCTACACAGAGCAGACAAAAGTACTATGCAGACAAGAGGAGACGACCTCTAGAGTTCGAGGCTGGGGATCATGTATTCCTCAGGGTGACACCAACGGCTGGTATTAGGAGGGCCATCAAATCGAGGAAGTTAACCCCGAGGTTTGTTGGGCCTTATCAAATTCTGAGGAGAATTGGCGTTGCAGCTTGTGAGATAGCCCTACTACCACACTTGACGAATTTGCATAACGTGTTCCATGTCTCCCAGTTGAGGAAATATGTTGCAGATCCGTCGCACGTACTGGAGCCCGATGATATTCAGATCCGGGAGGATTTGACGATGAGCACTCGGCTAGTGCGAATTCTAGATTCACAGGTGAAACAGCTGCGGGGGGAAGGAAATTAAGACTGTGAAGGTGTTGTGGGATGAGACTACCCAGGAGATGACCTGGGAGATGGAGGATCGCATGAAGCAATCCTATCCGTACTTATTCCCTGGTAAGTTTTATTTTCGAGGACGAAAATCTTAAAAAGGGGGGTGTAATGTAAGATCCGGGAAAATTAAATAGTTATTTAATTAATTATTTAATTAGGACGGATAATGAGAATATTTAAAGCAATAAATGCGAGGAGCTATGACATGGAAAGGTACTAGCTCAAGTGGTTGAGAGTACTTTATTGTGTGTGAGGACTTGGGTTCGAGTCCTATGTGTGCCACTTGGATGTTATTTAAATTATGTGTTTTTGTGTGATTATATATTGAACTCGTTTGGATGATGATAAATCCTTAAAATTGTGGGAGTCATCATGAAATATGTGTTGGTTGAGTGGTCATGTATTTAAATTGTTAATTGGGTGGTTGTGGGTTCAATCCTTGCTAAGAACAAAACTAATTTTCTTTTTGGCAATTTTGGGTTGCATGGTGTTAAAGGGACGTAGAAAACCTAGCTGCAGATGAAGGCAGTCCAATGGGTAGGAAATCATTCAATAGTGGTTCATGAGTAGTCATTTGCTAGGACACTTAAGGTATTTTCGTTTTTAGCACTTAGCACCTTTAATTTGGGTAATAAGTGAGAGAGAACAAGCTTGTGGGAGAGGCAAAGGGCACCACAGTGGGTGCAAGGGTCGATTACTAGGTTTTCAGAAGGGAGAAACTAATTGTAAGAGAGTGGAGTGGCTGGAAAACATTGGGGACGTGCAAAAGAGGGTCAAGGAAGCTTTTTGGGTTGGAGATACATCAAGAATTCGTGGTTTAGCAAGGAATTCCAGGTTAGGGGAGTTGTTTTTCGTGTCTTTTTAATTGTAATTGAATAACTGCGCGATGCCTTTGCTCATTGTATGATCACTGCGTCATTTCTGCACTGTTGTATTGAGGTTTCTGGATTTTTCCAGAAACCGCCTGGCGGTTCATCCCGTACCGCCAGGCGGCTCATCAGGTTTGTTGTGTTGTTCTTGTTTTGGCATGATCCGCCTGGCGGCGATGAATTTCTGCCAGGCGGCGCGACACTGTTCGCGTTCTATCTTCGTGATTTGTGATACTGTATGTATGAGAACCCTTATGGGTTCTGAAATTGATTCATATAGCTTTCATTGGATACCTTGTTGATCTGAAATCAGTTGAAATTTGGGGGGGGTGGTGGAGTCCTAGGTATACTCGGGCATGAATTGAGTCAGGTTATTCTCGAGGGTAAAGATCGAGTGGTCTATATGGATTGATTTAGGGGCAGGAAATTAGTCGATTATATATGTATTGTTATAGCTTGGATAATGTAAGTAATGGGGATGAGTACTGGAAAGAGGATGGACTCTGTCATAGGTACGAATAAACCTGGTTTACGCAGGTACTGATGCTCCGCCTGGCGGCAAGCAAGGCGCCGCCAGGCGATAGCGCGGTCAGGGGGCTGTTTGTGGGATTTTGGAAATAGAAAGTGAAGGGAATGGGGAGTGTGTGAGGTTTTACGACAATTTGGTAATGTAGAAAGGGACGAAATACTATATTGAATAACCGGGAGAATGGTAGCTTATGATGTTGGATGGATTATCTAAGGAAGAAAAGGAGAAGGGAAAAATTTAGTTAAGAGATTCTGCTTAGAGGCATAGTATTCGTTTACGTGTAATCGGATAGGTACTGAATATGACTTACTGAAGTTTAGGTAACAATTGAGGATACATGTACTAGGGGATGACCATTGGTCAGGTTATAAATCTCTTACGATTAGAGTTATAGGCACTAGAGAAAAATGTGATGGAGAATAATTATGCATGAGGAATTATGGGGGAAGTATTCTAATGATGCTGAGAGTAAAGCTTTGGCTATTACAGGGTAGGGTACATGGTAGCGAGAAAGAAGGTGTTGAACTTTGGACTGTGTTCGTAGATATGAAAGGAGTTGCTTTAATAGGTTAACGTTCAGTTAATGTGAAAACTTGAATTGTTGGTTTGGCCATGGTAAAGATTAGGTGCTTGATACTTCTGATAGTTGTGAGACTAACCATAGTAGAAAAACCAGAGGGGTCCTGCTACTGATACGGCGCCTGGCGGCACGGGTACGTGCGCCAGGCGATGATACTAACATCAGGGGTCCCTGTGTCGCTTGGCGCCTGGCGGCACGGTGTGCTCCGCCAGGCGGTGACGAGAAAACAGTGGGGTCAGGGAGAACGCTGGCGCCTAGCGGGAGGTGAATACCGCCAGGCGGTCTGGAGCAATTTCGCCTGGCGGCGTGTGGGCCGGGCCAGGCGGAAACGCTGTTGTTCTGGCATTTGATGTGTTGTTTTGTTAAACTGACAATGATGCTTGGATCGGGAGATGCTGTGCCATGAGCGGGTAGGTTCATGGATGGTGTGACATGTGATGATATGAGCGGGGAGGTTCATATCAAGTTACTCTCACGTGGGGATACGAGCGGGGAGGTTCGTATGTTCCGTGCTCACGTGAGAGATGCCACGTGCGGGGAGGTACGGGGGCTGGTGGATCACATGTGTTGGACTACGGGCGGGTAGGTCCGTAGAGCAGGACTACGAGCGGGGAGGTTCGTAGAGGCAGGACCACGAGCGGGCAGGTTCGTGTGAGCATCAGATTCCCGAGTCCAAGGCTAACCAATTGTGTGACTTGAAGACTATTAAGTCTTGGGGTTAGGGTCTTGGCCAAGATTTATAGATAATGATTAAGATGGGTAAATGATCTATTTTGTGTTTATATTCTTGTTATTTTATTTTCTCAGCTCACCCTTTCTGTTTGTGTGTGGCGATGATCGTGTAATTCGTTACACGGGAGCAGATGTTAATGCAGGTGGTGCTGAGGATGTTCAGATGGCGGAGTGAGGGGCTAGCATGGGAGTAGCTCTAGGGTTTTAATGAATTGTAATTTATGTTTAAATGCAAAATTTGGGAACTTGTAATGAATTATGAGCCCGTTATGAGTTTTGACGCGATAACTTAATGAAATAAATTTTTCCCGCATTGGGAATTTTATCGAGATGATTATTTAATGAAAATGTTTATTTAAAATATTTATTTTTAAGTAATATTCCCTAGGGATGTTACAGTCTAGGTAGGCTAAGGTGCCACCTGAGCAAGCTTAACTTGTTTTACCGTCTTAGTAACTCGGGGGCCACGTTTGTGGGCCTGTGTTACTGTCTAAGTAACTTAGTGCCTCGTTTGAGGGTTTTACTTAATGTTACTGTCTAAGTAACTCGATGCGTCGCCTAGAGGGCTTTTGTTATTGTCTAGGTAATTTGGGTGCCACACTTGTTGTCTTTTGTTATCGTCTAAATAACCTGATGCCTCATTTGGGAGCTTTACTTAATGTTATTGTCTAAGTACTCAGTACCTTGTTTGAGGGTTTTGCTTAATATTAATGTCTAAGTAACTCGGTGTGTCATCTAGAAGGTTTTTGTTACCGTCTAGGTAACTCGGGTGTCACGTTTGTTGCCTTTTGTTACCGTCTAGATAACTCGATGCGTCATTTAAGGACAATGTTACTGTCTAAGTAACTCAATGCCTCGTTTAAGGGCATTGCTTAATGTTACTGTCTAAGTAACTCAGTGCCTCATGTAGAAGATTTTTGTTATCGTCTAGGTAACTTAGTGTCTTGTTAGGAGGGCTTTAACTTAAAGAAAGAGATGAATATGAAAATGAAAGGAGGATTTTAATAGGAAAGTAATGCGTGCCTCGTTAAAACCTTGCATGGAAAAACCCAACTTTAGGGACAAAATCCAAGCAAAGGAAAAAGAGTGCACACATCCTTACCTTAGCAAAAATATCTCTTTTTATGTGGGTCAGATTCCACATCCTCTCCTCTGAATAGGCTTTAATACATCTTTGTATGTGCTATAAGAATGAGATTTAACTCATGCCACCAACTTAGGTAGGTTCATGTGCTGTCATCTTGGACAAACTCTGTACATTTTTTTACCTTAGGTAGACTTTCTCATTGTGAATGTTTGTCCACGCCTTCAAGAGGAGCTTAGGGAAGGATACCTCCGTTGAGCTTACTTCCTGTTTCACTCTTGTAACCTTTTCATTCTTTAACTTTCTTTGCTTTGGCTTTCTTTCTTCATGTTTACTTTCTCCAAAGTTATACGGTATGTGATCGCAATTTTGACATCGCTAGTTATCTATTAGACATTACTCCTCATACTTAATTTTTATCGAGCTGGTTTGTCTTGAGACGATCTCAATTAAGAGCTTTCCATTAAGTTCTTTTAGCTTTCCTTCTACTTTAAAGTCATGAGTGTCGTTGGACTTTCTCTAGACTAAGTCTTGCTTCTAGAAAGCTCTTTCTTGAATCTGGGTATTGTAACATCGGGTTGTTATCTACTCTTGTACTTAGGTGTTGGAACACCAAACTACTCATGTACTAGAACAAACTACTCTTGTATTCAGACATTGGAATGCCTAGTTTGTAACATCCCGACCGAATATTACGATTTGAAATAATAAGTAAAGAAATATTACATCAGCTTCATTTATTAAAACATCATTTGCCAAAAAATGTGGGAAATTTAAAACTTTCTAATAGTAATAAATATTATCAAAATCTCTATTATAACTCAACATAAGAAATCTATAATACAATTCAAGTCTGGTAATGTAAATTATTACAACTGTTCCAAAACATAATAAAAACTCTGAATAAACTTCTAAATCCCAATCTAGCCTCGTCCTGGCTAAGCTTCACCAGATCCACACACAAGCATATAGGGTGAGCTAACAAAATAAACATATATATATATATATATATAGAATATACATATATACATACAACACAACAAAGGAATTCCATCCTTTGATTGAATAATACGTGGTAACCACCATGTTAACCGTGTTCTACGTCTTCTAGTGAGTACCTCAAGATGTCTTGCTGCCACACCTATCGGCCACAACCGATAGAGCACGTGCGGGAAACCATGCTACAGATCACACACCGTAATGCTAGGTGGAGTTCCCAATACGAACATAGTTCGTAACCTCCCAAGACTACCAAACTCGTCAACTAATTACTAAGGAGGGCAATCTGTCTGGACCCATCCGTATTGGCCACAACCAGCATACTCACACTTGTAACATTCGCCAACCTGAGCCACAACTCAAGAGTTCCTCGTGTTCATCCGTCATCCCGAGCCACAACTCAAGAGACGTTATTCCGAGCCACAACTCAAGGGATACGTTCCGAGCCACAACTCAAGGAACATCAGCAAGCCGACCTTTAAGATATTCTAGAAGGCTTGTAGATCACGCACATCATAGCAAGCATAATCCAAATCTACTACAGCAAAATCACCTGGCGCTACTCACAAGGCGTCAGGCGCTGCCTACTCCAGACCGCCTGGCGGGGGACGCGTACCACCAGGCGCCAAATGCCTCAAAGTACCCAGACTTGCAGACATCGCCTGGCAGGACCACCCTCACCACCAGGCGCACACGTTCTAGGAACCCACTGTTTGGTGGCTATCGCCTAACGGATTGACTACCATTGCCAGGTGCCACCCTTCTCTGTTGCTCTTGGAACTGCAGCTCCCGCCTGGCGGTTCCAAACATGCCACCAGGCGCTGCACCAGTAATGCAAGGTTACTGATTTGGCACACTCTTAATCAGATTCCACCACTTTAGTTATGTAATTGCACACCTCCATGTTACTGAATCCTTTTTACATGTGTGTCTAAATGGATTAAATATATAATTAATTAAAAATGCGGGTAGTGAGAGCTTTTAAGGAATTAATTATTGATTTATATGACGTGGAAAAGTACTAGCTCAAATGGTTGAGAGTACTTTAATTGTGTGAAATGACTTGGGTTCAAGTCCTAAGTACGCCATTTGTGTGTTATTTAACTTGTTATTATTTTTAATAATATGCTTGATCATGTCGAGTGATAAAATAATCATAAAATTATATTAAATATCACAAAACATGAATTGGTTGAATGGTTGTGCATGGAAGTAACATTGGTGTGGGTATGGGTTTGAACCTTTGATAAATACAAATTTAATTTCTTTTTGCTAAAATTCGTTTGGCATGAAGGTGAAAGGGTAGAGAAACCCTAGTTGACAATGGGCAGCCAAGGGAGGTTAGAAAACAACCACTAAATGGACCTTGAATGGTAATTAAACTCTAGTGTAAAATAACATGTTTGACCAACGTTGACCCGCCCTTGCCCAGAGTTGACTAGTTGACCAGTCTTAACTCTTTGACAGACCATTGAGAGGTTGCCACGTGTCAGAGTAGTCTCTCTCTCTCTCTCTCTCTCTCTATTAGGGTTTGACAGTCGTGAGTGGGTACGCGAAGGTTACGGTGGTTGACGCGGTGACGGCAGAAATGCCGAAAGGGCTGGGTCCGCGGCTATTACGGAAAGGTAGGGATGGGTTCACGTTCCAGAAATGCAGTGGTGGTCGCGTGAATGGCTCGCGACTACAGGTCACGGTGGTGCTGCCATTGAGGGATCGAGTGCGACTTCGCGTTCGAGCATGGTGCTGCCATGAACGTTGTCGCGAAGATGAAGGTGCAGCCATGGTTAGGGTTTCTGATGGTGTGAAGGAAAGAAGGTGATGAGGTGTCATGTTTTGGTTAGGTATTTTAGTGAGTGGAGGATTGATGATGTGGCAAATTGTAAGTGGTTATGTTAGTGAGTGAAGGATTCAGGACGTGGCAAACTTTAATTGGTTATTTTAGTAAGTGGAGGATTGCCACGTGGTGTAATCTGGTTGAGTGGAGGCTAAGTGATATTAGGGGTGCAAATTAGTAAAAGGAATGGGTGCAGAACAGAGTCAGAAGAAACAACTCCAGGAGGGGTGTGGAAAATAAAAACTAGAGGTGCTTTTAGCTCCAGAAATATCCCTTTCAGAAATTATAACCCAATTGCATAAGGAGGTGTACAAAATGAAAATTGGAGGTGCATTTAGCTCCAGAAATATTCCTTTTCAGAAATAGATAGCCTAATTGCAGAAGGGGGGGTGTGAAATGAAAATTGGGGTGCGTTTAGCACTTGAAGTATTCCTCTTCAAAATTCTGATTTTGGGACTTATTTTATGACTTGAAATATTCACAATTTATACTCTTAAGGACCTCAATTAAATTACAGTTGCATTATTAAACTCAAGAATATCCAATAATATAGTATGCAACTAAATACAATTCTTAAGAGCAAAACTGATATTAAATCCCCAAAATTTAAACACTTAAGAGAGCAAAGGTTCGACCCATCATAATCTCCAGGCGGTCTGGAAGCGAGCAACGATTGACAGTACGTGTCCCCCACCAGGCGATTTTACTGCAGTAGTATTGGTGTTCTTACTCTTGACGTGCGTGATCTACAAAGCTTTAGTGATGCCTTAAAGGTCGGCTTGCTGGTGTTCCTTGAGTTGTGGCTCGGAACGTATCCTTGGAGTTGAGCTCGGGATAGGGGTTAAGCACGTGGCATTCCTCGACTGTGGCTCGGAATGGCATCCCTCGAGTTGAGCTCAAGATGGCGGATGAACACGAGGAACCCTTGAGTTGACTCGGGTTGGTGAGTGTTGCCGGTGTGAGGGTGCTGGTTGTGGCTAGTACGGACGGGTCCAGATGGATTGCCCTCCTTAGTGATTAGCTGACGAGTTTGGTAGTCTTGGGATGTTATGAACTATGTTCGTATTTAGGAACTCCACCTGGCGTTGCGGTGTGTGATCCGTAGCATGGTTTCCCGCATGTGCTCTATCGATTGTGGCCGATAGGTATGGCAGCAAGACATCTTGAGGTAGTCACTAGAATACGTAGAACACGGTTGACATGGTAGTGGCCATGTGTTATGGAATCAAAGGATAGAAATTCCTTTGGTGTACTTGTGTGATTATCTGATGAAAATATATGGTTTATTTATATGTTTATTCTATTAGCTCACCCTATCCGCTTGTGTTTGGCGATGATCGTGTACGCGATACAAGGGAGCATATGATATTGTAGGTGGATCTAGTGAGGCCTAGAGACGGAGCAGGGCTAGTATTGGGAGAAGATTTTTATCAGAGTTTTTATTATGTTTTGGAACAGTTGCAATATTTTATATTATTAAACTTGGTTTTTATTATGGATTTTATGTTTGAGTCATAGTAGAGGTTTTAAGATTATTTATTACTACTTTAAGATTTTAATTTTCCCGTGTTTTGGAAACATAAGTTATAATAAATGAAGTTTTATTATTTATTTCTTTATTTTATTATTTAAATTCGTAATATTCGGTCGGGATGTTACAAAAAATATATACATATATATATATGTATATACATATATATGTATATATATGTATATATATATATATGTATATATATATATATGTATATATATATATATATATACATATATATATATATATATATATATATATATATACCCTTAAACCATAACCATCATAATCCCCCACTAACCAACTACAATATCCTTCAATTCCCTTTTTGGATCACCAATCTAGTTTATCAATATAGGATTGCTTAGGTTCAACTTTTCCAAGACTCAACATGTCACTATAGTCTCATACCCTTTATGCTTTGCTGTTTACCCAATCAGCAACTCAGTTTCCATCAATTTACATATGACTTAACAATTGCACCTACCCATATTTATACCATTCTTCCCAATTGACAAATCCAATTAACCTAACAATCTCAACTTTACTCTAGCAACACCTTATTATGACTAATACCATAACAGTTTATACAACACTTATTCCCTACTCACATTGCAACTCCTACTGTATTATAATGACATTCTCTTCCCATTCAAATCATAGAATTCACACCTCTAGTTTCCACATATCACCATCAATGCTTTCATACAATTACTACTTCCAACTCCAAAGGTAGCACGAACCTGCTTTTCCCAAAGCCTACTAGAATCATCAATAACTCTCACAACCATGAAAAAATCCAGTCCTCTAAGATTGCGCTTGGCTGCAAGCTCTGTGCCGCCAGGCGGTGCATGCAATTTTGGGCAAATTCCCAAAAGACACTATAACGTCGAGTTCCTTTTGTACTTACTAGATTCATCTTGTACTTAGGTATTGGAATGCTGAGTTTACTCATGTATTTAGACCATTAGAAGGCCTTGTACTCACGAAATTCTTTCTGTACTCAGGTATTGGAACACCAAGTTTACTCATGTACTCATACCATTTGAATGTTGAGTTATTCTTATACTCGATTATTGGAACGTCGAGAAGCTCTTATACTCGATCACTAGAACGATGACTTGCTCTTGTTACTAGGTCACTAGAACGCCGAGCAACTTTTTTACTTAGACACTGGAATGCTGAGTTGCTTTCTTGGTCAATCAGGATTGCACACCCATCAGATAATGACAACCCTTAGATCATTTTGCTCATGGTCTTGAATTATGGTTGGCACAACCCTATATGGTGGGAGGTTGTGCATAAATCATTTGTTGTTGCAATTATGCTCATGGTGATTGTCTTGTCTAGAGAGTGTATCCCTACCATCGTTGACTTCAAGCTCTACTCTTGTAGGGTCCTTGGACCCCATTATCTCTTCATATTAGTGAGATGGAGTGTGATCTTTCTTTGACCTCCAAAACTATAAGACTTGGGAAAAATTAAATAAAAAATAAGTATTTGTTTAATAAATGCGACAACGTGAATCCCTAAGTTATTTAATGTGGAGAAAGAAGATAAGAAATAATGGTAGCTCAAGTGGTAGAGCATGTTAATGGTGTGGGGAGGACTTGGGTTCGAGTCTTGTGAATGCCATTTGTGGGTTATTTTTATTATTTAATTATTTTGCATACAAGCATGGTTGTGGGATAAGAGGTTATAAGGCATGGTGCGCATGAAATGTAAAAAAATATGAATTGGTTGAATGGTTATGCATTGATTTGACATTGGCATGGTTATGGGTTGGAACCTTGGTAGATTAAAATTAAACTTTCTTTTTGCTAAAATTCTCTTTGGCATGAATGTGAAAGGGCAGAGAAACTCTAGTTGACAAATGGGTAGCAGAGAGGGGCTGAAAAATCACTCATAATGATCCTTGAATGATCATTACCAAAACCATTAATCTAATTTTCGTTTTTAGTCATTTAACCACCATTAAGACATAATTAAGAGACCAAGTGGGGAAGAGAAGAAGAGTTTTTTAGACTAGACATTTGAGAGCATTGTGAGAAGTGTAATTTTAGAGGCAAACAAAGTTAGTGAGTGCACGTAGGAGCTGAACTGTGGATAGCAAAGGGACGCTATTGTTGGTCAAGAAGAACTATCACCTGTTCAAGTTTAAGCAAGGAAAATCTAGGTTAGGGGAAGCTAGACCTATTTTCGTTTCTTATCTTTTGTTGTCCGATGAATGTTGTGAAATCCGTATGTGATGGTATGATTCTTGTGGTTTTCATATGTTTCTTTTCTTTGGTTATGGGGTACTTAACCTTATTACGTGTGGGGTGATGGGTTCTCTTTGAACCATTTCGGGACAAATTTATTTCCTTTGGTTATTATATATATATATATATATATATATATATATATATATATATATATATATATATATATATATTAGTTTTTTGTGAATATTTATTTATACATTATTTGATTACATTATTTTTTTGTAAGTAACTGATATACATTTCTATGTTATATTGTCTGGCACTTGAGATTGACAATTTCATAACTAAAAGTGTTAAGGGTTTCCAAAATTATAAAATTGCGCAAGATATATATAAAGATTAACTTAGGAAATCAATACGATAATAGTTTATATATATATGGATAACTTTGGATGAATAATTGGTGCTTGATTATGTGGTTTTGCAATTGAGTGCCTTTAAATTGACCAAAGTAGGTGCAATTATGTTGTTTCTCAAATTTTTCATGCAGCAGGGATCGTCGGGCGAGGGTTTCCTGCCGCTAGGCGCTAGGTCACTGGTCTTGTTTCGCTGGGCAACATGATTAAGTCGCTGGGCAACTACGATTTTTCTAATATGTGCAGTTTTCATAAAACTACATTTCTCGGTTCCTTAACCGTCCGATTTAAGTGAAATTTTGAAAGGTGATTCAAAACATGTTGTTCTTCACTTTGAACAGTGGAAATTTGAATTAGATTTCTGCAGATGGAGATCTACGTCACTCATGATTGGTTGTTTTAATTCCCTAATAGTATGATTATTAATGGATGATTAAGTGTGCTTAAGTGTTGGTATAGCCTTGATTGGTGAATGTGTATATATATATATATGTGTGTGTGTGTGTGTGTGTGTGTGTGTGCATATGTGTCTGTGTCTGTGTGTGTGTATGTGTCTGTGTGTGATTGATGAGTATGTTTTCGGTAGTGCTTGCTGAGCCATGTTGAATATATGAACCTATATATGTTAGCTTGAATGTATGATGTTATAAGAGTGTGAAAAATGCCACTATTGATGATATCACTACGACCGAGTGTTGCATGATCATGACGGGTTTTGGGCAAATATGGGAACATGATAATCATACTTTAAATGTAATGGAATTGCGAGGGGATGCAGAATAAGTATATAACTTTGATTGTGTCTTATATGGTGAATGCGTGCTTATACTTGAAAGATGCATGATGTTGTAATTGGAGTATATGAATGTGTTTAATTATGATTTAGTCATGCTAATATGATTGGATAATTGTGGTTGATGTTTTGGATTGTCTGTGGATTGTTTGGGTTCATTAAGAACCTGTCCAAAGTGCAAAAAACCAGTAGCCTTAACTCTACTGGTATGGCGCATGACGGCGCGGGGTGAGCCAGTAGGTGATAGAGACCAAGTAGAGGACATTGGGATCGTGAGGCGCCTAGCGGCAAGGGTGGTTCCACCAAGCAACTACTATCAGACAATGGCTCTGTTTCTGTTTGGCGCCTAGCGGCAAGAAGGCTCCGTCAGGCGGTCTACGCTAGAATGTCTCCTAGTAGCGCTTAGGCAATGCTAGGCGAGATCGCAGAGTGTAATGTGTTCGTGTGGCTTGCGTTTTGTATGTTGTATTGTGGGACTTGGACCAAGAGATGCTTGGGTCATGAGCGGGGAGGTTCATGGCTGGTGGTGAACACGTGGTGATATGAGTAGGGAGGTTCATATCTTGATAGTCTTGTGTGGGGATACGAGCGGGGAGGTTCGTATGTTCCGTGTTCATACTTGAAAGATGCTGCGAGTGGGGAGGTTCGTAGCTGGTGAATCATGTGTGTTGAACTACGGGTGGGGAGGTCCGTAAAGTTGAACTACGAATGGTGAGGTTCATAGAGGCAGGACCACGAGCGGGCAGGTTCGTTGGAGCATCCTATATCCTGGGTCCATGGTCAAAGTAATTGCTTGTGTGGTATGGATGCGCGTGGTCTATAATGCTTCAATGATACCTTAAAGGTCAGCTTGCTGGTGTTCTGTGAGTTGTGGCTTGGAACGTATCCCTTGAGTTGTGGCTCGAGATAGGGGTTAAACACGTGGCATTCCTTGAGTTGTGGCTCAGAATGGCATCCCTCGAGTTGTGGCTCGAGATGACCGATGAACACGAGGAACTCTTGAGTTGTGACTCAGGTTGGCGAGTGTTATCGATGTGAGTGTGCGAGTTATGGCTCGTACGGCGGGTCCAAATAGATTGACCGCCTTGGTATGAGACCAACGAATTTGGTAGTTTTGGAATGTTACGAATGATATTCGTATTGGGAACACCACCTAGTGTTATAGAGTGTGGTCCGTAACATGGTTTCCCGCATGTGTTTTGCTAGTTGTGGCTGGTAGATGTGGCAGCAAGACAACTTGAGGTATTCATTGGAAGATGTAGAACATGGGTAACATGGTAGAGGCCATGTGTTATGGAATCAAATGATGGAAATTCCTTTGGTGTGTTCGTGTTACTATAATTGTTTCATATTATGTGTATGATTTAAACTGTTAGCTCACCGTATCTGCTTGTTTTTTGTCGATGATCATGTATGCGGTACACGAGAGCAGATGATGTTGCAGGTGGATCTGGTAAGGTATAGAACCGAAGTGTGGGCTATCATGGGAACATTTCTACAGAGAGTTTATTTTTATGAATTTTAAGGTTTCTCTTGTAATCAATTGAGTTATAGAAATTGGTTTTATTATGAGACGGTTTTTGATAATATATTGAATTTTATAATAATTGGTTCTGAGCTGGTTTTCGTTATGAAATAAAGTTTTATATTTCCCGTGTTTTGGAAAATGGAGCTTAATAAATGAGGTTTTAATATGAATATCCTATTTTATTAATTAAATTCGTAATATCCGGACGAGATGTTACAAAAACTCCTCCCATGGTCTATTATACTAATCTCAACCTTTTATAGATCAAAATTATATCATTTGGAGTGGTTGTGCGAGACTCCACTACTCAGAGGGAGTTCGTCAATTGCTTCTCAGAGTATTCCTGTTGGAGGTGTCTTTCTTTCTCCCTTTTGTCAAGTTTGTGGTTCTTTTACTCAAGTGTTGTATTTGTTTCGCCATTGCTTTTCTTATGTGGGCTTCGTCCTAGACTCTATGAATAAGATCCATATCAGCTTGTAGTTTTTTTCATTGTGCTTTTCATCAAAGTGTTGTCTTGTCGAGCTCTAGTAACGATTAATTTTTTTTCTATAAGGAAGCGTGAGGATAACTTTGGTGATGCTTTAGGTTTGTAATGAAGGATGATGTAAGTTGATACCGAGACCATCCAAATTGCCTGTTGTGCAGTGCATAAAAGTTTTCTAGGGGAAAATATTGTTTAGAGTTTTATAGGGTAGACTCCTAAAAAAAAGAAGTGAGTCAAAATGGACAGACTTAAGAACCTTGTCTTTCCTAGCCAAATTTTTCCTCAAACTCTTTTTACAAATTTCCTTATAGAAATTCATGCTTTTGATTTAATGAAATATCTTTAACCAGGACATTGCACTCTTATAAAGAATATTACTCGTACTCTCAAGTTTCTTCTTTTACCTTATGCATATTGATCTATTAACATTCTCATGCCTTGAGGATTTTGTGGTCGTCGTGGTTGCGATCGATTTGTAAGTTGTCATCATTATGAGCTTCATCTTTGAGTTGGAGTCTTAGGCTCTCAAGAGCCAACCTATTACATCCTTGTCGATAATCTCCAAGTTTTGATAAGAGATAGGAGAAATCTACTAACTTATGGTCACACTTAACACTTTTGAAATAAATCTCAAATGGCTCTGTATCTGAGGTTATACGCTGCTCTTAATGCTTTTGAAATAAATCTCGAATGACTTTTCATCCGAGCTTATTATCATTACCTCTTGCTAGAATTTGGGTTTGATCAATTTTCTTTTCTTGATGTGAGGTTTCACCTGGCTTTTAAGATGTTTCTTGAACTTTTTCATGGTGGCTAACAGAAGGGTGATGTTCAAATTTTTTCTACATACTGTAGAGATGCGTTGGCCAAGCTTAACTTGAAGGCCAAGCTTTAGAAGAAGGGTACTAGAACCTTATCTCCATGCTGCTAGCAGCAAACATTTTTCGCAGTGACAGCACATCCAATCCGTCGTAGATGGCCTCGTCAAACGCCACCAGGATCAACTCATCACTAGCTAGGGGGAAGTCAACAAACCTTGCACACAACCACGTGGGCTTTTGGGCACACCATCCTTAGTTTTTGAAGCCTTGGTTAAAGACGCTAACTCTAAGGATGATATTGGTAGCAGTCACGCAATTGTCATAGGTGGCGTCCCATATGCAAATGGTGCAGTCGTTCAAGACGGAGTAGAGATGCCCTCGAAGTGGCCGATGAGGCAGTACAGGAAGGTGAGCATGGCGAACATGCACTGCTTTGCAATTGTTTTGGCAACCCTCAGACAAGTGTGACGGTGGTTGATGATGGTAGCGCTTGAGGCCAAGTGGGAGAAGATGGATGATGAAGGTGATGATGTGTCATCATTTGACTGGTAAAACTTGAGTAAGGACGATGGACACATGGAAACTTTTCATTGGGCAGATTTAGAGAATGAGGATAAACATGTCGTGGCCTTTGATTGGTGAGCTTTGTGAGTAGAGAATAGTTTAAAAAGTGGAGTGCATAAGTAAATTCGAGGGTGCAATACATATTTTATGCAATTCAAATGTTATTTTCAATGCGTTTTTGTCTCACAAGGCCATCATTGAAATTTGGCCTTATTCGGAAGGTGTTTTGCAATTTCTTTATTTTCAAATCTTGTATGAGATTAAGATACCTTCACCTGCATACAAAAATATTAGAATAAATAAGAAAATATTTTATGCAACTCAAATGTTATTTTTGATGTGTTTTTATCTCACGAGGCCACCATGGGAATTTGGCTTTATTCTGAAGGTGTTTTGTAATATCTTTATTTTCATACCCTGTATGAGATTAACATAACTTCACCTGCATCAACAAATATAAGAATATCCAAGAAAATATTTTAATCAACTCAAATGTTATTTCTGATGCGTTTTTATCTCATGGGGCAACCATGGGAGTTTGGCCTTATTCTAAATGTGTTTTGTAATTTCTTTAATTTTTAACCTTGTATGAGATTAACTTAACTTCACATGCATCAACAAACATTATAATATCCAAGAAAATAATTTTTGCAACTCATGCTATTTTCGATGCATTTTTATCTTACGAGGCCACCATGGAAATTTGGCCTTAGTCTGAAGGTGTTTTGTAATTTCTTTATTTTCACACCTTGTATGAGATTAACATAATCTCACCTACATAAAAAAACATAAGAATATCAAAGAAAAAATTTTAATTACTCGGATAATACCTATTTTGGTAGAAGTGTGTCAATCTGGTACCTGCTTTTAAAAAAGTGTCAATTGCATCCCACCTTTTGAAAAAGTGCTTCAATTAGGCTGCTTTCAAACGGAGTTGACTAACGCTGTTAACGACGTGCCACGTGTCAGTCTGTGGTTTTTTTTTATTTTTTTAATTTTTAATTTTTTCTTTTAATTTACTTTTATTTTTTGAAAAAAAATAAAAATACTATGTGTCAGGTCCCTGTGTGACACGTGGCATTGTCAGTGCCACGTGTCAGTGTCACTATCAGATGTCATTGTGTTTATTTTGATTTAGTCCCCATATATGTCTTTTTGTTTCAATTTTGTACCTATTTATGTGTATCTGATTCAATTTGGACCTAATTTTTTTTAATAATTAAAATCCATTTTTTTATGAAATTAAAAGTAATTAAGTATAAAAGTTTTATAAAAATTAAATATTTGATATTTATATTAAAATTTAGTGGTAAAAATCATTTTATTAAGTCATTTTCAATAAATAAAAAATTAGTATAGCATTCATACAAATAAAAATTTTGGTTTAAAATTAGTAAGAGACAATATTGTTCTATTTTGGAAAAAAAAAATAATAATTAACAAAACATGAGTACTTAATAAAAAAGTAATTAATAAAGTAATATATTAAAAATTCGTTTTTAATAAAAAATATTAGTATATCATTTATACAAATAATAAATTTGGTATGAAATTGAGAGAAACAATATAAATATTAGTACTTAATTTTGTAAAAATATTTATACTTAATTAGTTTTAATCTTATAAAAAATGGTTACAAAAATATTTTAATTATTAAAAAAAATTGGGACAAAATTGAATCAGATATACATAAGTAGGTACTAAATTAAAACAAAAAGACATATATGGGGACTAAATCGAAATCAACACAATGGCATCTGATAGTAACACTGACACGTGGCATTGCAATGCCATGTGGCATTGACAACGCCACATGTCACACATAGGGACTTGACACGTGATATTTTTATTTTTTTATTCAAAAAATAAAAAATAAAAAAAACCACATACTGACACGTGGAACGTCGTTAGTAGCGTTAGTCAACTCCATCTGAAAGGGACCAAATTGAAGCACTTTTTCAAAAGTTGGGATGCAAACACCTTTTTAAAATCGGGTACCAAATTGACACACCTCTAACAAAGTGGGTACCATCCGAGTAATTAAATCCAAAGAAAAATATTTCAATAAACTCAAGTGCTATTTTCGATGCATTCTTATCTCAAAAGGCCACCACATGAATTTGGCCTTATTTTGAAGGTGTTTTGTAATTTCTTTATTTTCACACCTTGTATGAGATTAACATAACTTCACATGCATCGAAAAACATTAGAATATCCAAGAAATTATTTTATGCAACTCAAATGCTATTTTCGATACGTTTTTATCTCATGAGACCACCATTGGAATTTGGCCTTATTTTGAAGGTGTTTGAAATTTCTTTATTTTCACTCCTTGTATGAGATTAACATAACTTCACCTACATCAACAAATATTAGAATATCGAAGAAAATATTTTATGTAACTCAAATATTATTTTCGATGCGGTTTTATCTCACGATGCCATCGTTGGAATTTGACTTTATTCTAAAGGTGTTTTGTAATTTCTTTATTTTCACACCTTGTATAAGATTAACATAACTTCATTTACAACAATAACATTAGCATAACTAATAAAATATTTTATGCAACTCAAATGTTATTTTAATGTGCTTTTATCTCACGAGGCCACCATTGGAATTTGACCTTATTTTGAAGGTGCTTTTGTATTTTTTTTCTTATTTTCACACCTTGTATCGGATTAACATAACTTCATCTACATCAATAAACATTAGAATATACAATAAAATATTTTATGCAACTCAAATGTTATTTTAATGCGTTTTTATCTCACGAGGCCACCATTGGAATTTGGCCTTATTCTGAAGGTGTTTATGTATTTTTGTTTTATTTTCACACCTTGAATAACTTTAGCTGCATCAATATACATTATAATATTCAAGAAAATATTATTTTCAACGCGTTTTTATCTCACGAGGCCATTATTGGAATTTGGCTTTATTCTAAAGTTGTTTTGTAATTTATTTTGTTTCACACCTTGTATGATATTAACATAACTTCAACTATATCAACAAACATTAGAATATCTAAAACAATATTTTATGCAACTCAAATTGTTATTTTTGATGCGTTTTTAAATCAAGAGGCTATCATTAGAATTTGACTTTATTTTGAAGGTGTTTTGTAATTTCTATATTTTCACACCTTGTATGAGATTAAAACAACTTAACATGCATCAACAAACAATAGAATATCTAAGACAATATTTTATGCAACTCAAAAATTATTTTTTATGCACTTTTATGTTACGAGCAACCATTGAAATTTGGAGTGCTTGTTGAGTCAGGTGTTATCAAAGCAATGGGAAAAATCTTTTTTTTACACTAATTATTCATAAAATTTGAATGAATCATATTGAATGAAAGAAATAGAGTGCCAAGATAGCATTATTACAAGGCATTGCAAAATTCTGACCATAAATATTCATGGTACCTAATTGTTAGTAGTTATGGACAATCTTCATAGTTGATCTTAATAATGAGTTATCTTATTATGTAAGGATTGTATAACATGTTAAGATCTTCATAGCCTGTAAACCTTTGGACAAGTGGCAAAATATGAGTGGATTGGATAATTCTCATGTATGCTCTTGAGGGTTGGAACACAGAGGAAGATCCATATGCAAAATACTCTCTAACGCTCAAGTCAGTAAGATAGTTTGGATCTTTTAGAGTAAAAGAGAATGAGTTTGAGAGAGTGTGTATTTCTTGATGAAATACTAGGTGTATTTATAGGGTTTCTAGGCGCTTATGATTTGTGTGATAAAAATAGATAATATCAAAAGAATATCAAATAATATAAACAAATATAATAACTTATTGTTTATATGTTAAATTAGTGGAATAATAACAATAATGTGATACATTACATGATAGACCAAATATTCTATAAATATATGATATTAACGAATATCACGACATAATCAAACTATCGAGATTTAGTCACATATACTATTAATATATGATTATTTTCACCAACAAACATATCTCATAATATCTTTCAACTACTTTAGGTTAGGAAAGTTGAATGGACCTTGTTGGGCCACACCAGTAAGCATATTTGGTGGGTCGGACATATACAATCATAGAAAATAATGTGATTGTAGTTTTAGGCCTTGATGATACCATCCTAAATTAAGATACATTTCACTTAATTATTAAATCAAATATTAACAAGTATCAAAACAAATGGGATAGTTTATTTAAATCTATTTAAATAAAAGAGTTATCACTATTTTAAATAATATTTAGGTTATCTAAGAGTAAATTATATTCGGAAGTGTTTCATATAAATGTCATCAATGTAACAAGTTTGTTAATTTTAACATTTATTGTGACCTATACATAGTAGAAAACAATGTTAAAGGACATATTACATTATGCAATATGTATTGCAACTAAAAAAACACATATTACAATGGTTTTTTAATGGAATTAATGTAATATATTATTTTTCCTTTAGAAAAGAACATATTACATTGATTTTGATCCAAAATAATGTAACATATAATATTTTTTAAAGATAAGGTTGTGCATTCCAATCATTATAAATAATTTCAAATAACCACACTAGACTACATAAAATTAAAATTTAATACTAGTTCAGGCTATTACATACCAAACTTCTATTTGAACATCAAAACTTACTTAAGTACATCAATATAAAAAGTTGTCATAGGCCAAATCATGAACATGCTAACACTGAAAGATAAAGTTTGCACTTATGTTGCATGAGTCAGGGAGGTGGATAACCTAGTTGTCCATTAGACAAAAAAAGGCTGACAAAGGCCAAAGATGATAAAATTAATAGTCAATGATGGTGGCTCACAACGTGAGTATGTTCAAAAAGTGATGAATTCATATTTATGCCTTCATTTAATGTTTAATTATGGATATTTAATTGAATTTTTGTGTTTAAAGAGTGATTTAATTGATAGTTATGATAATTAGGTTTATTGAGCATGAGATACAAAAACATGTTAAAAATAATTGTTTACTTGCATAAATGTTTTTTGGATATTTTGAGGTGTGTTAGTGGAACTGCAGTTAAGTTGAGCTCATGGAGGTGTGGAAATAAATTGATTAAAGCTTCATGACACCTTAAAGATAAGCCAAGCATTGCATGAAGAAGGCAAGAAAATATTTAAAAAGTGAAGAAGTTTGACTAAGTAAAAAAGAAGGAATGAGCAACAAAAAATGGACCTTGCAATTTTCTCTATCTTTTTCCAGAAAAAGAACTTTTATAATTCATAAATATTTATAATAAAGGATACTTTGAGGAAAATATATCTTTAGATATTTTATTTGATATTTTTAAATAATTATCTTATTTAATTATATCATAAAATATGAAAAGATAATAACTATCAAATCTTTTTAAATATGACAAGATCTTCTTAAATCTTGTGAAATATCCACACCAAACAGATATATCTTGAAGATATTTGATCATTTAAAAGATAATTGGAGGAGATTGCAAATTGTTGATTTGGGAAATCAATGTAAATATTAGTTGGTGATAATTTATCACATATCTTTAAGTAATTAATTTATTTAATTATATCAGATATTGATATTATCAACCAACTATATTTGTCAAATAATTTTAAAATTGGTTATATCTCTCCAAATATTTTTAGATATTCATAATCACTATAAAGATAAATGATATTTATCTTTATCTTTATTTTAAAAGATATTTGAGAGATTTTAGCAAAAGAAAATCATTGTCCAAGTCCTACATAAAGAAACCAAGAAGAAATAGAAAAAGAAGCTCATAACTTCAGAGTTTAGGAACCCTTAAGGAGGGCCTAATTTCTTTCGCTCTCCCAACATTGTCTTCTTATATTTTTATTTTGTTTTGCATTCCATGGAGGGCTAAGCTTCATGGGTTAGTTCCATTATAATTTCTTAATTGGATTCCGAGGTTAGATGAATAAATTGGTTTGTTCTTGTGATTCTTGTTGTGATTTATTTTCATCTATGTTTGGTTCTTAGTGTAAGATCTGTGAAATTTAATTAATTAAATAAATAAAAATAAATGCGGGTAGTAGAAGCCTTTATGACATTTAATTCTGACATGAATGATGTGAAATAGTACTAGCTTAAATGGTCAAGAGTACTTGATTGTGTGAGAGGACTTGGGTTCAAGTCTTATGTATGCCATATATATGTTATTTAATTTATAATTATTTTAGTAATGTGCTGGATCAGGATGAGTGATAATATAATCATAAAATTATATGAATTATCATGAAACAAGAATTGGTTAAATGGTTGTGCATTAATTTGGACATTCACTTGGTTATGGGTTCAAACCTTGGTAGATAAAAAATTAAGCTTTCTTTTTGCTTATCTTAAAATTTCCAATTTTAAGCAAAGGAATCCAGAATATGGGACCACACTAATTTTACGTATTTGATTAATTGCATGATGTATATTTTGTATGTATGTATGTTTTCCCTTTGTCCTTGATTACATTTCGTGTTTCTGGAATTTTCCAGAAACTGTCAAGCGACGCATATGTTTTGTGTGACTTTTTGGGTTGTTGCGAGGAACCACCTAGCGGCAAGCAATGTGCCGCTAGGCGACATATCTCTGATCAACCCAATTTCTGAGTTTTTGGCATGAACTGTCTGGCGGTGCTGAACACCCGCCAGGCGACGCGAGCAAGTTTACTCGAATTGGAGTCTGTTGGGGTTCTGGGTGGAGTTTGATTGGGGAAAACGGTAGCTTTAAACATTAATTGATGATTGGATGCTTATAGACTTTGAATTACATGCGAGTGGAGGTTAAAATTGATGAAATTGCCATAAACATCTTTTAGGGTTGGAAGGATTAGGGGTTTTGATGAATTGAGTGTAATGGTTGTTAATTGCACTAGAATTGTTGTCGGAGATAGTTAAAAATTGAACATTTGTGTCACTGTTATTATGTTCGCATGCGAAACAATTAAGAAAGGTAAAGAAAAGCATTGGGGAAATGTTAGAGGGTCTTCGCAAGTGCTGAAATTTTGGGAATTTGCCCAAAAATGCATGCACCGCCTGGTTGCACGGGGCCTGCTACCAGGCGCCAACGTAGAGACAGTGATTCTGTGTGGTTGCGAGGTACAGTGCTGGTTTTGGGATATTTTGATGTCCAGTTGTTAGTGAACATTTGATTCTGAGAAATTATCAAGAGGATTAAAAATGAATTAATTTGAGGGTGGATTTGGGGTAGGAAGAATTGGAATTTTTGCACTTTCTAGTTTAGTACCTAAACTAGTATAAATGGATGAGGTTGGCTGGGAAAAGCAAAAAAGAAAGATTTAGGCATTGGGATTACTATTAGGTGCCTAATTAGCTAAGTGTGTAGCCAATGTGTATAAGTGTTGAATAATCTAGCATGAGCTTGAAAAGAATAGCTGAGTAATGACAAACCATGTTTATATTAAGGAGTTGGGAAAGGGTATAATAATGGTCAGTGGAATTGATAAGAATGAGTGTAATAGCTTGTACACTAAGGGCAACCTAAAGCTAATAGAATGCAACTGGGATGGAATATGATGATTAACGACAATGTTGGTTACGTGTAGCTAAGTATCTAGATTAATGATAAGTATTGAGGTAGTGAATGGTGTGTGAGAAAATTAGCATGCTGTGAAAAATCAGTACCATTTGTTGTACTGGTGTAGCGCCTAGCAGCAGAATTGGAGTCGCCAGGTGATAGCTACAAAAAAGTGGGGTTTTGGAACGCGTAGCGCCTAGCGGTGAAGGTGGTCCCACCAGGCGATGTTTGTAAGTCAGGGTGCTTTGAGGCGCTTGGCGATCTGGAGACGTGTTTCGCCTAGCGGCTCAGGAGTAGCGCCAAGCGATAATGCAAAGATCAAGCCTTTTTTTGCTTGCTTTGGATGTGCGTGGTATACAAGGCTTTAGTGATACTTCGAGGGTTAGCTTGCTGATGTTCCTTGAGTTGTAGCTCGGAACGTATCCCTTGAGTTGTGGCTCGAGATAGTGGTTAAGCACGTGGCATTCCTTTAGTTGTGGCTCAGTGATGAGTTGGGGATTTAATTGAATTTTCTGTGCTTAAAGATTGATTTAATTAGGATTTGTGATTATTGGATTTATTGAGTAAGTTTGGTAAAAGTGGCGTAAAAATTGATTTTAGTTGCATAAAATATTATTGGATATTCTAACGTTTATTAATGCAGCTGGAATTTATTTTTGGTCATTGATAGTGTGGATTTGAAATATTCAAAGTTACAAAATAAGTCCAAAATCAAGAAATTCTGGAAAAGAATAAATCAGGAGCTAAATGCACCCCCAGATTTTATTTGCACACTCCTTCTAAAGTGGACCACCAAAAACCTGTTCTACACCCCCAGTTTTCACTAAGTTGCACCCCTCCTACTACTTAAACTCCACTCGACCAGATCATGCCATGTGGCAATCCTCAACTTTTAAAATTGGCCAACCAGGACAAGCCACGTGGCAACAATCCTTGCACTAACAAGCTGTCCAATGGAAGGTTGCCACGTCATCATCTTCATCTCCCAAAACAGAAACCCTAATTTTCCTCAAACCCTAGCCGCCACCATCAACCTCCACGGCAGCCGCCGCCGTTTCCGACCACAGTCTGGATTCACGACGCACCAGCAAGATCTGCAACAACCACGCCAGAAATCGCATCATGCATCCATGGCAGTACCACGATCTTCATCACCGTTCCACCTTCGAACAGATCTGCGCCACCACAGTTTCGTGCACCTGAAAACGCAGCAACCACATCGCTGGAGAAGAGAAGATCTGAAACCTGCACTGCGCGAGCTTCCACCGCACCTACAATCTCCATCTTCTCGCTGCCAACTTCACCACCTTCGAAGATCTCGCAACAGCACCACTTCCTAGCAAACACCATAAATATGCACCTGTAACCATGTTCACAACAGCACCAGCGGAACAGCGGAATAGAGGAAAATGCGAATCAGTCGAGCCACCGCGAGTAACATCAACACAGATCCGAACCAGTCACGCACCTGCACCACACCTGGAAACGCAGTAGCCATGGCAGCATCCACCTGCAACAGAAACGCGAATCCATCTCGACGACTGCAGCAACTGTTCGAACCAATCTTTGTACTCGTAACAGCCACCGTGAATGCCATCCATGTGCCTGATGCAGCCTTGACGCGAGCACACCATGTCGTCGGATCACCATGAGCCACCACGCCAATCGCTGGAACAACACCATCGAACCACCGCGCCTTTGCTGTCAGATGCGCAGCCAAGGGAGGAAAGAGGAAGGAGGAGCAAACCCTAATTCTGGAGAGAGTCTCTACGCCACGTGTCAGGCTGCTATTGGACAATCCAATTGGTCAACTGGTCAACTCTGGTCAAATGGTCAAAGTCAGTAGTCAACTCTGGTCAAAACTGCAAAAATGGTTAAATAAGAGGGTTGGAAATTTGGCAGAAATTAAGTTGCTAATTAATTAAATAAAAATAAAAGAGTTTAGCAACCGACAGATAAAGCCCTAAGTCTAGTTGAAGCCTATATAAAGAGACTTAGGGAGCAGAAGCGAAAGGACTTACAACTTAGAACTCTCTAGTTTTGGCAGACGCCGTCATCCATCACATCTCTCATTCTCTCTTTTCTTTTTATATTTCTTTCCTTCATATCATCATGTATTCCATCAAAGCCATGGAGGACTAAGCTTTTAGGGTTGATTCCACTGTAATTTCTTAAATGGATTCTGAGGTTAGATGAATTTATGTGTTTGTTATTTAGATTATTGTTGTGGTTTTTGTTTATCTATGTCCTTTGCTTCTTAATCGAATAGAAAAAATGATTTTAAATCTACATGCATGCTAATCATATGAGTTAAAAGGTTTTTAAATTAAATTGAAACTTTACTTTGATTTTATTTAGAGACTTTCATTTGATTAAATAAGTTTTTGCCAATAATTGAGACTGTACTCTGATTAGAGGTAATTACTTTAACTAAAATTAGTCAAGACTTTACTTTGATTAATTAAGTTTTCTATTTTGTGAAGAAACAAAGGAATAGACATGATTAGGCATAGTAAAATTTAATTGAGATTCTACTTTGATTGAATTTACTATGGATAATCTAAAAATTCTCACTTTTAATTGAGACTGTACTTTGATTACAAGTGAGAATGCCAATAAATGAATCGAGTCTTTACATTGATTGATTTGTAAATCAACAACAATAATTAATTTAACAATAATCTCTAGATAACCAATGAAGAATCTTATTTAGGAAAAGCAGTGGAATTGACCTATTTATTATTACTGTGTTTACAATCTTCTGTGTCATTTCCTTTGCATATCAAAACCCCTATTTTTATAGTTGCTAGTTTTAATTGCATTTTTAAGAATCAAATATTTGAGATCAATTTCGTATTCGTTGTGAGACGACTCAGGGTTATCTTAACCCTAACTATTTTGTTCACTACTAATTTGGCAATACTAAAGTTGTTAAAGTTAAGTAGTGGTAATTTGATCGCCTAACGACAGCGATATCACTCAGAATGACATCCCGTAAGTTGTGGCTCGTGATGGCGGATGAACACGAGGAACTATTGAGTTGTGGCTTGGGTTGGCGAGTGTTTCCGGTGTGAGTGTGCATGTTGTGGCACGTACGAATGGGTCCAGTTAGATTGCCCTCCTCAGTACTGAGCTGACTAGTTTGGTAGTCTTGGGACGTTACGAATGTTATTCGTATTGGGAACTCCTCCTGGCGTTACGGAGTGTGGTCCGTAGCATGGTTCTGGCACGTGCTCTGCCAGTTGTGGCTGGTAGGTGTGGCAGCAAGACATCTTGAGGTACTCATCAGAAGACGTAGAACACGGGTAACATGGTGGTGGCTATGTGATATGAAATCAAAAGATGGAATTCCTTTGGTGTGCTTGTATTGATATATATATATATATATATATATATATATATATATATATATATATATATATGTTTTATATATATGATTGTTTAATTGTTAGATCACCCTATTTGTTTATGTTTGGTGATGATCGTGTACACGGTACATGGGAGCAAATGATGTTGTAGGTGGATCTAGTGAGGCATAGAGCTAGAGCAAGGCTAGTCTGGGAGAAAAGAGTTTTTAGAATTTTATGTTTTATGGTTTTAAATAAATTGTAATATTTTATATTACTAGACTTTGATAATTGTAATGGAGGTTATAATTATGGTTTTAAAGTTTATTCTATGATGAATTATAGTTTTAAATTTCCATGTATCACAGTTGAGGAAGTATATTTCAGAACCTACTTATGTGCTAGAGGAGGAGGATGTGCAGGTGCGGGAGGACCTGACGATCGGAGTTGGACCAGTGAGAATCTTGGATTCTCAAGTCAAACAGCTTAGAGGGAAGGAGATCTGATTTGTGAAGGTTCTTTGGGACGAGGCAACCCAGGAAATGACGTGGGGGATGGAAGATGTCATGAGGAGGTCTTATCCTCACCTATTCCCTGGTAAGTTCTCTTTTTCGAGGACGAAAATTTTTAAGGTGGGGGGAATGTAAGACCCATGAAATTTAATTAATTAAATAAATAAATAATTAATAAATGCGGGTAGTGGGAGCCTTTATGGCATTAAATTCTAAATTATATGATGTGAAAAAGTACTAGTTCAAGTGACTAAGAGTACTTAATTGTGTGAGAGGACTTGGGTTCAAGTCCTATGTATGCCAATTATGTCAATTATTTAATTGTTATTCTTTTTATATATGATTGATCATGTTGAGGGATAATATAAGCATTGAATTATATTAGTTAGCATGAAACATGAATTGGTTAATTGGTTATACATTGATTTGGCAATTGGCATGGTTATGGGTTCAAACCTTGGTGAACCCTAAATTAAGCTTTCTTTTTGCTAAACTGGATTTTAGCAAAGAAGAGAAGGGGTAGAAACCCTAGCAGCCACGTTAAGGTAGCCAAAGGGGCTGAAAAACAACTCCATAATTGCTTTGAATGACAATTATCATTAACTCTAAAACCAATTTTCGTTTTTGATAATTAATCCTCATTAAGATCTAATTAAAAGGTAATTTGGAGGTGAGAAAAGGGTTTTGCTTGGCCTCTAATGTACTGCACGTAAGGAGAGAAAAATCAGAGTGAAGAAAGTGTGTTGAGTGAATCATTGAGGCAGTTTTTAGGAGGACTAAGGGAGACTATTGGAAGCTAGTGAGAATCTAGAGCCATTCAAGTTTTTAAGCAAAAGGATCTAAGTTAAGGGAGTTGTACTCCGTTATTTTCATTCGTGTCGTTATTTTCTAGAGCACATATTTTGCTTAATCATATGATTTTTCGTGTTTCTGGAATTTTTCCAGAAACCGCCTGGCGGGTGATGAATCACCGCTAGGCGACACATCATTTTTGCACTGGTTTTGGGTTCCTGAAGAGGAACCGCCTGGCGGCATCTCCCTGGCCGCCAGGTGACACATTGCTGCAACCCAGATTCTGGGTTTTTGGTTGAACTGCCTGGCGGTGATGAACACTCGCCAGGCGATGCGAGTCGAATTGTCCCGATTTTGATGTGTTTCGTGTTTTGGGTTGATTATGATCGGAGAGAAATCATGTACTAAATGTTTGTGAATGAATTGACGACATACATTATGAAACCACATGTGTTGGGAGAATTAAGTTGGAAGAAATCAAATGAACATGGTTAGGGTTTGGGAAATTGGGAATTTCGTGAAAATGGTAAATAATGCGCGAATTGCATGGATCCAATGTAGATTTAAGATTAACTTGATTATCCATAGCATAAGAGGAAGGTTGGTAAATTGAAATAGGGTAGTTAACGAAGGAATGCGTTCTGGACAACTTGGGGACTTGGAAATTGAGTTCGCACAGTGCAAGAAGGAGTTCTGGAAATTCCAGAAAGCTATGCTCCGCTTGGCGGTGAGTTGTGTACCGCCAGGCGCCATGACAACAAGAGTGGTCATTTTAGGTGTTGCGAGGCATAGTTGTGAATCTAGAATTCTGTTGGTTCTAAAATTTATTAATTTATTGTGAATTGTTGATTCTTGATGGGCGATTAAGATGATAAAGTTTACAACAAACTAGACTAGGAATGGAATTTGGTGTGGAGTGGTAATTGTAAGATTAGTGGTCTGAAAATAGTACAGACTTAGGTTATATTACTGGTTTCAGGCGTGATTGTTGAAAGAATTAATTAAAGTGGTATTGTGGCTGCAGTGGAATATCACAATGGTTAGCATAGGTTTCCATAAGCTTAATTAGTCATGTTAAGAGTTGGCTTGAATGAGTTGGATCAATTGATGTTTAGTTAAACATAGAGTATGTTTAATGATACAGAAAAGGAATATAGTTGTGGTGTTATTTTGGAGGAATGTAAGTGTGAATGTTTGGGATTGTCCATATAACTAAGAGGATGTATGCACAAGTGAGATGCTATAAGGTCGGGAATATTATAAAGCGCAAGGCGGATGTTAGGGGTACACTAGGATGAGGGCAAGCGAGAGCAACATGTGCGTAGGTGTGCCATAAATTGAACTAAAAACTAGTATTGCACAGGTACTAGTGTGGCGCCTAGCGATGGAAAGCGACCCGCCAGGCGTCAGACACAAAACAGTGGGCTCTAGAACAGCGTGGTGCCTGGCGGCAGAGAGCTTTCCGCTAGGCAATAGCTGCTACATCAGTGGGCACCTGGAACTTATGCGCCTGGTGGTGAGGGAGATACCGTCAGGCGGTGTCTGTAGTGTTAGGAATTTTTTAGGCGCATGGCGCCTGGTGGTATGCGTCCCACCAGGCGGTCTGGGAGCTGGCAGCGCATGGCAGTACGTGTCCCCTACTAGCCGATTTTGCTGCTGCAACTTTGGGTTGCTGGTTCTGTAGGCGTGATCTACAAGGCTTTTGGTGATGCTTCAAAGGTGGGATTGTTGGTGTTCCTTGAGTTGAGCTCAGAACGTATCCTTGAGTTGTGGCTCGGGATAGGGGATTAAGCGCGTGGTATTCCTTGAGTTGTGGCTCGGAGTAGCATCTCTTGAGTTGTGGCTCGGGATGGCAGATGAACATGAGGAACCCTTGAGTTGAGCTCGGGTTGGCGAGTGTTGCCGGTGTGAATGTGCTGGTTGTGGTCGGTACGGATGGGTCCAGATAGATTGCCCTCCTCAGTAGTTGACTAACGAGTTTGGTAGTCTTGGGACGTTGCGAACTATGTTTGTATTTGGGAACTCCACCTGGCGTTACGGTGTGTGATTCGTAGCAATGGTTTCTCGCACGTGCTCTATCGGTTGTGGCCGATAGGTACGACAACAAGTCATGTTGAGGTAATCACTAGAAGATGTAGAACACAAATAACATGGTTGTGGCCATGTGATATGAAATCCAATGAGGGAATTCTTCTGGTGTGACTATATGATATAAATATAAAATTATTGTATATGTGTATGCATTCTTTATATGTTTTATCTGTTAAGCTCACCCTATCTGCTTGTGTTTGGCGATGATCGTGTATGCGGTACATGTGAGCAGATGATGCTGTTGCAGGTAGTCCTGGTGAGGCTTAGCGCCGAAGCGGGGATAGCTTGGGAGTAGATTTATTTTATGATTTTGAAATCATATGTAAACTCTTATGAGATGTTTTAGACTATATTCCATTTTTATAATTATGGATTTTGGTTTTATTATTGGAATTTATAAAAGTTTTAAATTTCCCGCATTTTTGGGAAATGATGCATTATTAAATGATGAGTAATTATTTACTTCTTTATTCTTTTATTTTAAATCCGTAATATCCAGTCGAGATGTTACACAAGGGGATTAAGTTTAGGTGTTAGAAGTTCAACAAGATAGATGAAAGGGTTCAACAATTTCATTGAAAATGCTGAGCTACAAGATGTGCCATTAATTGGGGGTAAGTACACCTTGTATAGGAATAATGGCACAACAAAGAGTAGAATAGGTAGGGTATTAATTTCCCCAGATTAGTTAAAGCAATGGCCAGACTATAAACAATACATTTTGGGAAGATAAGTATCTGATCATTGCGCAAGGCCTTTTAAATCCTTAAACATTTGGACTTCTGATCTAAAGCTAAAATAGGTTGTATGTAAATCATGGAACTCATATATTGGAAATGAGCATCCAATGATTGTTCTGAAAGAGAAATTAAAAAAAGTTGAAGTATGATTTAAAATCCTGGAATAAAGAGGTTTCTGGGATAATAGGAACATATAAATATATTATCATCAAGGAGATGTGTGACTTGGACAAGTTGGATGATGATAATAAGTTAAGGCATACAAAACTCTTAAGTGAACTAAAAATGCTTCTTCAAAAGGAAAAACCATTGTTAACTCAGGGTTAACTAGCTAGAACATGGGGATGCAAATTCTAGGTACTTCCATCATAGGATTAGGTGAAGGAGGATAAAGAATAAATTAAAAGGGTTGGAAGTGAACGAGTTATGGTGTGAGGACCTAATCATTGTAGAATAGGAAGTGCGGCCTTATTTTTAAAAAATTTAGCCTTAACCTTCAAGATGTTGACTTTCCAACCATAAGTGAAGAAGATAACATGGTTTTGGTAAAAGAAATAGAAAAGCAAGAAATAGAGGAAGCTATAAATCAATGTGGGGGACAAAGATTCTGGGATCAGATGGACTTAATTTCCATTTCATAAAAAGTAATTGGGATATTATGAAGAGTCATGTATGCCAAGCTATTAAATGGTTCCAAAGAGTAGGGATAATACCAAAGGGATGTAATGCCTCATTCATAAAACTTGTACCAAAAAACCAAAAATCCATTAGGCTTGGATGATTATAGGCCTATATCTCTAGTTGGTTGCATATATAAGATAATATCAAAGATCCTTGCAAAGAGAGTAAAAAGTGTGGTTCCAAAGATCATTGGTTCCTCCCGCTCAACATTTATTAAAGGAAGAGGACTCTTGGATAACAATGAGATTGTGGAAGAATGTAGGCTCAGAAGGAAGAGAATGTTGATAGTCAACGCACACTATGAAAAAGCATACAATTCGATTATTTGGGACTTTTAATACTACATCATGGGTAGAATATGGATGGATAGATCAAAGAGTGTGTAGATTCATCTTCTATGTATGTCCTAGTTAATGGGAGCCCTACTAAAGAGTTTTTCCCAACAAAGGGACTAAGACAGAGGGATGCTATGGCACCATTCTTATTCCTACTAGTAGCAAAAGGCTTTACATGGTTGTTTAGAAAAGTGACTAAGAAAAACCTATATTGTGGGGTCAGAGTGGGCAATAAAGAAACTGAAGTTGGGTTACTACAATTTGTAGATGACACTCTTTTTATGAGTGATGCAAGTATAGAAAATTTATGGGGTATGAAAACTATGTTAAGAAGTTTTGAGTTAGTATTAGGACTCCAGTTAAATTTCCCTAAAACTAAGATTGGGGGAATGAGATTGAACACAACTTTAATATAAAAAAAAAAACGTATCTAAATCCTAAATTACAAGTACATGAAAATACCTTTTGAGTACCTAAGGTTACCAATATGGGAATTCAAAGGGGAAAATCGTTCTAGCAACCTATGGTTGCTAAAGTTAAAAACAAGTTGTCTAATTGGAAAATTAAATTGTTGTCTTTTGTTGGTCCGGTATGTCTCATAAAATTGGCAATCTTTGCTATATCGCTATACTTTCTATCTTTCTTTAAAGTTTTAAAGAGTGTGTGTAATGAACTCACAAAAATACAAATGAAATTCTCTGGGGATGGGGTTCTGAGGCTAAAAAGATAGCTTAGGTTAGGTCAGACAATATATGTAAATCAAAGGAGGAATGAGGGTTGGGCATAAGAGATATTGAGATTGGGAGAGAAACCTAGCCTAAAAGGGAGAAGAAGATTAGTTGGAAATAGAATTGTTGACGTGTTTAAATATAATTGTTGACGTAAAATATTGTTGGACACGTTAAGAAAAATATTAATGGCGTTAATTATTAAGGACTAATTCCATGAGTTTTGAAAGCACATAGATCTAGTTAGAACAAACTTTAAAAGAGGGACTAAATCCAAAATCGCTTAATAATTTAGGGACCAAAAACATTATTATCCCAAAATAAAATCCAATCAGTTCAAAATGCTTAAATTAATGCACAAATGAAAACTCAACAAGTTTCATGGTCGAAAACTCACCTACAGAGGTCGCGGTCGTCGGCGGAATTAAGGAGCAAGTTCGCAAAGAAGAGGAACAATGGTTGATCGCATTGCAGCGCTATTATAAAACGAAGGGGGCCGTCAGGTTTGCGCCCACACCATGTTGAGTGATGTTGAATAAGTAGAGTAGTCGACATTGAGTGATGTTGGGGGCACAGAACGACCGACGTTGAGTGATGTCAGGGTTCCAAAAGATCGACGTTATGTGATGTCGGGGATGTACAGGACAAACATTAAATTTTTCACTTTATTTACAAAAATGCCACCAGTCATTTTTGACGTTGGTTTTCCCTTGAGCAAATATTAACTGGGTGACGTAGTAAGCACTTTTTAGGCTAGTGTTAATTGTGTCACTCATACAGAGCTTACCAATCATTCACTTACAAAAGTAAAACTCATGCTCACACACAGACTTATATAGCCCACTCATGCTAGCGTAAGGACTAGTAGAGTCCACTCATGCTCATATAGAGACTTACAAAGTCCACAAGGTACCATTTCCCTCACAAGGATATTCTCACAAAGTCCACATAGTACCATTTTCCTCAAAGGGTTGTTCTCACAAAGCTCACTTTTGCTAAGACACACAACACATCATTCATATAATCATACCTCACATATGCGTAAAACAAAAGTTTAACAGTAACTATTTATAACGTACAAACCAGTGAACATACACATTATCTTAAAACAAGAATAAAATTCATCTTTATTAATCAAATTAATACACATTAACTCCCTTCAACATACAAAAGTATTTAACATAAAAGTAATCCATTCATCAAGTCATAAAACCATTCCTTTATTACACAATCAACTTTACCACATAAGTGTGAACCTAAATCACACCTAAGCAAATCAAAAGACTTGTTAACCTCTAACACAAACCATGGACAAAGCTTAATATGTATGGAAGTATAGATTGAGATTGGATTTCACCATGCAACAATTCTTAATATGAGAGAGGAGTAAAAGAATTTATATAATTTGCGCAACTTAATGAGGGTAGAAGTGGTGATTTAATCAAAAAAGTTTAGATATCCTTGTGTCATCTATTTGAATGGGAGAAAGTTGAATTAAACCAAAATTAAGGAACACCTTATAAGTGATGGTTTTATTTGAAGTTATACAACTTCGACATTACACGATGAATTAATAGGTTTCCCAAATGTCTCCCGAATTGAACATGTTGTTGATTCTACCATGGAAGATCAATTGGAAGAAGACCGATTAGAGGATATGATTCACAATATTGGTGTAGAAGCTTTTGCCCAAGCATATGATGTGAACCCCATTTGCACAAAGGTTTACTTAAGATCTTTAAGGTTAGAACCTTGTATGACCACATGATAATTTTTGGAAGAGTTGGGTTTTCTTTCTGAAAATTGTGTGAAGAAGAAAGAAATAAGAGGTGAATATAAAAGTGGAAGGAAAGAATCACTCTTTCCGAAGGAGGCAACACACAAAGGATGGAAAAGTCATTTGATACAGCCAAAGGTTCTTGAATCACTCAAGAACTAGGAGAATCACTCTCACTATTAGATAGAAAAGATAATTTCTGAACAAAAATCAACTTGCTTTCATTCATAAAAATGGTTCGGCTTATATAGGACATTTAACCATCAGAATTACAAAAGACACATAAATTTCAATTACAACCCATTTAAAGCTAATAATTATCCACTACTTAATGGCTTATTGTAACTGAAATTAAGATAGCATGCTATCTAGATGTGAATGTTCATTTCTCAAGCTCATGAAAGGAAGAAGAGAGTTGGATTCAAGCTTAAACACACATGGCAATAACAACACTTAAAGGGCAAAATGAAAGAAGAAACAATAAAAATGGAAAGCATAGAAGAAGAAGAATGGAAGAAACACGCCACTCATAGGGGGGGATCTAAGCCAACCAAATTCTAGAGATGAGTGATGGTGCCGCCACTTGCAAGCAAGATAAGGCAAAGGTGAGTTCACTTCTCAGAAGGAGAGCTCACGAAAATTGGTGGTTGAATGCACAAAGTTTATAACAAAATGATCACCCCTTTTACAAGACAAGGAGCACCCTTTAAATAGGAGTTCATAAGGGTCCTTTAGCAAATACAAAAACATGAAAAAGGATTAACTAGCAAACCCTAAACCTAATGTGAGAGTGAGTCTTGGCCAAGTGAAGGGAGATGATTGGTGGAGGCATTGCCATGAGGATTCTAGGTTAAAAGAGGAAGGAGACCAAGTGACCTTCTAAGGCATAAACCACAAAGGCAAAAGGAGACAAGGTACATGTCTACTTTTGCTTTTACTTTCCTCTCTCTTCCACTTCAACCAAGTGCTCCAATCACCAAGTGCCACCTAGCCATGCTCTACTTTCTCTTAATTACCTACAAAACAAGACAAACAAGGATTAGCATGTTGGTTTAAGTTAATCTAATCTTGGTCAAAGGTCAACTTTGGATCAAAGTTAATAAGTCAACCAAAATAAGTCAACTAGAAACCAACTTAGGGAATTCAAACTAAAGTAATGCAAAACAAAGATAAAGGTGATGGAATAGAAGACTCCCCTCTAGACATGCTTCTAGTAATCCTTCTTGAGGGAGCTTCTAAGGAGGTGGTCACGCCTTCATCAAATTACAACCCATTTAAAGCTAATAACTATCCACTACTTAATGGCTTATTGTAACTGAAATTAAGACAACCGAAAGTCATCCACAACCATTCAGCAAAGGTCCTTTTGGTCTTCCAAAGGCTGGTTCTTAAGTTGGCAAATGGGCCCTTATTACAACTTGAAAAGAAAGCAAAACTAAAGCTCATTAATTGGTTAAGCCAAGATACAATTTGGTCAGCAAATTTTACAAAGCATATGGCCCTTATTTAAATAAAAGAAAATTTAGAAAATTGGTATATTAGTCATTCTCCATTTGGGCCATGATGCGATTCATATCATACCCTCCTTTTTTGAGAATAAAGCGACTGTTCATCAAGATTGAGTGTTTTAAAATGAAGCCATGACCATCCCAGAAGAAGATGACAAGATTCCATGGGAGCGATATCATATAATACTTATTTCACACATTGCCCTGTACTAAATTTGATCCATGCTTGATTCGGATGAAAGCTTGTTGGTAACTAGAGTTTCTCCACCAATTTTTGGACCACAACATAGTTGCCGCTTCCGTAATCGTATGCAACTAAACATGGGTGGCCTTCGATTAAACACCTTGTATAATAAACTTCCATTGCTATTCTAAACCCAAAGCCAGGCTCTGAATACAAATGTTGTGAATCAAGAGGGGTGGATTCATTTTATGGATCTATCTACTTTGGAATGCTAATAAGCAAGAAATTTGAGAAATTATTTAAAACGAGAAAATGGAAATAGATAAGAAGATGGAGCGAAAATTGATAGATGCCACACTTCCAAGAATGGAAGATAAGCCTAAGAGTTTAAACACACAAAGGGATAAAGGACCTTTTACAAAACTCAGGGATTCTTGAATCACTCAAGAACTTAGGAGAATCACTCTCACTTAGATAGAAGAGATAAAACTCCAATATTTTCTGAATAAAATTCAACTTGCTTTCATTCATAAAAATGGTTCAGCTTATATAGGACCTTTAACCATCAGAATTACAAAAGACACATAAATTTCAATTACAAGCCTCTTAAAGCTAATAATGATCCACTACTTAAGGGCTCATTGTAACTAAAATTAAGACAACCAAAAGTCATCCACAACCATTCAACAAAGGTCCTTTTGGTCTTCCAAAGGCTGGTTCTTAAGTTGGCAAATGGACCCTTATTACAACTTGAAAAGAAAGAAAAACTAAAGCCCATTAATTGGTTAAGCGAAGACACAATTTGGTCAACAAATTTTACAAAGCATATGGCCCTTATTTAAATAAAAGAAATTGTAGAAAATTGGTATAGTAGTCCTTCTCCATTTGGGCCATGATGCGATTCATATCAATGTGTATGAGACAATGTCTACTAATGCGGAGACTCTATTGTATGTTGGTTCAACTAAGTTCACACTATTGTCAACGATGTTAAGACTGGTGAATTTGAAGGGAACCAATGAGGGGATCGATAAGAGTTTCACATAATTGATCGTTTTGTTGAATGAAATGCTTTCAGATAAAAATACACTACCTACTTGTAATTATGAGACCAAAATATTCTTTATCCGATGGGTATGGAGTATAAAAGGATACATGCATGTCCTAATAATTGTATATTATACAGGAAAAGATTCCAATACTTGAAAAAAATGTTTGAAGTGTGGTTTATTATATTACAAGCAAAAACACAACAACGAAGGTAGTTAAGAGATAAAAAAGGATGGTCCCACTTTGAAAGTAGTTTGGTACCTTCCATCATACCCAAACTTAAGCATTTGTTTGTGAACCCAAAAGATGTTAAAAACCTTATATGGCATGCATATGAGAGTCTGCTTCGTTATCCAACTGGTTTAAAGCAATGGAAAAATATTGATTAGCAATTCCCTCAGTTCAATCAAGAATATAGAAATCTTCAACTTGGTTTAACTACAAATGAAATGAATTAATTTGGTAATTTAAGTATCAACCACAAACATACATCAAACATGAACCCCAACTTATTCATTAAGGCAAAAAGTTGGCTGAAACCCAAGCATACACCACCAATTTTTTTGCACAGGGGAAGCAAATATCTTTAGTCCCTTATATATATGGGTGTGTGTGTGTGTGTATGTGTGTGTGTGTGTGTGTATCAATAAGTGTAGTTTCTTGTATTTTAATCATAATCTATGATTTTAAGGCTTAACAATGACTATATTTTCAATTCAAACGTCATTGGCAACATACTTGTAGTTTTCCTTAAAGATAACATTGTTGTATGTTTTTTCTCTTTGCACAAGTCTCCTCCTAAGAATCTCAAACAACTATTGAATTGGTAAGAACCTTAATCTTAAGAACTTTCTTTCTTATATAAGTGTATCATATCTTATTACATTTGGACATAGCATGTTGTCAGAGAGATCAATTGCTACAGCTAAAAAGCTTCAATGATTGTCCCTATAGGTTTGCTATTCTAATCCAATTGTAATTGTTTGGTTCCTTTTTCTTCCTTAACTATTTATAATTGTGTATATATATTGTAGTGTCATAAGCAAACTGACTCATATGAGTGTGATTACTATGTTATGCAATGGATAACAACCATTGTTCATACTCGTATTAAAAGTGATTGGGAAATGGTAATAATTTAGTTGAGTCAAATACTTTGAAACTGTCTTTTTATGTACTAATTGAAATTATTTTCTTTTGTGCAGAGATTCAATAATCCCACACAAATGCACGAGAAGTTAATAGACTATGAAAGGAAAGCTTATGCCAAATATATAGTAGAAATGTACAACAATGTGTAATAATTATGTGAAACATTTATTTGTACATTATTTAAAGTGCTTTGATTAAAAATTGTCATCTATATATCGTTGTATATGGATTATGTTTGTTGGTTTTAGTTATTTTGTTTTTGTCCAAGTTTGTTATATAGGCACAAAGAGGAAAAAATATTTTAAAAAAAAATCGCAAATGGGATATAGGACTGTAAGAGTGTGTTCAAGTATATTGGCAGCATAAGGGAAGGTAACAGCAATTATAGTTACGATAGGGCATTCATGGGGTTTATTGGTATTTACGAAGAGAATAAAAATTGTTACAAAAGTAATGAAGTCATGATTAGACTCAAGTAATATAAAAAAAGGGTTCAATGTCCAAGGTAACAGGACATTGAATTTGCATTCATCTTTTACTCACCCTTAAACTAGGAGTATTACTAACTTGATCGTTAGAGTGCCTATAGGTACTCACCCTCCAAGAGCATCGCTAAGTAGCAGTTCAAAGGGAGCTCTATGAAGAAGAGACGGAGGATTGGAGACTCTTGAGGCAACCCAGTTCCATACAAAAACAGAAAGGAATAGGCTTCGGTAGAGTCCCAAAATTGAAGTTTTTTCCTTTATTTTTTATTTTAAATCCTTTTTTAATTTTTTTATGCTTTGGTTCTAATGTGTGTGTGTGTATATATATATATATATATAGGCTTCGGTAGAGTCCCAAAATTGAAGTTTTTTCCTTTATTTTTTATTTTAAATCCTTTTTTAATTTTTTTATGCTTTGGTTCTAACGTGTGTGTGTGTGTGTGTGTGTATATATATATATATATATATATATATATATATATATATATATATATATATATATGCTTACTCTTTATGACGAAAATATATATACATGAAATGTCTATTATCTCCATACGACAAAGGACAAAGGACAAAATACATAAGAGGATCTCTTTAGCAAAGAGATAAAAGTTGTCTTTCTTCACCAAATCTTTAAAGCAAGCTTTGTCAATACTAGAAGAACCATCAACTTTGTACAACTTTGTATTTTTAGCTAAATCATGAAGATAAGTGCATCTAATTATAGGGATGTTACATAGAAGGAGAAAAGAGTACATATTGTTGCATGGAGTGCATTAAAAACATCGATTACTATCAAGTTCATCGTACAAAAAGGAAAGACATTCAAAAGAGCTAAAACTACTTAACAACCAGAAATGAATTTTCAATGATTACTTTCTTCAGAGTCTATATAAAGCAATTCAAGAAGAAGAAAAAGAAAAATAAAAAGAAGAAACTAAAAGAGACCACATGCATAGTGAAAATATGTTATCCAAATTATGAGCCAACAAAAGCTTAAGAAAACACCATTCAACAAGATAGAAGGAGGAATGCTTCAACCTCTCATACGTCAACAAACGATCATCATCATCTGGCAAGCTAAAGCATGACTTGAGCTAAAAAAATACACTCAACCTCTACATTTTAGCCAAGTGTTAGTGTTATTCAAAGAATAATAGTTTAGGCTAGTAGTGACTTGTGAAATAATACTTGTTTGAGAAAAAATGGTTGTGAAAAAGAATACTTGAAAGGGGTCAGTCAGGTTGCTTAGGAGCTAAAAGAATACTTGCTTTGAATGAATAGTGGCTTGAGAAATAATACATGATGGAGTAATGAGTGGATTGGGAAAGAATATTTGGTTAAACATGATATTGCTTCATAAAAAGTATTTAAGGGATTGGTCAAGAGTGATTACGAGTCCAAACAATACTCAATAAGTTACTAACAGTTTACAAGTTCAAAGAACACTTGTATTGTATTGTACTTTGTAACGTTAGTTTACTTAGTAAAATTCAATCAAGTGATTGAGAACTAGACATAGTTATAGCACTTACATAAAAAGAAAAATACTAAAATCAAACTTAAAAAAAAATCCTATATAATAAATACAAGTTAAAGCTTATTTCTTCCTTTGTTACACTTTATCAATAACAACAAACACCAGGTTGTTTAATTAATACATATATATATATATATATATATATATATATATATATATATATATATCATCTAAATACTATCTATTAGATAATATTTTGACTTTTTTTTAAATGCTTTTGTAAACGTTTCAATATAATTAAGAGTTGACTATATATTGTGCTTGATTGGTGATATAAAAAAGAATGCTTGGGTATATTTTATTTGTTCAGCTTTTTAAGTGATTTGTACCCTTTTTCCCACCTTTATATATTATTATATTAGCACCGAAGGAATTTGAGTTACTGGCGTAAAATAATAAATTTAAACGTCACTATCATTATTATGTAAACCATTTGGATGCTAGATTCTAAAACGACAATTAAATACATTACAGTGATTGGAACATAAATTAAATTAAAGTAATAAATATATATGCATGAGGGTTAAAAAAGTGTAAACGTGTTTTTAATCCATATAAAATGGATAAGTTTTTATTTTCTTATTGTAATTCGTTTTGTTGTATTTTGTTTAAAATTGAAAAATTATCACTTTTTGTTTTTTACTATTGTAGTATATTTGTGTGATATTAATTAAATACGTTTACCGAAATATCAATAGTATTCATCATGGGGCATATGGATAGTGGTTTTCTATATGACTTAAAAACGTGATTGTTCGTTTATTACAAAAATTGTATAAACAATGCTTGTAAAGAGATGGATGCTTTGTAAAGAAAGAAATTGTTAGTGTATAGCCGAGTAGTACTCGGCCCAACAAGAGGAAACTGGCTTGGATCATTCCGGCCTAGACAGGGGTGTCCCACGTGATGGCCCAACCGCGAGGGCTTGGATCCAGCACAATGCTGGCAACCCAGTAAGCGCAGTGGCCGTATACTTTCCAGCCCTATTGGCCGAGTACATCCCGGCCCAAGGGGTAGCAGGCGGGACATGTGTTACAGAGGGGCAGCATGCAATCAAACCCCAAGAAAGAAGGAGTTGATATTCAAAAAGTACAGATGGCTAAGAAGGGAAGGAGTTGATATTTGAGAAGTACAAACCCCAAAAAGGAAGGAGTTGGTATTCGAAAAGTACAGGCGGCCAAAAAGGAAAGAGCTTATATGTGAGAAGTACAGACGGACATACTTTGGAATGGAAAGGACTGATCTTTATTAAAGGCACAGAAGAACAATTCTTGCCAATAAGGAAAGAACCGCTGCGTGTAACCTCAGTCGGAAAGGGAAGGAATCGATCCTCAAATACAAACGGCCCGCAAATATTAATAACGGGTCCATTAAGAAATCAGTATAAATTAAGGCCTAGTGAACAGGTAAAGATACACTTTTCTGATTAACCTACTACTACCCATATCAATCACTCTCTAACTTGAGCGTCGGAGTGCCTGCAGGTACCCCCACCCCCGGAGTGCAGACGGCTAGGAGTGCAGACGACTGGGAGTCTCAGTAGGAGTCCAGGGAGGAACAGGAGGAGGTTCGACACAGAGGGTTCTTGAGACCGTCTGGTTCCGCACCTAAATAGTATCGATCAGGTACAGAAATATATGGGTTGAATTTATTTTATTATGTTTCTCATAATTTGTAGGTAAAATTGTTTTACTTACGAATTTTGTAAATTACTTATAGAATTTTGTAGTAAGTAATGTGGTTTTTTCTTGTAGCAGAAAAACATCATCTAAGTGTTAACAAATGTACATAAGTTTTTCATGTGTTCACCATGTGCTTCTTGTGAAACCATAGAGATCAATTTGAAACAGGTAAATAAATGTGAAATACCAACGATACTTGAGGAGACTCGTGGCGAGGATTTTGCGATGTAGAGTGGCAAGCTTCATAAAGAAGCCTCATAGTGCGATATGGAAAGCTACACGGAGGAGCCTCACAGCATGAGTTTTACCACATAGTGGTGAAGACTTGTGGCGCGCGTGAAAGCGAAAATGTTTCGTGACTGGCAGAGGTTTAAGCAAAGTAGTTTTTGCCTGGTGGAGCCTCATGCAGATTCATCACTGGCGATAGGGACAACATTAAAAATTAAAAATATAGGAGGAAGATAAATAATTTATTTATGAATAATGTAAAATTAATTTATAAAATAAATAAGAATACTGATTGAAAATATATTTATTTTTTTGTGTAGTGAAAATAAAATATATTTAGTATTGTAATTGTATAATAAATGAAATTTTAAATTTTAAGAAGTATTATACATATAAAAACTTAAATTATAAAGATAAAATTGTTTAGATGATAAACTTGAGAAATGATTAGTTTAAGTAATACTATTAATTTTATTAATTTTTTTCAGTGTATATATATATATATATATATATATATATATTGAAATAATGTGCAAAATTATCAAATTAATTCTTTTTATAATTTGTATTGTAATTAGTTAATGAATTGAAATTTTATTATTATATGAATATATAAGTATAAATTATTATTATTATTATAAAATTTTATATTTATAGACAGTGAATAAATGGAAAATATTTATTTAATGTTAAAATTATTATTATTAACTTCTTAATTTTATAAAATTAGTATTTTTTTTACAGTTATTTATATTATCAATCAAAATAATGTTATTCAAATTAGTTCAAATTTGTACAGTTATTTAGTTTATTTTAAGGGGACACCATGAGGCATTTGTGTTACACATCACTGGCATGTTTAGTTTTGCTCCATTCTTCTGCCTCCAAATTTTGTTATTCCTTCTATTGGTGGAAGTATCTGCCAACTGTTGCAAAGTTTGAGATTGAGAAGGAAGAGTTCAAGTATGGCATCTGCAAAATCATTTCCCTTTACCTCCTCCACCAAAGAAAACTGTAATTTCAGGTTGGCCATTACACCTTCACGGAGTTAAGTTGAAAGGTTTATCTCAGATGAGACCAAGACTCTCTTCTGAAAAGTGAAAGGCCATGTTGGACAAATCCTTCTCCAAGGCATACGCAAACGACATACTGGATTCCGATTCCGTGTTCACACTCTTAGTCTTCATAAAAGAGAAGATTCCGAGCACTACTTCTCCCATGGTCTATCATATATAATAAAGTTATAAAATATTATGAATATATATAGTATACTTCATTTTCTTTAAAAAAATACTTCATTTTCTTTAAAAATATTATGAATATATATAATATAAAAATAGAAGAAGAAAAGTATTTACTCAAATTAGACATTACAAACATATAATTTCTGACAAGAAAATCTCTATTCTAATACTACGTCAACTTTTATGAGAATCAACTCCCAAATAAAAAACATTATTTTTGTCTTGCTTCTGTTTGTTAGAAAAAAAAAATGCTTAGTCATATTAAAATTTAATACGCCCATATAAAACTACTTTTTTAGATTAACCAAAGTAAAACTACTTCTTAGTTATATAAAAAAATAAGTTTTTTATATGACTTAAGTCAAGAAGAGACTCTTAAATGGATAGTGGTTTGTGCAAATTAAAAGATGGTGGGAATATGGTGTGCATATAGTGGTGGTTTTGATGTGATAAGATGACTCCTCCTCCTATGACTCAAGCAAGGGGAAGAGACTATGGTGGTCTTCACACCCTTTAAATCAAAGACAAAGACTTCTAATGTTGATTAGATCAAGTCTTTCCACAAACCCTACAAACATAGTCAATGGTACAAGGTTCAAATGAAAATCTTAGACTACTTCACCCATTATAGAAGGTCAAAACAGGGGTTTCGCCTTGAACCTCAAAACATTTCTTCTCCACCCTAAAAAACTTCTTAAACTCCCACTTTCACATGAGTTAAAAGTAAATACATTTTTTCTCTCTTTAATAGACTCACCCCAAGCTTTTTTCCATAATGAATGTCGACACCGGTGTCTTGTTTTGTTCTACAGATGTCGACATCTGATATATTTTTTTTGCTCTCAACATCCAATATTATTTTTTTTATCTATGAATATCGACATCTGATGTTTAGTTTTGTTCTACAAATATCAGCATCTAGTACTTTATTTATTTTTTATTGTATTCCACATTATAGATATCAACATCTAGTATGTTTTTCTTTATTTACAAATGTTGGCAACCAGTTTTTCTTATCTACATATATCAACATCCGATAAATATAATTTAAAATTTTTATGTAAGTTAATATATGTTAACCGTATATGAAAATCCTATTAACATTTTTCTCAAAATATTTTTTTAAAATTAAAATAAATAATTTTAACATAAAGTTGTTTATATTTATATAAATTAATATAAAGTAAAATATATTTTATTTGTTTAAATTTTAATTTGATAAAATTTAAAATCAAATTTATTAAATATTTTAAATTGTTATTTTAAAGTTTAAATATAATTTAATACATGTTATAACCGTATCAATTTTTTAAAAATAATATTTTTAAATTAAAATAAATAAATGTTAATATAATAAGGCATTAGGTTTATGGGTCTTGATTCTTATATAGTGCTCTACTTACTCATTTCTGGTCAATGTGAGACTTAAACTCACACTGATTCCTAACAATATAAAGTAAAATATATTTATTTTTTTAATTTTTAATTTAATAAAAACCTAAATCAAATTTATTAAATATTTTAAGTAATATAATTAAAATTTTTAATATAATTTAATATATATTAATCGGATGTGGAAATCTTATTAATTTTTTTAAAATATTATTTTAAAGTTAAAATTAATAAATGTTAACATGATAATTTTTTAAATATTTATACAAATTAAAATAAAATAAAATATTTTTATTTGTTTAAATTTTATTTTAGTGAAAATTTAAATGAAAATTATTAAATTTTTTAAATTAGGTAATTCAAAATTTTAATATAATTTAATATATGTTAACCGCATGTGGAGATCCGGTTAACATTTTCTTTAAAATATTCTCAGAAATTAAAATTAATAAATATTAACATAATATTATTTTTGAATATCTATATAAATAATATAAAGTAAAATATATTTATTTTTTTAATTTTTAATTTATTAAAAATTTAAAGAATATTTTAATATAATTTAATATATCCAGTTAACGTTCTTTTTAAAATATTTTTTTAAGTTAAAATTAAGAAATGTTAGTATAATATTTTCTTAATTTTTTATTTAATAAAAATGTAAACAAATTTTTTTAAATATTTTAAATAATATAATTAAAATTTTAATATAATTTAATATATGTTACCGGTTGTGGATATCTAGTTAATATGATTTTCTAAAATATTTTTTTAGATTAAAATTTAATAAATTAGAAGAATCAGATTGACATTTGTAGATTAAAAAAAATAAAATATCGAATGTTGACATTTATAAATGAAAAAAAAAAACTTAAAGAAAATAAAGTATCAAATGTCAACATCCGTAGAACAAAACCAAATATCAGATGTAGACATATGTAATGAAAAAAATAAATAAATTGTAGATTAGAAAAAATATAATATCGAGTGTTAACATTTGTAAATGAAAAAAAAACTTAAAGAAAATAAAATATCAAATGTCAACATCTGTAGAACAAAACCAAATATCGGATGTCGACATCTGTAATGAAAACAAAATAAATAAAAAAATAAAGTACCATATATTGATATCCATAGAAAAAATAAGACACTGAATATTGACATTTGTAGGAGAAAAAAACTTGGGGGTTGAGTCAATTAGAGAGAAAAAAATGTTTTTACTTTTAACTAAGGGACCAAATGTAGTAATGCACTTTCGATTGTCAATTGGTTGGAAAAACACCTTAGATAACTAGCTACATCCAAAGATAGAGGAAGATAATCATGAGAAAACAATTACTAAGGATTAACATTAAACTATGAATAAGGTGTGTTTGAGTTGAGATTAACACATGAACAGTCTCAAACTCAACGTCTAGTCCTATAAATACATACAGGTAGTAGCAATGACCCAATGTGATTTCTCTTATACCCTAAAGCTATTTGTTTGAAATCGTCATATGCAAATACTAACTTAAGTGGCAGGGTATCGAGATGCAGATACACAAGAAGTACGTGAGGGACGAGCTAGGACAAGCTAGGAACTTGTTGACTTAGCACACGTTGGTACCTTGAGAACATTTTGCCCAATTTCAATTATGGTTAGAGAAAGTGTACTAAGATAAATATGTGGGATAAATATGTTCTATTGTAATAAAAACAAGTAACGAACTTGCATATAGCTCCATATCAACAAATACTCAATTAAAAGAATTATTTATTACTCCTAATTATCCCGGATTTATGGTCTTAGGTCCATCACTCGTTAAAACACAACTCAATCTTGCAGAAAAATTAGCAATCCAATTGAAAAATAAAAACAAAAAAGTTGAAAAACATATAAAAAGAAAACAAAAAACTATAGACATCCCCTCTCAAAAGTTGTAAGTTGAAAGTTGCCTCAAGTTTTTTATATAAAAAGTGGTAATACATTTCTCATAACTAAGAAATTTCAGCAAACAATATTGTTAGGAGATAAATATATTGTAATCACGAGACAAAGGGTGATTTCAAGCGATGCAGTTTTAATTGTTGATTAATGAAACAGTTGAATTGGTTTCCCGCCATTCAGCACTGAGATTTATTTGCATGCGGCAGTGGAGTAATTCAGTGGAGAATTGGTGATCGTTATTTGGAAAATTAAATTCGCTTTTCTGATTGAATTCGTGGCGAGTAAAAGGAGAATTGTTGAATTAAATCCAGTGCAGTGAATAAATGGAGTGTGCTGTGAACCTAAATCATTCCAGGGTTTTCATTTCCTTCAATTAAAACATTGAATCGGTGCAATACTATGTACAATTCAAATTCTTCTTTAGATCTAAATTTGTGTGATTTTTCTATTTTAAATTTAATTATTATATAGTCTTTGCTTTATATCCTTTCTTTCATTTGATTTTTTAAAATTAAAATGCAAATTAAGAAAATTTCACAAGGGTGAATGTGTAACATCCCAATTTTAGCAGTTTAAAACTAATAAAATAGGATATAATATTTAAAATTATATAGTTTTTATTTTTTAAAAGAATTTAATGTTAATAAATAGTAAAATATAAAATCAAATATAATAAAGAAAAAAATTATTAAGATAATTTTCATTTTCTCTTTTCTCTTTCCATTGTCTTTTTAGTTTTTCATATGTTGTACTCATTTGTCACTTTTACTTAATTTCTTTTGTTATTGAAGAAACAAAAAAATAAGTTAAATAAAAATTCAATAATTTTATCCTAATTTTTTAATCTTTTCTACCATTTTAAAGAAAAAATAAAGTAATTTTCTCTTGTCTCACTTGGTAGTTAAATACTTGTTTAATATTTAGCACTAGTTTTTATCTTATGACATTTTGTATATTTTTTTTATGAATATATAAGAGTAAGTAATGTATTATGTGATTTTTTATAGATAATTTTTTAGTACACTTGATTATCATAATTTATTGTAATAGTTATGTCTCTTAATGTTTGATTAGATTATGATAAATTATTTTTAATATTAAATTTGTTTTTTAAATAGGTATATTGATGAAAAACAAAAGAATAAATTCATTTTTTAAAATTGATAAAAGAAAAGTGAAGATCAAAACATGACAATATCGTTACTCATCGCATAACAATAAAATGAAATGCTTGTGATGACTTTTGAATCAATATGTGCACATTAGTAAAAGGCAAAATGAATATTTTGTAAATAATATGGTTATTTATATTGAAAAAAATAGCTAAAAAATGTAGTTATGATTGAATCATTTGATAAGTTCTAGAATATGAAAAAATGATGGATATGTGTAATTTCTTTTATAGTTATAGCTATACTAAATTATATATTCATTTTTATTGAATTAGTAACAGTAATATTAAATATATAAATTTTAAGTATATTATTTTGGCTCCCCTAACATTTTGGTCAACATATATATATATATATATATATAATATGTGTGTAATTTGTATTATTTTTTTTATCGCTAAGAGCTCGTGAATTACTGATTTTACAACATAAAACAAAAGAAACTTCAAGCTCGACTTGGGTCGGGGGCACCTGCTTAAAGTGACATTTTAGTATGGAAAAAAGATAAGACTGATCTCTTTAGCAGCTGTGTGTGTGTCATTTGTATTTTTTCTTTATCGCTAAGGGCTCGTGGATTACCAATTTTACAACATAAAACAAAAGAAACTTCAATCTTGACTTAGGTTAGGGGCACCTGCTTAAACTAACATTTTAGTTCAAAAAAAAAAAAAAAGACTGATCTCTTTAGCAACTGTTACTACAAAGTCAATCTCTTTAGCACCTATGAGAATGTACGCCCTAACCCACCTACCAGAGAGGTCGTGGGTTGAACTATGAGAAGGACTAAAATGGAGAAGAAAGATGAACATGGATAAGGCTTGAGGTGAGCCTAGTCCAATAACGCACAAACATACCCAATTTGTCTAAGAAAATTTTGGGCTGATCATTAAAGGATGTAGTCAAAGGAGGAGACCGAAAACAAAATACAGACAGAGTTTTTCGATAAAATTAGGATATGATTACTATATATTTTTTGTAACAGAAAGATTCTCGACTTTAAGAGAAGTAGAAATCATGTATGACTTTTTTCTTCTACAAATAAAATACTCACTCCTCTAATAAAAAAACTATTTTAACCTTATTGCTATCTCTTTTCCTTTAAATAAAGAGAATTCTTCATATATTTATCATCTATAAAAGACATCGAGTGGATTAGGGGGACTGTTAAATCATTTAGGAACTATTAAATGATTAACCTAAGATATATCCTCTTAAAAAAATTATTTTAGTACCTCATTTTTTTGCAAAAATTTGTGCAAAATAATAAGTATAATATTAGTTACATTACAGCACCTTCCCGAACCCCATTTTCCCAGGCCGATTGAGTAAAATCAAACGTTTCGTTCATCACCACTAAAACCAGAAAAATAAAACATTACTGCAGTTCCAAAACATTTAATAATTTTAAATACAGATATTACATTTTCAAGTAACATAATCAATAAATATTAATACAAGTATTAAAAACTATTCAATTAATTAAATTCATTCTTAAAATTTTACTTGTTTACAAGTATTTTTAGCGCTACCCGGTTGCTGGTTGAATATCATTTGACACTATTTCTCTCTCTAGAATCTTTCTGTCAAACTAATGAGTTCTGAGAGAGAAAGAGAGAGTTGCAATTCTCGCCACTTCACATGGCTCATGAAGTCATGCTTCCCCAGCCCAAACGACGCCGTCGCAAAACTCCCCTTACCACTGCAGCCCCACACTAAAACCCCTGCGCCCGCCACCACCCTATCTTCGCTCCCCGACGACATCGTTTTGGACTGCCTCTCCCGCGTGCCCCCCGCTTCCCTCCCCGCCCTCTCCCTCGTCTGCCGCCGCTGGTCCCGCCTCCTCCGCTCCCCCGCCTTCTCCTACCTCCGCCGTCGCCTCCACCTACTCCGCCATACCGCCGTCGCCCTCGCCGCCACCGACCTCGGCCTCTCCGTCGCCACGCTCCTCGACTCCGCCTGGCTCCCTTCCCTCTTCGTCCCCTGCTTCGATGCCATTTCCCTCCACGACTTCCATTTCCTAGTCGCCCACGCGCGCGCGTGCTCCATTGGTCCCAGGATCTATCTCGTCGGCAGAAGCGCCACGCTGCAGTACGACACGTGGACTGCGTCGGTGTCAATGCGCGCTGCCACGGTTTTCCCGCGCAAAAAATTTGCGGTGACTTCTGTTGCTGGGAAAATCTACGTCGCCGGCGGAAGTTCTCGGACGGCGGCAGTCGAAGAGTACTATCCCGAAACCGACACGTGGGTCGTGGTCTCCAACGCGCCACGTATGCGATACGGCTGCATTGGAGCCTCGGTTGATGGGATCTTTTATGTCATCGGCGGGTTGAGAATTGGCGCATCGGCACAGAACCTGCTCCCACGCGCTTCCTGTAGAACTGAGGCCCACGCGGCGTATGCGAGTTCCATGGATCTGTTTGACGTGGAGGCGCGTGTGTGGCTCCGAAGCCGCACTGTTCCTAATGGAGGCTGCGTGGTGGCGGCTTGCGCTGCGGCAGGGCGCTTGTACGTACTCACCAGTCACGCAGTGGAGTTTTCGTTTTGGAGCTTCCAAGTGCGGAGGAAAAGCGGCGGTGGAAAAGGATTTGGAGAGTGGTGTAGGATAAAGAGCCCGCCACTACCGGCTCAAGTTAGAGTCGACACTAGGATGAGGTTTAGTTTTGTAGGAATTGGCGATAAGGTGGTGCTGATTCAGAGTTTGAATGAGGCGAGAGGGGTGAAAGAGGGGTTTGTTTTAGTTTATGATTGCGCCACCGGAGAGTGGGGGAGAGGGGCGGATTTACCGGAGGTTTACCGACGCGCCACTTATGTGGGTGTCGAATGCTAACATGCGCCGACCATGTGGCATCATTGTAGTGTCACTAGCAGACAATGGTTGCGTGAGGGTTCATTGGATAGGGTGTACCTAAGGATGTGTGGTCCCGTGCATGAGCCATTTTGATTGGCCTGTTCTATGAAATGTAGTTTCCATTTTTTTATTAAAAAAAGCTAAACAATTCACATCTATTGTTAATGAATGCATCATCATGTTCTTAAATTCGTAATCTTGTTTTTTTGTTTACGGAGTTTGATGTTTTTACTAGTTTTATTCTTGGATAGTCAATTACTCATTTTGTTTTTATTTGCTAAAAAGGAAAACTAAGCAATATCATAGTTTGAAGTTTTTGGAGGGTAAAAGCTAATATTCCTTGTTTGTTTGGATCTTCTGGCGTGTCTTTCCTTTAGGTAAGTTCTAATCTTTAGGTTCTCCAATGCATTTAAATGTGAATAGCATGTATACAACTTAAATTCTGAGCGTGATGCAACAATAGAAACAAAATTTGAGAGAAAATTTGGACTGTTGATGAGTTTTGAAAGAGCAAAGAGTAATCATGCATTTACCAAGCCTCTGCATCAATGATGCCTTTAGAACAGAGTAAAATTCTATACCAAGCTGCAATCATTAGTCATTATTGAAGCCTATAAAAGAAATTTCTAGTTCGATTGGACTTGGCACAAAAAGGTATGTGAAGGCACTAATGCAGACCTACTTGTACAGAAGTTGTTCGTGTCAATTATGATCATGTTCCACTTTGGAGACACTCATAATAGCTTGCAGCCTTGTAAAACAATCAGTGTTTGAAAATACAAGCTTTTTATGCAGTATTGTTTTTCCTTTGAATGGTATCTTTTCATCATCTTGATGGTATCTCAAAATTCATTGTTAGAATTACATTGAAATATGAAAAAGTTAGGTTAGCTAAAGGCAAAGTTCATAACAAAAATGTTGCTGGGTACTAAAGTAATAATAATATGGCCATTTACATTCATTTAGACTCAGCAGAGTGATAGGAATGACACATAACAGTCTGCATCTTGCAATGGTAGATTCGATCTTGTTAAGTGTTGAAGAAAAAGTAAAGGGCAAAAGAGATTTAGAGTTCACTCATCAGATTATATAAAGAGGAAATTCTATTTGAACAATCTATTTGCACAATTTATTGCTGATTTCAAATAGCATAACATCCAACACTTCTAGTTCATTGTAAAAAACAAAGTTGGAGACTTTTCTCGAAATTTATATTCAAACTAACCCTCATTCTCTCATTCTCTCATTTTTTTTATCATCAAAACACAGTTGGAGAGTTGGAGACTCGCATGTACAACCAAATGCATAGACAACCTAAGCATCAACTTCTCAGAATCAACAAGACTATCTCATACAATTCTAATCTTCCCTTTAAAATATTTTTATTTTTATCGATTCGTCCCTTTTATAGTAATTTCCAACATCTTTTAAGGTGACAATTTATTTCTTAAAGGATGCTATATATGGTATGGTAGCGATCCATTCAAAAATGAAAATTTCATTAAGAAGGAGAGAACAAAATCATTAAAATCTATACATTAATTAAAGTTTGTAACTATACATTATCTGTGGTCTTCATGAGTTGGTTGTTGTTGCACAACCAAAACTGAAGCCGTAGTATCTGCATCATGTGAAGCAAGCAAATCACCAATGACCCCTAACTCTGAATATTCAGTCCAATGCTCCAACCCATAGGTCTGAGAAGATCTAACTCCATAGCGTCTACCAACTAAAATAAAATCAAATTTGTTGGCTATATCTTTGATGAGAAACGTTGTCTGAGATGCATCTCCTATAGTAATCTCTTGATATCTAACATTCTCTAGATTAACATGAGCTCCACTTATTTCCCTCATCGCTTCATCATCAATCATTTGATCCCAATTCGAGGAATCTTTGTCGTGTGCCATCAACCTGAACACAAACAAACTATTCTCAACATCTTTGGCAAACCTCTTAGCCAAGCACAAAGCCTCTCTATCATCAGGTCCACCCAAGAAAACCATGGCCGCACTTATTCTTCTTGAGTTGAAGCTAGGGCCACGGTTCACCAGAATCCCAACAGAGCAAGGTGCCCTGTCTAAAATCCTGGCGTTAAGTGCCCTTATGTTGCTATCCTCTGACTCAACTGAACCATCCCCTCCCCATTTCACATGGAACGGAAGCACTATAAGGGCTGCGTTTTTGTCCAAAGCAAGGTTGCACACATCTTCATTCATGAACATCGCTGGGGATATGGCAGTGTAGGTGTTGGCAGTGACAGCTCCAACATAGTCACGTTCGAAAAGGTCAAACGCTACAATGAGTTCCCCGGAATAGTTGTAAGATGATGATCCTGAACTTTGCTGAAGTTTGTGTGAAATAAAAATGGGATTGGACCTTCCAACTAGCTCCATGAGGTGCAAAATTTCGGCCACCAGTGTGTTATCCGGTGCCGGGGAGCAAAACTCGAGCACGTTCTTGATGTGAACCGAGTGCCATGGCTTGTGGATGCATGCAACTATCCGAAGCTCACTGTGTTTCAAGCTCATGATGTTCCTACTCTGGTACCCTGCGTATTTCCTTGAAGGGTCGTACAATGCCTTCACACCAAACCTCGAAGCTGTACCTAGGACCAACACTGAGACGACCATAACATCAACTACTATTCTCTTTTGCACCTGAAAATAGTTAAAGTAGTTAGAGTTAGTTATTGAGTTCAACTACCGAACAAAGAATCGTGGGACATGTTATGTTTTCATAAAATGCAGACAAGGTAGTTACCATTGCATCGTAGACTAGGAGATAGGAGCAGATATCGACAACCCCTTTGCAGCTCAAAATGAGAGCAAGACAAAAGCCATCCTTGAAGGGAATCTTACAGTATTTGCAAATTCCGATGCAGAGAAGCCAGCGAACGAGATGCACCATGATGATGAGACCAGAAATGACCATTACGAAGGAGAGAGAGTTACATTTGGTGAGATCGACCTTCATGGTGACACATGTGACAAAAATGGAGCAGAGGAACCACTTGGAGAACAATTCAAGTTGGGTAACGAGTGCAGAGCCCAAAGGAGGACCCTCGGGGACTGCAAGACCAAAAATAACAGCTCCTACTAAGAAGGGTTCACCGAAAGTCTTGGCAAAGTAGCCCAATCCCAAGAACATTACTATGATGGCGTAGATGTATGCCTTGTTCACCGATCTACCTTCTGGGGTCCTCTTCACGATCCACCTCATTGCAGGACGACCGATCAGAAGAATGAACATTACGTAAGCAAGAAATCCCGTAACGTTTCTAATACGGATAGACATCATCATGTCCTGTCTGCCAAAATATGCAGCACCAATCCCTGCCCACAGTCCACCTGATAAAATACCAATGTTATTACAAAACTTTCATTTATGTTTCAACAATTTATTTAAACTTTAATTCACGTATTAATTTAATGAAAACATTGTACCTATTTAACTAAAGTGTTGTGATATTGAAAAAAAAAAAAGAATGTTACGTATCTCTACTAGTTATAATACGTGTACCCCACATAGAGATATACCTTAATGATTTTTTCATATATATTTCAATAAGCATTTAATTCAGACTGTGCCAGATTTTCGGTTTGGAGTATCTTTGTAAGGATTTGTAATAGAAAAAAAAAAGGTAAAAACAAAGAAAGTATATAAGATAAAATCAGTTTATGAGTAAATAAATTTATAGGAATATTATCATAATTTTTTATTTTTTATTTATTTCTGCATAGATTAATTTTGACTTATGTTCAGTTCAGATTTACTTCAGATTTGTATAGTTTTACGAATTTTAATATAATGTTCAATTGTTAAACAAGAATGTCAGCGTTGCATGCATAAAAAAATGTTGTTAAACTTTGATATTATATATATTAATGAGTGATTGAAATTAATCATTTATTTATACAGAGGACCAAAACTGTTTAATTTTGGAAAATTGAACGGTGAAATCCACCACTACAATTTAACAGGGATCAGAATTAAACATTTACTAAATTAGAGAGACAACATTAGATTTAACTTACGAAACAACTTTCTTTTTCTAAAATATAAAGAAAATTTGTTCAAACAGACTCATACTATGTCATGCATCACATTCTTAATTTTGATGTAACAGCGTCGATTGGTACCTGCAACATCGTTGACAAAAGCTGCGGAGAGTGCGAGGCGTCCGAGTTCAGAGTTGAGGATTCCGATGTCATTGAGCAACCATGAAATGACAGCGAAGGAGCAACTACTATGAGATATGAAGACCACAGGCAAAATAGAAATGTCCTCTCCGAGGATCCTCTCCCACGTGGAATTCAAAAAGTCCATGCTCCCACACCCCACCAATATGGGAATTGTATAGCAGCAAAGCCCTATCACCCAAGCCTTTCTCCCTGTTTTCGTGATCAAGCTTAGGTCCATCTGCACCGAGTTCAGGAACAGGTAGAATGAGTATCCCAACGATGACAGTGTGCTTAGGATGTCTGGACTCCCGAACGGGAACAGCATCTTCTTGTACTTTTCAAATGGTCCTGTCGGAATTGATGGCCCCATCAGAAACCCTGTCTGAAGAACAAAAATTTGATCTCAATTCATCAACTATCTATCTACATATAGAACATAACAATTTTTTTTTTTTTTTAATTCTGGGTCACTTTTGATGACGATTTCTTTTTTCTATTCTGAAAGAAGTCGTTATGAGTTATTGCGACATTGAGATGAAGTCTAGGAGTTCTGATAACTTCTATTTAGATATAGGTTTGGATTCGACCGACTTTACTCAATTTTGTAAATTTTTGATCAATCAATCCTATTTTATAATTTCTAGAAAATAAGTGACCCAAATCTGAAAATTAATCCAACAAAAGGGTACTAGATACCAACCATGACTTGTGAAACGAAATAAGGGACCCCTAATCGACTGAGAATGAAATGAAAGCCTTGCGTGACCACGAAGATGATAACTATTTGAAGCTCAAGCATTGTGTATGAATATTGTGTAGGTAATGCACTTCCATGTTGAGTCCATATGCCATCGGATATGATCTTCATTGGATGATGCACGCACACATTGTAGGCCTCAAATCCCAACTCTGGCACTTCGTGCAATAACGTCACTGAAGAGAAGAGTGTTTGGTTCGCCTCCATCTTCTTGGCACACGCAAGGCCTTGAAAAAGGTCACAACAATTGAACAAATATGATGAGTTCTTTGCTATGAAGGGAAAAGATTATCAGGTAGATTCATGAAAAGCAGAATTAGGGTTTGCAATGAACACCAAGGTTTTGGTTTTGCAAAACCTTGGTGTCAGCAAATTTGTCATTCGTTGATTTGGGGTTCGCAACTTGATTACATTGCTTAGTTTTTGTACAATAGTTTGTTAGCTTTGCCATCTACGAAACAACTTGTCAATGTTTTTTCCATGGCGGATAATGTTTCTTAACATCTGTACTTTGTTTAAGTTTGGGGAATCGTTTTTCTTCTCGCTGGATTTTTATTTATTGTCTTTTTAAGGCCTCGAATAATCTTTTTCATTCCTATAATTTCACACATATGTAATTTTGGTACCATAAAAAGTTAATTGCATATTTAGTTTTCCGGATCTTCGTAACTTAACCATTTTAGTCCAACATAATTACTAAAACAAAATGTTAGCCAGTTTTAGTAATAACATATAAAGTTTATTATTAGACATTGTTATTAAATTTCTAAGAAAATAAATCACTAATTAGTTTATAACAAAAAAATACATTCAAATGTTTTTTTTAATTTATATTAGATATTAGTGGTGGATCGAAATTATTTAATTATGAAAACTTTAAAGATTAAATATGTAGTTTAATTGATAAAAGAATTGAAGTTGTGTATTTATTGACGAAAGAGGATACACTTTAGGGTGGGTTAGGTCACATCAAGTCGATTTGGATAGTGCCTATTAGTTATTCATGTCACATTAAAAGAATTTATCTTATTATCTACTATCCATTTGTTGAGTTCTTGTTTGAAAAATATCCATGATTTTTTTTTTTAAATTTATAAGTATCCATAAAGTTGTCAAAACGCTCAATCCGTTGGTGAGTCAACTCAACCCGACTCAATAATTAATGAATTCAAGAAATTTGAGTTCGGCACAACCCATCATTGGTTGGTGGATTAAATAGGTTGACTCAATAAAAAAAATTACAAATTTTTTTCTTCAATTTAACATTTTTTTAATATGTAACCAAAATTCAAAAAGTCCAAACCTATTTTTTTTTTCTCATTTTAAACAATAAATAAATCATTCATCCCAAAATTGAAATCATAATTCTAAAGAAAATAGATTATATATTACTACCTTAGGGAAAGAAAATGACTAATGAAAAACAAAGGTAAAAAGGTGAATGAAGTGTCATAGGTGTGAGTTTCTCTCTCCCAAAATTTAAAAAGAAAAAGTTTGTTTGTGTTTTGAGTTGGATATTAAGTCAAAAGTGATATGGGTTTTTTTTATGTCCGGATTGATGAGCCAACCCGATTCGCCACTGGTTCAACTCGAGTGAGTTAGGTTCTTAGTGGGCTAATTGACTAATAACAGAGAAAGGCACTCACATTCATATAATCTAATTAGTTTGGGATAAAAATGTAATTTTATTTTTTAATGAGTGGTGATACAAGTAGTATAATACTCACCCCTGACCTGGGAATGAGCAGGTACTAACTTATCCGCTACTTGTAGATACCCATTCAATGTATCCTCTTGTTAACCGTGACAAATTTTAGTCACAAATATCTATGGATATGAATATTTTTGTCATATCTAATCTAGTCATATCGACAAAAAGGAGATGACAAAAAGGATCTACTACTAGAATTATATCTAGAAGAATTCATGAAAATTAGATTCGTCAATGAACTTACAATTGAGCAACATTTTAAGTAGCATAAAAATAATTTAGACCATGTATTATTATTATTATTATTTATTTTCATTGTGCTTACGTTTGTGTAAACTTTTTGACTTGAATTTGGCAAGTACTATAACTTTTAAGCTTGAAGCAAATCTAGCCTTAAATATAGGCTTCTCCAAATTAAGAATTTAATTCATATTTATATCAAGTCATATGCTTAGATCTACATGCTCACAGGCTTCTCCAAATTAAGAATTTAATTCATATTTATATCAAGTCATATGCTTAGATCTACATGCTCACAGGAGTATGGGGAGGAGAATTTGGTGCAATTGTTTCTTAAATTTGAATTTCAAATTCAAATTTTACTGCAATCTCTTTACGTCTAATTTGAAAAGTCTCTTATTTATGCTCTTCTACAAGCTTTGCAAGGAATCTCCTTTAGCTTTTCCTACAAGTTAGATGAGAGAGGACAAAAATAAGTGTGTCTGTGGATATTCGTGGATAAATATTTACAAATATTTATTATCTACGGGTAACAGATATTTTAATACTTGTTTATTAATCAGCTCGGATACAAATATCATACTATCTATACCCGTAGATATCCGGTATCCGCAAAAAATTAAAATTAAAAGTAATTTATATTTTATTAAGTTAAATTTAATTAAAATTAAAATTTAATTTATATTTTATTTGTAAGACCCACTTTTTCTACTCTTATGTTTAAGGGTCTACCCTAATCTGTTGGGCCTAAGGCTGGTCCATAGGGTGCCCCAAAACCCCAAAACCAGCCCTAACCCTCTCATTCTAACACTTTGTAGAAGTTGTTTCTCTTCCCCTTAGAACTGCCTACGCGAGCTCTGCTAGGGTTTGGTTCCCGTTCCTCGTTGAGCTAGAGAAACCCATTTCTCTTCCACGTAAGTTGGTTCTCAACTCATACCCTTCCTCTTCTGGTTTGATTTTTCATGGTTACAGTTAAGGTTTGCCTTAGTAACCTCGTGTTCAATTTGTACCAATGTTTTCAACTCGCGAATATGGTCCTGGAGCTTTTTTGCTCAATTGTTTGGGAGTCTGTGTCTGTTGCTAGCAATTTCCAGGTAAGGGAAGTTAGGGTTTTCGCATTTTTGTAATATGTTGATGTTTGGCTGCTGTTTCTTGATTTAAAATGTTGGATTGATGGTTATGCTTGCATGAGATTGAACTGGTTATGACTCTGTGCTATTTTCTTGGTGCTATCTTGGATTATTTGTACGAACAGTGGAAGAACCCGATATTCTCGCCCAAGCGAGCAGCTCTCGCCTAAGCGAGAGTACCAAGAACCCTCCCAGGTTTTAGTTCGCGTTGTCGCTCAGGCGACGAGCTCACATTTTGAGCGAGAAGACATCTTGCTCAGGTGAGGAGGTCTCGCCTAAGTGAGAACACGCGAAAACCTCATTGTTCCACTGCTCGTGCTCTCACCTAGGCGAAAGGAGCTCGCCTGAGCGAGAGAACCTCTCTCGCCTGAGCAAGGGCTTCTAGCCTAAGCGAGAACTGGGTAGGGACGTGCTCTGATGTTGTTTCCTCCTATGTTCTTGGTTGATAGTCACATCACTAGTGTAGTAAGGGCTTTTGACGCCAGTTGTTTTTTATATTCTTCCCTGGTTCCAGAACAGAGACATATTAGGGCAAGGCCAAAAGGGATGGCTTTTGGCCTCAGGTGTGAACCGAAGCCATAAAGCTACTCTTTAGCCTTAATTCTAATGTGAACCGAAGCCATTGTGTCAAATTTTTTTTAATTAATTAAAAGCTCGTGACAACACATCTGGAGCTCTTGAAGCAACGATGGTCGTGGTAGCGTCCGCAGTGGAGGCGTTCTCGTCGTGGTGGGGCTCGTGGCTCCCGCACAACAACAATTGTCAGTGGTGGTTTGTGGATCTGTAGGGGTCGTGACAATGTTTGCAGATCTGGTTTTTTGATTTGCAGGTTTCGTTATCGCCGATCTGGTTTGCGCAACCACTGATGGCATTGTGTGAATGCGGGAGACCTCACGATGGTAATGACACTTCTTCTCTTGCAGTGTCTCTTTGTGACACTGCAATGGTGTGTTTTGAACCCTAAATCTATGAACCCCAAAGCAACACAAACAAACCAAAATGCAAAATAAAAAAATGCGAAGGGAAACCCATTTTTCGAACTCACCGGCAACGAGAGGCGACAATGCAATTGGTGACCGTAGATGGCACGACGGAGGCGGTGTCGTACGACGGCAGATAGTCGGCGACGGAGCTGGACAATGGTGGTGGCAAAGAGTGCAAAGGGTTCGCATAAAGAGAATTGTGAGAGAAGATGAATAGTGGAGAGGGTTCGCGAATTGGGAATTATAACAAGCTTTATGGCCTTATTTCAATTAATAAACGAGGCCAAAACATCTGATGCTTGTGGCATTTTTGAAATTTTGGTTACTGGGTTGCCTTATAGGCTTCGGTTCATTTATAACCGATGCATAAAACTTCTTACTACACCGGTTCTTAGGAGACCCAAGGTAAAAAAGTACGACAAAATTGCAAAAATACCACCGCCTCCTTATAGGCTTCGGTTATACCGAAGCTTATAAGACGAGTTAAAAAGTCAAATCTGCACTAGTGCATGTCTGGTTGAATTACTCTATTAAAGCATGATTTGGGAGATTTTGCATGTATTAAATGGTTTATGAGTTGGAATTGATGAGTTTGGTATGATCTTTCGTATAGAACATGATTGAATGGTTGGATATATATATATATATATATGTTGGGTTGATGATGCATGATGTTGGTATGGCTTAGGACGTAATTCCATGAATCTCTTGGTGAGATCTCATGGTGAGGACGTAATTCCATGACCCTCTTGGTGAGAGCTTATGGCGGTGCCTCATGGTCAAGACGTAATTGCATGAATGTCTTGGTGAGATCTCATGGTGGTGCCTCATGGTTAGGACGTAATTCCATGACCCCTTTTATTGGGAGCTCATGGTGGTGCCTCATGGTTAGGACATAATTCCACGAAGGTTTCGTGGTGGTGCCTCATTATATAATTTAGTAAGGATTCAAGTAAGGATTGCATCTTGAAACTCTAGAGAGTCAGTTAGTCTCATGTAGAGCGTACTGACTAAAGTGGTGAGAGTAGTAGGAGGTCCTAGTCTTTGGCAGGATAATGGCCTTAGATGTTTGAAGGCTAACCTTGTGCGTGGTAGGGTGAAACCCATTGGCAATGGCTCTGCAGAGTAGTAGAGGCCACCACAAGTGTAAGCATCTAGTGAATCTGACTGATTATATGTATCCGGATAATTAAGTCTTAGAGTCTTACTTGTTAGTCATCACATTTGGTTGTTTTATGTATCTTTGTCTTTTAAATTGTATGCAATTGTATGATAAAACATTTTTCACTCTAGCTTACCCTTTCTGTTTGTTTGTGTGTCTTGTGTGTGGTTTTCTCCCTTTGCGATGATCATCAATTTATTAATGTGAGCAGATGTGGGAACTCCTCGTGGTCATCAGGATGATGGAAACTTCGTTGCGTAACTTACCTTGGGTTGGATCCCCTTTCTCCAAGTTTTCTTTTAAGGCGCTATGACCTATGTATTATCCTACTACTTAAGCATGTATTTTGGATATTGTTAACCTTTTATCCCGTTTTGTTAATGGCATCGTGGTATGCCTTGGTTTCCTTCCTAGTATATTTTGGATAACTGTAAGGAGTGACATTTATATTCCATGACTTTGCTCTTTATATTATTCATCGTGATGTTTCATTTAATTAAGTTTATTTATTAAATAGGACGATACATTATTAGATTAAATTTAATTAAAATTAAAATTTAATTTTTATTCAATTTAAATTATATTTTTTGTAATTTTAATTATATCTTAAAAATCTATAAAATATCTTTTTTATAATATTCACAAGTATTCATGAGTATCCATAGGTTTCAAAAAGCCCGCAATTATTTTTTAAACAGGTAACTGCATGGGTAATGATGACATGCCTCGAGCCAAGGGACCTACAACAAGAGCCATGGCTAGGAGAATACAAGAGGAATGTGCCTTAAATGCGCATGTAAGGCCCAAGATGAACTTCACATGGGCCAAGGAAGATGTGAAGACCTAGCCTAGGACTCTTTGCTTGTAAATACTAGATTAAGATTTTATTTTGGACTTTGTATTTTGGGCCCAGTAGAATAGGGTTTTCTTTGGGCCATGTATTGGGCCTTAGAGGAAATTGGGCTTTAGAAGTAATTTTGGACCAAAAAGGGGAACTGGGCCAAATGGGCCAAAAGTAGTGTGTCTACTCTAGAAAAGCCTAGAAGCTTCTCAAACTTGCTCTCCAAGGATGAGAGTTAGCTTCCCATGGCAAGACAAGTGTGACTTGCTTAGGTGGCAAATCACACCTCCCACATGCTCCTTTTTGGCTCCAAAATTCAACTTTCTAGACTCCTTTTTCCCTCCACTTTTTGGAGACTCCTTGGTCTCATTTTAGCCTATAAATAGAAGGCTTAGGAGATGTATTTTTCAGCTTGAAATTGAGTATTGAATTGCTGCCCAAATTTGTGCACAAATCTCTTTTGAGCTCACCTTAGAGTAAACTCTTCTCTAGTTTACTCTAGTCTTCTTCCTTAGGAGTTGGCCTCACCTCTCTTAAGAATCCTTTCACCTACACCAAACCAAACACCTTAAGCTTCTTTCCTTCATGCTTCCGCATCCAACACCATCCATGGAGCCTCCATTCTTCATGCAAGCTTCAATGGAGACAAGAAGAAGCCATCATTTGGTATCATGAGCCTTGGTTGCTCTCGATTTTAGTGAGTTAAGTTCTTCTTCTCCATTTTTCTTTCAATTCTGTGTTGTTCATCACTTCTTCTACTTGTCTTGCTGTTTTTGTTCCTTTTATTTTGAGTATTCATGTCTTTTTACTTTGGTTCATCTTCATTTGCTTCATCTTGAACCATCCTTGTGTGCTTTAGGTGTTCTATTTGGTTTCTACCCTTTACTTTTCATTTTAATTGAGTATTTGTTGTTTTTGTTTAGTTCATTCTCTTGTTCTTGAGTTTATTTTGATTTTAAGATCCATATGTTTTGTCTAGAGTCATGTTTAGTCCATATATGTCATTAATTCCTTGTTTAGCTTTTAATTTTCTTTGAATTTGTTGGTGATGTGCTGCTGAATTCTGTTTCAGATTTAAGTGTAGTTTTTAATCCTTAAAAATTAACACTCTCTTCTCTCTTTGAGACTTGGAAATGAACCTTCACATCTAGATAACCTTAGTTATCTTAATGTCTAGTGGGAATTTTCCTTGTGCTTGCTTAACATCACCATAAATCACACTAAATTTCCTTTCAATTAAATGTGCTTTGGTGCTTTTTCATTTCTGTTTTTGAGTTCAGATTGCTATTTAGATCTTAGCAAAGTCTTAGATTAAATTTCCCTTGTGTTTCATTGAGTTTCATGATCTTTTTTTGATTCCTTTAAGTTTCCTTCTCCTTTGTGTTTTTTGTTTCCATTAAAATGCAAATGATCAAGCATAGTGTGGTGGTGATTATGTTTTGTGGTGGAAACTAGCTGCTGTAAGAGCTATAGAAAGAAAGAAAAAGAGCACAAAAAGAATACAAGCAAGTGCCAAAAAGAATCAAAAGAAAAGATAAAAAGAAAGTGGCAAAAGAAGTACACTAGAATCACTATCATCACTTGAGTTTGAGAGCATTATTTTGATGCATTTTACTGCTGTTCCAGTTTCTGTCTGACTGCACACTATTTGTATTTGATTTATCATAAAACATTGGCCAGTGCAAATCCAAATCTAATTTTTCCCTCTTTTAGCTAAGACATAGATGAAAAAGTGAAAAAAAAAAATCATTGAAAAATGTTGAGAAATGAAAAAATGAAAAAATAGCCGAAGCAGAGGATTGAATTCACGTTTTTGGACTGGTAGTGAGTGAAAAATAAAATTTCAGTGCAGTTTTCTAGCTTATTTTGGTTGTTTTTCATCCATTCTAGTGCCATTCATTAGGTAATTCACTTGAGAGCTTCTCCAAACACCATTGTCGCACCACTTCTCCTCTCATCTTTTAACTTCCGCACCTTCATCCTTCTCCATGGAAGCTTCATCAATTTCGCATGGCTTCTCCTTGGCTTCCTTACTCTTGAAGATGGACTCATCATGCTAAAATACTTGAAGGGCCAACACAAGTTGAATAAAAGGCATGCTAAGTGGATGAAATTCTTAGAACAATTTCCTTATATGATAAAGTACAAGAACGACAAAAGTAATGTGGTGGCTGATGCCTTGTCTAGAAGGCACACCTTGTTTTCAAAATTGGGAGCCCGAATTCTTGGATTTGATCACATTCCAGAAATGTGGTACAGATGATGAGGTAGAGACTACAGATTTGAGGACAAATCCTTCTCAAGAGGGAGGGGATGATGAGATGCCTCGAGCTAAGGGACCTACAACAAGAGCCATGGCTAGGAGAATACAAGAGGAATGAGCCTTAAATGCGCATGCAAGGCCCAAGATGAACTTCACATGGGCCAAGGAAGATGTGAAGACCTAGCCTAGGACTCTTTGCTTGTAAATACTAGATTAGGATTTTATTTTGGACTTTGTACTTTGGGCCCAGTAGAATAGGGTTTTCTTTGGGCCATGTATTGGGCCTTAGAGGAAATTGAGCTTTAGAAGTAATTTTGGACCAAAAAGGGGAATTGGGCCAAATGGGCCAAGAGTAGTGTGTCTACTCTAGAAAATCCTAGAAGCTTCTCAAACTTGCTCTCCAAGGATGAGAGTTAGCTTCCCATGGCAAGACAAGTGTGACTTGCTTAAGTGGCAAGTCACACCTCCCATATGCTCCTTTTTTGCTCCAAAATTCAACTTTCTAAACTCCTTTTTCCCTCCACTTTTTGGAGACTCCTTGGTCTCATTTTATCCTATAAATAGAAGGCTTAGGAGATGTACTTTTCAGCTTGAAATTGAGTAATGAATTACTGCCCAAATTTGTGCATAAATCTCTTTTGAGCTCACTTTAGAGTAAACTCTTCTCTAGTTTACTCTAGTCTTCTTCCTTAGGAGTTGGCCTCACCTCTCTTAAGAATCCTTTCACCTACACCAAACCAAACACCTTAAGCTTCTTTCCTTCATGCTTCCGCATCCAACACCATCCATGGAGCCTCCATTCTTCATGTAAGCTTCAATGGAGACAAGAAGAAGCCATCATGTGGTATCATGAGGTAGGTAACAAATGGATTTTTTCTTGCGAGTACAGAAAGGCACTATCCGCACCCGGCCCGACCCATTGTCATCCCTAAGTAACACTAGCCACCTTCCTCCGATTCTTCCTCTTAAAACACTTTTTGTTACGCTATTTTCACCCCTCATTTGGTCCATCCATCATTCATGACCTACGAAACTTTCAACTATTAAGAATAAAATCGAATTTAAACCTATATTTAATCACATTTCAAATAATATATCAATTCAAAATTGGCACAATCAAGCAACATTTTGGAAAATGATTTTGTAGTTTAAACATGGATATACTAAAATTAAATTTAAAAAACATTTACCCAAACTTAGAGGGTAGTGTTAGATATTATTAATTGTACGGGATGGACCGTACGATCTTGAAGGAGACTAGACGGTCAATCAACCATATGTCTAGGGAAGTCATCTTCTTAAGTTTTGGCTGACTGCTCAATATCAACCAGATGACTCAAAATAGGATAACTGTCACTACACCATTTTTTAGTTTAAACAACAACTTAAAAATTGACTCTGATACTAATTGTTGGATCGAGTGCTTACCACTAAGTTAAAAGTTATAGCTAATAGTTAAGGTACAAATCTCTCTACTTATGATTTGAAGAACCAAAGTGTCATGATTTGATCATGACTTGACCTACCTACCTTCCACCACAAGACAATTGATGTACCTTACAACAATTTAATTATTATTAGGTCAAATGATTGGCAATTTAAAAATACTTAAAGTTAAATTAACACAATTTTAAAAATGTGGTCTAAACTAAACACGTGAACCTTGGTCAACAATCTTAAGTAGTCAAAGAAAGAATAGAAGTAGACATCATTCAATATGAATGTGTGTATGAGTTATGCCCTTCTGAGAAGAAAGCAAAAAGCTAGCCGTTGAATTGCTTAGGATATGCATTGGTTGTTCTTCCCTTAATAGACAAATACGATAAAGAAAGATCTCACTAGTAGGAGGTGGAGATGGATAAAACCCCAAAACAACTAAAGGTTGACCAGGTCGAAGAGGGAACTAACTTGTAGGATAAGAGTCTCCATTTCCCTATGTATAGCCGATGAGTGAATAAACAACCATAGGAGATCAACCTTTCTCTTTACTCTTTCCAGCTGAAAGAGAATCTAGCTAGTTTCGTAGTGTCAAAGACAGGAGGTTCACAACACTTTACCTTGTTGTTCAATAATCTTGATACCCATCAAAAGTAGTTTGTTTCCTTGAATGACCTTAGGAAGGGCTCACATGCTTTCAAAACGAGATCTTCTGTTGTATGTAGAGATTACCATAGATAATGTGTCGTTGCATGTAACTTGTAGAAGGAATGGGAGGATGATCTTTCTTAGAGTTCGATAAGCAAAAGCAATGCGTGAGACAAAGGAACGAGGTCAAAAAACCAAAGCATTTTCACATTTGATGTCATTGCCACTCTCATCAATCAAATGATTAAAATAATCTATCTTGTAGTATAGAATTGTGTTTAGGGATGAGGAGAAAGACAAAACACTTATACATCATTTTCATCCTATGCTTGGCCCATCTACGGGGCAACATCAGAGGGAAGGAAGAACGAGTGTATCACCTTTTTCTTGGTCAATAAAATTTGGATACCAATTGAGTCCTTTCTACTCTCCGTAGGGCAAACTCTGGCTATAGTAGTTCAGTTTCAAAGCTTTTGATTGTTCCGTTCCTATCCGGGTTAGTTTAGATGAATCGAGTAATTACATTCTAGAACAAAGCAGCCAACCGACCGCTCTTCTTTGGTTATTCATATTTGTCTGGTGCTTAGTTCTGATTCAATGACTAGTGCTTGTTAGAAAAATGTTGTCTTTGAATGGCTGACTTGGCTAAGCACTTCATAATGCACCCATTGACAATATTCATTTTTCGTGCCTGTCTATAGAATAGGAACGAGGTTGTCAAGAAGGTTTCAATCAGGTGTCTATCGCCACCTCAATCAATTCGAGATTCAACATATACCGTGCTCTGCCTCCCATTTAAGTAAAATCTCCTCGTTGGTCGGGATTGTGCCCAGTACCCCACCCACTTCCATCAATCCAATTGCTAAGTTCCAGTTTCTTTTATGCATCTTTCTCCCATGCTTTCTCTATTGGTCAACAATTGACCACATCTATTGTTCTAACTACTCTGTGCAAGAAAGACTATATTTATGGAGGAAATTTGGATTTCTCATAGCAACCAATATGGAACTGGTTGGATAGTGTATTTCAAGACAATCAAAGATGGTGGCTATTTTTAGGTTTCTTATACATCGTCTATCTTTGTTACACCTTGATCTTGCACCGAAAAGATTGTAAAGAACTCGAAACCAAGATGATGAAATAAGAGAGGATTGAAGAAATCAAGTTCCACTATTCTTGGAAAGGCATCAAAGTCTGTATGCGATGCACCCCTTATTAGAAACCTGGATGCCATCCCTACCCATGACGTATAAATGGGAGTTTCTTTTCCTTCTACCTCTTTTGGGGTTGTATACTATAAGTAGTCTAGTATACTTTACTTGTAGGAATACTAAAATAGGGAGTTCTCTTAATCTAATTACAGACGTAAGGTAAGACTAACAAGTTTTCAAGCTGATAAAAGAAATCTAGCAAGAAAGGAGGAAATCAAATGGCAATCTCTGAGTCTGTGTGAGAAATTATAAGAGCTAGTTCCATTGGGCCTTCCCCTACATATAATCTAGTGGAAGTTGTCGTTCTCGGGCTAGTAGCTTTGAAAGCCTAAAAGAGGAAGTTTCTGACATAAGAGATGGCTTCAGACTTGACCTGAAAAGTTCTAGTTACATCTATTGGATTAAACCGAAATATAAGCTTTCTTGTAGCATGCGTGTGTTCAATGTCTTCTTTTGCTTGAATTCGACTAGATCCCTTACCACCTAGTAGTTCTCACTAGTAGGCTACCAGGGAAACTTGGTGGAGCCGTTGGTTGTTCTTTGTCTCTCTTGCCCTTAGTGGGCGCCCTAGTCGACCTCTTCTCTTTATTCACTTTACTTTCTGTAGACCCCTGACTCTATGTCTCGTGCTTTTCAGCCTGAATTCCATTCTCGTAATTATTTTATTTTATGAAACTACATACATCAATTAATAAAATAGTATAGTAATATAATATAAAATAGAGACTTACTTACAAGTGGCCCATTCGAGGACTCTTGGGTAAGATTAGAAAGCAAGACTGTAAGATCCACTAAATTTAATTAATTAAATAATTAATTAATTAATAAATGCGGGTAGTGAGAGCCTTTATGGCATTAAATGTTGATTGATGTGATGTGGAATAGTATTAACTCAAATGGTTGAGAGTACTTGATTGTGTGAGAGAACTTGGGTTCAAGTCCTATGTATGCCATTTATGCGTTGTTTAATTTATTATTGTTTTGATAATATGTTGAATCATGAAGAGTGATAATATAATCCTATATTTATAAGAATTATCACGAAACATGAATGGGTTGAATGGTTGTGCATTGAATTGGCATTGACATGGTGAGAGGTTCAAACATTGGTAGGACGAAATTAAACTTTCTTTTTGCCAAAATTCTTTTTGGCATGAATGTGAAAGGGCATAGGAACCCTAGCTGGCCAAGGAGTAACCAAGAAGGGCTGAAAAACAATCCATAATGATCCATTGAATGGCAATTACCATCAACATTAAACCAATTTTCGTTTTGGAACATTAACCTATCATTAAGGCACCATTAAAAGGCCAATTTTGGGTGAGAAGAAAGGTTTCGGTGTAAGCCATTGTTGCATAGTGAGAAGAGAGCGAATTTGGAGAGTGTGTTGTGAGAATTGAGTGTAATTGGGAGCTGAATTGAAGGGAAGTGCTAGGTGACATAGCGATCAAGGGAGAAGGCAAGAACTCACAAGTTAAGCAAGGATTTCCAAGTTAGGGGAGCTGGACTTTGTGAATTTTCTTTGTGTTATTATTTTTGCATGGTGTATGATATAAGATTTCCTATTTTCTTTCCACTCAACTCAAAATTCCAGGTATCTAGAACTTTTCCATAAACCGCTTGGCGGGAGATGAACTGCCGCCAGGCGACACATGTAATTTTGTGTTGTTTCTGGGTTCCTGGAGAGGAACCGCCTAGCGGCATGACCCTGGCTGCCAGGCGATACATGCATGCAACTTATTTGGCTAGGTTTTTGTTTGAATGGCCTGACGATGATGTACTACCGCCAGGCGACGCGAGTCAAATTGACTCGATTTTGGGTTTTTACATGTTTTGGGCAACTTTTGATCGGTGGAAAACAGACTTTAATCATGGATTGATTAAAGGGAAGGGATTAATGGTGGAATTATGTGGTGATACGAGGAAAATGAACGATTTTTGGTATGAACTGGTTTTAGGGTTGAGCAATTAGGGATTTTTGATGCATGCTTTAAGTCCAGCATGAATTGGACTAGGAGTGATTCATTTGATCTTAATTTATTAAGGTTTAGATGTAGTGGATTCTATTATAGTCTGATGAATGGATGAACTGAGGGGATGGTAATTTGAGGACTCTCGGGTGCTGGGAAATTTTGGAATTTTTTCTAGAATGGGATACACCGCCTGACGGCACGGGGCCTGCCACCAAGCGTCGGCGTAGTAAAATGCAACCTTGCGTGGCTGTGAGGGATTTTAGGCGTTTGGGGGCTTTCTGCGAGAAATTGTTTTAGGATGGTGGAGCTTGGGGTCACTAGACCAAGAGTTAGTGAACCGAAACCACCTAAACTGTAGGTAAATTATGTTGGGTTAAGAAAATGGGAATAATGGAAAATATAATGTGATAAATGTTGTGATAAATGTTGTGATGCATAAATTTGTTGTATTGGAATATAGTAATCTGATGTGCCTTATTTGGATACCTTAGTCAATGCATGAGGTTAGTTAAGATAAGAGTATAGATGGTTGATGCTAGAAGTGCAGTAGGTAAAATCCATCATGGGAAACTATGGTAATCATGGTACTGCGAGGGAAACTATGATTAATCTACACCTGAATGATGAATGAGAGGATTTCCATGATTTGGTTGTACTAATGGATAGACTAAAGGGTGAGAATAATTCCAATTGGAAAGGTCATGAGCGAATTGTCACCTTTAGGCAATAGAGTCGTGGATACTAGAGGGTATGTCATAGAGATTTTGGATTGTTCAACTTCAACTGAAGGATGCGAATGCCATAAGGAAACAACGAGTGGAAGAATTATGCAATAGACTCAAACTAGTAATGCGCAAGTACTCGTGTAGCGCGTGGCAATGGTGATTAACCCGCCAGGCGATAGCCACTAACACAGTGAGGTTATGAGGTGATTGGCGCATGACGGTGAAGGTGGTCCCTCCAGGTGATGTTTGATGATCAGTGAGCTTTGAGGCGCTAGGAGCAGTGCCAATTAATAATGTATAGGCTATACTTGTGTTTTGCATGATTTGGATGTGCGTGATCTACAAGGCTTTGGTGATATCTCGAAGATCGGCTTGCAGGTGTTCCTTGAGTTGTGGCTCGGAATGATCCCTTGAGTTGTGGCTCAGGATAGGGCTTTTGAACCTTTAATTCACACAAATAGTTAGCCATGGAGTCAAGATCTATGATGCTCACACGAACCTACCCGCTCGTGGTCCTTCCTCTACCAACCTTTTCACTCGTAGTCCTGCTCTACAAACCTTCCCGCTCGTAGTCCTGCTCTACGGACCTACCCGGTCGTAGTCTAACACACATGATCCACCATCTACGAACCTCTCCACTCGCAGTATCTCTCAAGTGTAAGCACGAAATATATGAACCTCACTACTCGTATCCCCACATAAGAGTAACATGATATGAATCTCCTTGCTCATATCATCACGTGTTCACCACCATCCATGAACCTACCACGACACAACATCTCCTGATCCAAGTCTTGCATTAATGCATACAAGCAATACACGCATGCAACTACTTGTAGCACTATCGCCTGGCATAGCCTAAGCGCCGCCAGGCGAAATTCCTATGCAGACCGCTTGGCGGGACACCCTTGCCACCGGACGCCAAGCGCCAGGCCTCACCCAGACCCACTATTTCAGAGTCTATCGTCTGGCGGATCACACCTTGCCGCCAAGCGCCACGCGTTGCAAGGACACCCCTATTGGTCCTACACATGGTGGAGACTTGCAGGTCGCCAGACGCCACACCAGTAGCGCATTTCTGCTGATTTTTGGCACCTAAAAAGGATTTTTTCTTCGATCTGATTTACTTCCAAGGGAAAAAGGCACACTCTTATATCATAACCTAATTCTAATTACCTAGCCATATCAACGGGGTTTAATTACCTACAACTCATATTCAACATTCAAACATTCCAAAACACGTGATTTACCAACCACGCAATAATAACACCATGACTTAATCAACTTATAACAGAACCAAACTCTTACTCAATCCATGTACCAAATTCAGGTCATTAGCAATCTTATACTTAACCAACTTTTATACAGCTTTTCATCATTCAATTGCTATGCCTAATTTCACCTACTCCAATGCACCAAAATCCACATTTCTAGTTTAGTTATCCTTTTTTTTTCTCATTTCCCTGTTCCAGATTGTTAGACCATCACTAAGAATTTATTACGAAACTCTAATTCACTTTGCCGTAAGCACATCACCTCACTCTATGCATTGCCTTGTTTATCACTGACCCCTATTCAATTATTTTAATCTCTTTGTCACACTTAGTTTCCTTTCAACTCAATTCAATGATAACTCTCTCTCAGCCATCCCATAAATTTTCATAACCATCTCATTGTTCACCACTTATTATTGGCCGCCAGGCAGCACATCAGTTCCTGGGAATAACCCAGGTTCTTCTATGCCTTTGGACACCATTTTATTTAACCTTCAAAATCCAAGAATTCATGTACGAACCAATAGTTCACAATCATTTCATTTCCAGTTGCGTACTCAACCAATCACATCATACTAATCCAACCAATTCGTAATTGACTCCTATTTCCCTAATTCTGATTCATTCATCAATTTAACACAAACGCTTCATGTTTATATTCCCAATTTAGTTCCCACACATCATAATGATAACAACACGATGGCATCACGCATTTACACAGAAATACACAAAACAAAGACAATCACCACGCGTCGCCTGGTGGGTTTACCTTCGCCACCAAGCGGTTCATAGTAGAACCCAGAAAACTGGGCAGAGAAGATGATACAATCTATCAAACACGAATAAAAACATGCAAGAATGCCTCCCCTCACATGGTAATCCTTGCTCCAAATGGTCTTTTAACCTTTGCTTTATGATGCCCAAGAACCTTCCTTTGCTTCTCCAAAAACTCAGCTCTCCTTCTTCCAAAAACTCGACGATCACTCTCTCAATTTTATCTTCAGAATTCCCTTTCCACATGCCCAATTCAGTTTCTCTCTTCCTCTCTCACGTTTTCCTTCTTTCCTCTCCAAAAACTACCTTAGTTAAGTGTAATTAACCCAAAAACCGAAAATGCCATTAAGTTTCATGTTAATGGCTATTCAAGAACCATTATTGGTTGTCTCCCAGCCCACTAGGCTACCTCTCTTGGCAATGCACAACCACTTCAACTAATTCATTTTTCGTGATAATTCCTATAATTTTAGGATTACATTATCACTAAGCACATTCAAACATAACATTAAAATAATACACATATTAAAATATCATACAATTGGCATACATAGGACTCAAACTTAAGTCCTCCCACAATAATCAAGTACTCTTAACCAATTGAGCTAGTACCTTTCCACGTCATAACAATTCGCATTAAATGACATAAAGGCTCCTACAACCCGTATTTATTAAATTATTTAAATTTCTAAGGTCTTATAGATAATAGATGAACACGAGAAACTCTTGAGTTGTGGCTCAGGTTCATGAATGTTGCTTGTGTACGTGTGCATGTTGTGGCGCGTACGGATGGGTCTAGTTAGATTTCCCTCCTTAGTATTAAGATGACTTGTTTGGTAGTCTTGGGACGTTACGAATGTTATTCGTATTAGGAACTCCACCTGGCATTACAAAGTGTGGTCCGTAGCATGGTTCCCCGCACGTGCTATACCAGTTGTGGCTGGTAGGTGTGGCAACATGACATCTTGAGATACTCATCAGAAGACGTAGAACACGGTTAATATGGTGGTGGCCATGTGGTATGGAATCAAAGGATGAAATTTCTTTGGTGGGACTGTGATATATATATATATATATATATATATATATATATATATATATAAATGTGTGTGTGTGTGTGTGTGTTTGTATATATGATTATTTTAATTGTTAGTTCATCCTATTTGCTTGTGTTTGGCAATGATCGTGTACGCGATACACAAGAGCATATGATGTTGCAAGTGGATCTGGTGAGGCATAAAGTCGGAGCAGGGGCTAGACTGGAAGGGTTTTTTACTAGATTTTATTATGTTTTTGAATAAATTGTAATCTTTTATATTATTGAACATGAATTTTATAATGGAGTTATATTAGAGGTTTTGCAATACTTTATATTGATATCAAGTTTTAAATTTCTCGAGTTTTTTGGGAAATGATGTCTTAATAAATGGAGTCTATTTATTGTGTTTTAATTTTATTATTTAAAATTCATAATATCCGAACGAGATGTTACAAAGACGAATTATACCCTTCCCTTCGTGTCCCTCAGTCGAGATCACCGGTTGTCCTTTCAATTCGATCAGCGAATAAGCCAAGACCCTCCTTCCAAGACTTAGGTTCAAGGGTTGATTCGAAGACGCATCTCCTCTCTTCGGGAAGCTAACAAATAAAGAAAGCTTTCGGCATCCTTGCCTTTGTATGAGCCTTTTCGCTAATATGCTCAATAAGGGACTTTATTTGATGGTTCATGTAGGCTTGGGTCTTTCTTTTGTGCCCTATTGGTGGGGAACCCTTTGGGCCAATGTGTATAAGCTTGGGTTGTCTTAATATGGCTCATTTGACGACTCATTACATGGACGTAACGACTCTATTGGCATCGAATATCGAATCATTTCCACGAAACCTGGTTGTATAAAGTTTGTTTATTCATAATGGCAGTGTGATTTGGGGAGACTTTGTTTGCTCTGCAAGGTAGCCAAAGCCTGCTAGTTTTTCATTAAATAGGCATGATAGTCTTGAACTACAGAAAAGTAGTGGGGAGAACTAGCCAGAATTGTACCTGCCATCCAATTCGGTGACGCATGGCGGGATTCCTCTACCACTATATAAATGGAGGCTCCATAAATTTCTTCTTCATCAAATTCATTTAAATCAAAGAAATTTTGTAATAGCATAGCTATGGACATTGTAACTTCCAACAGGCTTACTGCAATTGATGCAGAACTGCGTCAAATACAACAAACGATTCAAAATCGTCAGAGAACTCTCCATTTATTTTTAAGGAATATTCAAGCGGTAGATTCAGTTGCGACAGACGAACACATTCACACTTCTATAGCAAACATAAGGAATTTTGAGCTATGGCTGGAAGTGCTGTAGAAGGAATAGCTTGAACTCATTTCGGAGGTTGTGTCCTGGCTGTGGCACTGGGTGACAGGTAGGGAAAACTAGAAAGAAAATTAGTTCCTTTATCTTCTTTCTACTTGTTAAGACCTATCCTTTGACTTATTTCTGTTTCAAAAATCATTAATCTAGTTAGCATATCATAATGCTTTTAAAGCTATAGTTCTCTAGGAAAGTCATATGTGGTTGTTTACGTAATGTAGTGTTTTATGTAGTCGTAATAAAGAAATAGTTTGGATGAATGTTTTTTTTCGATTGATAGAAGGACGAATTAGATTCTAAATATTGTTTTCAACCTTGCTCGCATAAAGTCGGATTTGAATTTCAATCGAACAATCAGGATGGATAGAAAGACATACCATCTGCGCTTTGATTCTATGGCCAAGTTAGAATTGCATTTTTAGAGGGAAAAAGTTTTTACATTTACATGAGTAAGTGATAATTTATAAGAATCTAATTTACTGATGCCTACCGGAAATCTCAGTAGTTGTTAAGCTAGACAAGCAACTATCAGCCCTCCAAATAGACAGGGAGAGATCCTTACCAATACATTATAGATCTGGCTTAAAAGACAAAGCAAAAAGCATCTCTTCTATTTATACAAATATGAATATCGATTCTTTGAGCTAGCCCAATACAGATGATTGCTGGCTTGCACTTCCAATCAAAAGATAAGATGCTTAAAAATCGATTTAAAAACCGAAAATTTTCACAAATCTGCTTAAATAAAAAAAAGCCAATTTGAGATTGTTTATCCAGGAAAGGCAACATCCATCGCAAACCTTAAACTATTGATTGAACTAAATCTAAATAAAGAAGGACATGAAGAAAAGAAGGTTTTTCTCACTACACGAGTAAGAAGTTACTAGCCACCTATTCTATATCTATAAAGAGAGACGAATTGCGCCTGCCACTCTACCGAGCTAACCAGAGCATATGAGCATCTCTTTATTTCAAGAAAGGATTGAACAAGTGATTAAACATCTGGCAGGAGAATCGACCCACTTTTTCAGATTATTTGTGGACGGATGGCCAATAGCTAATGTCGTTACCATTTCAACCGACTAAGAGAGAGAGGCCCATGCTTTCCTTAGTTTAGATTTCGAGAGGTTGGTCAATTTACCTTTAAAGCAATACAATGGTAGGTTATGAAATACATTGAAATGGATGAATGTGAGCGAGATTGATATTCCACAAAAATTCCCTTTCGTTTTTTATGTGATGCTTCTTATTTAGAGTTATTCAAAGACCAAGTTCTCCATCCTATTTTTGATTCTTTGAACTTGGCTTTTTACTATTGCAAAGAGGCCAAACGAAGTAACAAAAGCCCAATGTAGGTTGAACTCTCTTGAATGCCTCAGTACCCTCTTAGAGCGTTACTAGGAATTTTAGGCCTAATGTAAGGCCCCATATGGATTCAATTTAATAGTTTCTGCTTAGGGATTTCTAAGAGATTGATTGATAGAACTAAGTTAAACTTATATATAATATTTAACCTAAAATAAAGCCCTAGACTGAATTAAAGACACTACAAGAAAAATGTGAATTATCTACAGATAATTACATACGGATATGGATTCGTACGTAAGTTAGTTGTTACATACGGATTTTACATATGGATCTGAAAAATCATTTTACATACGGATTTTTCCGTATGTAATGCTAAATAAATTTCGTCTCGATTTGCCGTATGTAAAATCCGTATGAAATTTTGGCGCGTGAGAGCGGGAAATTTTGCGAAGGATATTATCCGTATGTAACGATATAAGAGTGGTAGATAATTTTTAAAAACTTTTACCTACTGATCATATATACGGATCTGGAAATAATTAATTAAAAATTAAAATCCAAAATATGCTTGTACCCTATCTCGCGCTCACTACTCTCCCTCCCTAAAAAATTGGAACTGATTCACCCACAGAGAAAGAAATCTCTTGCGCTCGTTAATCTCCCTTGCTCATTTTCGCTCACCACTCTTCATCTTTCTTCTTCATTCAATCTTCTTCATTCACTACTCTCACTGTCACCACTCTCTCTCACGGTCACCACTCTCTCTCACGCTCACTACCCCGCTTTCACTAAAAAAAGAAGAAGAAGCTTGTTCTTCCAACTTCCAACGCTCACTCAGTCTCCTTTCTTTTGGATTTCGTTCTTCTTCTTTCAACGGGTAAGTATAATTTGCATTCCTACGTAAATCCCTAAATTCTTAAAACCCTAAATCCCTTTTTTCTTTCTTACAATTGGCATAGAGCGCACTACCGTGGGATTGAGGCGAGCTGCTGCGTTTTGGGAAGATTCACAATGCTCTAAAGGTATGTTTCATAATTTCAGTGTTTCCTTTTTATTTGTCTATGTTAGTTGCAAAGAAAATTGTTAATTTGTTCAAAACCCTCGATGAGAATTATGGGATGAAGCTGAAATGGTTTAGGAATAAAAAATCTGTGACGAGAAAATGGGTTAGGATTTAGTGGAAGTGTGGGGTGAGAGATAGACGAGAAACTGAGGTGAAGAAGAAGTATTTTGTGCCTTGTCTTCCACACTTTTATGCCATGAGGTGTTTGTTTTCCATCTCTGAAGTTATTAGTTTATTTGTGTGTTGACCCACACTGGTTTATTTTGGTTTTTGGTTAGTGATGAAGTAAGTAATCTTGTTTTGGTGGCGGTGGGACCCTTGAGGGGCTACCCTTGGTTCTGCTAACCAGCGAGTCATAGGCTGGTTCTGGACTTCTTAATTGCCCCTTAAAAACAGGGGTGCCTGGTGCAAAGTATTAGGGGTTTTGTCAATTTTTCCAACTAAACATAATAGTTCTACACTGTAGCTTATTGGTTTCAGGTCCTTCAATCTTCACCCCTTCAACACGCAACATTTTAATTCTCCTTCAACTTAATCTCTGTTTTTTCTTTTCGAAATTCCTGAGATTGTGTTCTAGTTTTGTGAAATATAAACCACGCAATCATATTTGTTTATGGATGGAAGAGATAGAGTTGTACCTTACAGTTCATAGGCAATGACACGAACCTGACTTAAATGGATTTCTTTAAGAACTATACCTCTTTTCTTTCTTCCATTAGGTTAGGTCACAGTACTTTAAGGACATGTTGGGATTATAAAGATTCATTATAAACACATAATGATACATAAAACATGTGCACGAAAGTATTCACACACACATTTATTAAAAGGATTTTAGCACTAAAACGTGAGTTCAAGTCAAAAGTGCATTAACTTAAAGTTCACTTTTACTTCTGCATAAACCCATTTTGTAAATGAAAGAGAGGAATCAAAGAGATTCTCGGCTTCGAAAGCAATGATATATTTAACTTAATGTGATTTTTAGTAGGATGATATATTTTAGTAGGATGAAGTATTTTAACTTAATGATATATTTTAGTACTGAATACATATTTAACACCGACAATCACACCAAAGAAAGAGATGACCAAAAGTTTGCATACATTCTTATGGGTTTGTTTTTTGCTCTCATGATTGTGTATTATTTATTATTTTTATATTTTAATAATATTTGTTATGTGATAACAAATAATAAATGTGATCTGAAATGTTAGTTGAGACGTCAAATTATATAGAAATGTCTAACCTAAGTATTTGACGAATAAAATTGAAAAACAAAGGAGAATCCTATTTGAATTCAATATCAATTAATCTTTAAACCAGGTAGAACACAAATTATTTGAATATATTGAAACTCATTATATCCTCCTTATAATGAAATATAAAAACAAAACACTTTTTTATTTATTTTAACTTTTCAAAAGTCATCATATTGCTAGAAAAAAAAGAGGATAAATATGGTACGTTCAAGGGACTCTTAACGAAACCAAGAGTGAAGGTGTAAAATGAGAATATAGTGTATTAACAAAAAATTGTTTCTTCATGTGCTACAAGAAAATGGGTTTATGCAGCCGAAGTAGGATGAAGTATATATTTATTTTTTTATTTAATTATCATTACTACATTAAGTTTAAAATAATGTCATTACTACATTACTACATTAAGTTTAAAATAATGTCATTAAAACATTGTCAAAGAAAAGAAAGAATTCGCTAAATGTGATTAAAGAGACTTTCTAAATTTTCCTATTAAAAATAATAGTTTAAAATCAATAAATATCCTATATCAATAGTTTATGCCATTGAAAATGATTATCTAACATGTTTAAAGTAAAAGTTTGTTGTGACCAAATTATTCCAATCGATTTAGTTAATTATAAGACATAAATTACGAACCTGCAAGGTTCATCTTTTACAAAATGCTTTGGCATTTTGGGTGCTTAGGCCACTTTTTCACATAAAAATAAATCATTTTTTATTCTCTTACTTTTTGTTTATTTATTTATTTATATTTGAGTAAATCTCAAGTTTCTTATGAAAAATAATTAGGAGTATTCTTTCCTTAAAACAGTTGTAGATAATCCAGTTATCTACTAATGGTTCTTGATATATAGTTTCCTTCATCACATATTCTTCACACCCACAACACAAGAATCATCCCCATCCATGTTCAAACTTACAAATCTTACATATTTGAGTTCTTTGGAATTAAAGGGATTACAAATTTAAGCAATTATCTTAGTTTCAAATATCAATATAACTTTCAAGTACTGCATATTTTTATTTGATGTAAAAATGAGTTTATACAGAAGTAAAAGTGAACTTTAAGTTAATTGAATTTTACAAAACCACCTTATGTCCACATTGGAATATCTCTCGTAATTATCTCCCATTGGCTAACTTCGTAGATAGTCAAAATAATTGTTAGGTTAAGATATTTGTATATGTCATTAACATTATATTGTTTATATGAGAAATAATGGAGTGACTTGTAAGTTAAATATTATATATGTTTTAAACTTTTAAAGCAATTTAATCTTAAGACAGGGACCAATTCAATCTAAAAGTTTTTGTTTTGAAACTAGTTAAATGTTATAGCTAGTTTTAAATCAGCTAAATTTTAAAACTAGTTCAGTTTTAAAAATGTTTATAAGTACAATAGAATATAATGAAATTTGTGTTTTGATCATTGATTTGGTAATATTTTTTTGAATAAATTATTAAGGTGAATTGGCATGTGATTTTATCATGATTCCTTTGATAGTAAATCAGTTTTGACAACAAGGATTGTTGTCCTCTCTCCCAAGTTCAGAGAAAATGAAATCACTTAGATTTGTATAAAAAGTTTTGTGATGCAGTAGTCTTTTTTTTATTTTTTTTTTAGATTAAGCCTTATTAGGCTTGTAGTTTGTAGCCTTATAATGGGCTTTGAGTAGGGTATATGTAATTATAAGACAGTTGTAGTTGCAACTGTCAAATAGTTATAGGTAAATACTTGCTGTTAAGTCAGTTAAAGTATACCTATTGTATCTTGCTCTATGTATAGAGCCTTGTAATAATTATTTCCTAATTTTTCGTTAATTGGTATATGTACAGAACATGGATAAATTTCCATCAAACCGTGGATGGATGTATGATAGGTGTCATAAAGGAAGAGGTGCTTTGAAAGAGTCTTTTGTATTGGGAGTTGAAGAGTTTATAACCAAAGCTTGTCAACGAGATTGTTATCACAATGATGGTGGAGTTCGATGTCCATGTAGTAAGTGCGATTGTACAAAGATTTTGAAGGAAAGAGTTGTGAAGGTTCACCTTTACAAACATGGTTTCAAGCCTAATTATTGGATATGGACAGATCACGGTGAACGAATGCCAGAAGGTCATTTTGATAATGATGATAATTGCATGGGTTTTGGGAGGGATGGTGTACATAGGCAGTCAAGAGATGACCAATTTATGTCAATGCAAGACATGGTTCATGATGCTTTTAACCAACGTGAGCCATTCCAACGATCAAATTCGGATAACATGGAAGAGACTCCGAATGAAGAAACTCAAAGATTTTATAACCTTTTGTTGGATGCAAATAAGCCGTTGTATGAAGGGGCTTCAGACTCTAAATTATCTATGTGTGTTAGGCTATTAGCTTGCAAGTCCAATTGGAATGTTCCTGACCAATGCTTAGAGTTTATTTCAAAAATGCTATTGGATGTAACACCCATCAAAACGGGTTTGCCTAAAAGTTACTACGATGCAAAAAAGTTAGTCTCGAAGTTAGGATTAGAGGCTAGGAGGATTGATTGTTGCGAGGATGGTTGCATGCTCTTCTATGATAATGAATATGGTAAGAATGATGGTGCATTGCTTGAATGCAAATTTTGTCGAAAGCCAAGATATCGACACCACAACACAGAAGCAAGTAATAAAAATCAAGTTCCTATAAAGACGATGTTCTATTTGCCAATTATTCCAAGGTTACAAAGAATGTATGCCTCAACACAAACTGCAGGAGACATGACATGGCACTATGAGAACAAGACCACAAATGGTGTATTGCGTCATCCATGTGATGGAGAGGCTTGGAAGCATTTTGATAGAGTATATCCTGATTTTTCCATTGAGGCACGCAATGTGCGACTTGGTTTATGCTCTGATGGTTTTAACCCATATGTGCAGGCATTAAATATACCATATTCATGTTGGCCAATAATTGTGACCCCATACAATCTTCCTCCAGAAATTTGCATGTCTAAGCCTGACATGTTTTTGACTTGTCTAATTCCAGGGCCATTCAATCCAAAGGTTGGCATTGATGTTTTTTTAGAGCCTTTGATAGACGACTTGAAAAAGTTATGGACTGGAGTCCTAACATACGATATTTCAAGGAAACAAAACTTTATGATGAGGGCCATGTTGATGTGGACAATTAACGATTTCCCTATTTATGGTATATTGTCTGGTTGGGGTACTCATGGCAAATTGGCATGCCCGCACTGCATGGAGCATACAAAGGCTTTTAGATTATATCATGGGGGGAAAAATTCGTGGTTTGACTCCCATCGTAGGTTTTTACCAAATGACCATGCATTTAGGAGGAATAAGAATGCCTTCAAGAAGGGAGAAGTTGACATGGATGTTCCACCACCTAAATTGACACCAACAGAAGTTTGGAATAGAGTGAAGGATTATCCTAAAGTAACTGAAAGTGGTGTACAAAGAATAGATGGATATGGGGAGTGGCATAATTGGACGAAACGAAGCATCTTTTGGGATCTTCCTTATTGGAAGGATAATTTGTTAAGACATAATCTTGATGTTATGCATATTGAAAAAAATTTCTTTGATAACATCTTTAATACAGTGATGAATGTCAGTGGGAAGACAAAAGACAATGACAAGGCCCGAATGGATTTAAGTTTGTATTGTAGACGAAAAGACTTGGAGCTAAAGTGTCATAGTAATGGAAAGATGTATAAGCCAAAAGCAAATTACACACTTTCAGTAGACCAAATAAAACAGGTGTGTCATTGGCTAAAAGATCTTAGGATGCCTGACGGATATTCCTCCAACTTGTCAAGGTGTGCTGATATCAACAGGGGAAAGGTGATTGGGATGAAAAGTCATGATTGTCATGTATTCATGGAATGCTTACTTCCTATAGCATTTAGTTCTTTACCAACTCATGTTCTAAATCCCATTACCGAGGTAAGTCATTTTTTCAAAGATTTGTGTTGTACAACAGTGAAGAAGGAGGACCTTAATGTGATGGAACAAAACTTTCCAATCATTCTTTGCAAGTTGGAAAGAATATTTCCTCCATCATTCTTTGATTCTATGGAACATCTCCCTATCCATCTAGCATATGAGACAAGACTTGGTGGACCAGTCCAGTATAGGTGGATGTACCCATTTGAAAGGTAATAATATGTCTCTTAGTCTTCAGATTTGGACATAATTATCAATCCTAACATACCACTTTCATAATTGTAGGTTCATGGGATATGCTAAACGATCAGTTAAGAATAAAGCTAGGGTTGAAGGATCTATTTGTGCATCATATTTGCATAGGGAGACAACTCATTTTTGTTCCCACTACTTCAACTACTTTATGTTAAGACCACATAGTAGTAGAAATGAAGTTGAAATTGAAAGTGGAAGGCTTTCGACAACATTATCAGTATTTGACCAACTTGGTCGTCATTCTGGGAAGGAATCAACTCATTGGTTAAATGATGAAAAATTGACCTCAGCTCATGTTCATGTATTAATCAATTGCAATGAAGTTCAACCTTACATTGAGTAAGCCACTCACATTATTATTTTTCAAAATACTTCATTATTTTTATTAAATTTTCATTGACCAATATCATCACATGTGTGGACAGCTCCTTCTTACAATCCAATCAAATTTCTGAGTCAAATGCTTCGACTCATATACATTCAAAGTTCCCTTTGTGGTTCAGGGAACAAGTATGTATCATCATTTTCATGAAAATACTTTCTACATGACTTTTTTAATCACTCCTTCAATAGGTTCACACATTTTATGTTTGTAGGTTCATAAAGAACCCTTAAGTGTGAGGAACCAACATCTCAGAGATTTATCACTTGGTCCTTTAAGATGTGTAAAGGAATGGCACACCTTCTTTGCGAATGGATACAAATTCCATACTCATGCATGGAGTCAGGGCAAGAGAACGATAAATAGTGGGGTTCATGTAACGGGGCTTATAGAAGGAGGTGAAGATGATTTCTATGGTGTGATTAAACACATGTATGAGGTGGAGTACAATTCTTCAACTGCCGAAAAGAAAATTGTTTTATTTTATTGTGATTGGTTTGATCCATCAAGAATAGGTACAAGAGTGGATTCAAAATATGGCACTGTGGATATTCGAATGGATAAAAGATATGTGCTATTTGATCCTTTTATAATTGCACATAATGTACAACAAGTGTATTATGTACCATATCCAGCATCACGCACAGACAAACGTGGTTGGTGTGTTGTTATAAAGACCAAGCCTAGAGGTCGAATAGATTCTAATGATGTAGAAGTCGAAGTGCCATACCAAGTGGAGGAAATGTCACATGTTAATGAAATCATTGAAGTTGAAGAAGTTATCAGATTGCAAGATATACAAGCTGGTCTTGAAGAAGTAGACCCCATTAATGTATCATCATTTGAAGGTCATATGGATGAAGAGACAAATGAATGGGATGAATGGGATGAAGAGGGAGAAAGTGAAGATGACCATGGAGATGAACTTGAGAACTCTAGCTCTGAATAGATGTAGACATGTTCATGTATTTTGGATTCATTTTTTGCAAAGATTTAGACATGTTGCACAACTTTATACATGTTGTGCTTTTTACTTCTTTAGTTATTGCTTAACTTAACACATCTACAACTCTATATATGTGTTGTTACCAAATCTATTGTTTCCAATTTCTTGTCATTATCAATATTAACAAGTTCATGCTATAGTAAAATCTGTCTAACTTTAGTTTTCAAGCAAAATTTAGGTTTTAGCATCTATTTTGCATCTTAACTGTTGAATTCATTACAACATAGTATTGTTTAGTACAAAAGCAAGCCTGATTTGGGAGATGTTGAACTCCCTTTCTCTATGAGTTTGAGAATGCTTAGTACAAAAAATCAATATCAAAGGCTTTTACGATGCCTTTCTCGTTCACTACTTTTCTCTTGTGGTAGTGATTTTAGGTATGTGGTAGAGAATATAATAATTCTTTTTGCATCCTTATTGAATAATTGAGTTTTGGTAAGAGAAAGTAGACTTGTTGAATGTTATATCTATGAAATAAATTAAGAATGCATGATTGGATTAAAGAATCATTTTACTTAATTCCTTCCACTAAATAGCACATGATCCGTGAAGAAGACCATTATTCTGAATCAAATTATTGAAGTAGCTGTTGTCATTTTCATAGCATTTTTTTATCCTGGGCTTTAAGTAGTTATGTGTGAAATTGTCATTGACAGAGTACATTGATACACTTGTCCAGTTCAAGTCTTTGTGGAGGAAATTCAGGACAGAGTCAAAGTACATTGTCTCTCAAGCTATTGCTGCTAAGGTATGATGTTGGTTATTTGTTAAAGACTTTTAAGGTTCCTTTATATTAGGGAAAATGTAAAATCTATTTTATTGTGATTATTAGATTATTATTATTATTTTTAATGTAAATTTAGTGTCTATTTTGCTGTGATATTTAATTTTGTTTATTCCTTGCATTTCTAAAGGGTAAAAACTTACATTGCAATTGTATAGGTACTGTTGGCAATATTCTCCACTGAATAGCACTTTATTTGAGTGAAAAAGATCCTTCTTCTCAATCAAATATGTGAAGTAGTTATTGTCAAATGAATTGTGTGTCATGAAATCTGTTGCTGCCAATTTCTTGTCATTTTATTAACAAGTTCATGCTGTAGTAGAATCTGTCCAATTTAGTTTTCATGCAAGATTTTAGGTTTTACCATCTATTTTGCATCCTTATTGCATAATTAGTGTTGTTAGGATAAAGTAGACTTGTTGAATTCATTAGAGCATTTCGTGTTGATATTTCTTCTTCAACCATCACTCTTATGATGGAGGTACTAAAATATTCAAGTATTTTATTCATGTAGATGTCATCAGGTGGTTCTGACCGTCCTCTTCCCTCGTCAGGTCATGGCAATAAGGGGAAGGGGAAAAAAACTTATGTGGTGAAGTTATTATCTCGTATAAACAATATAAATCCGCCATCCACTCAGCCAACTACACCTACTTCAACCTCCACTGCTAGATCCACCCCACCTGCATTGGATGTTGCTGGGTTGACACCTACACCACCTCCTATTGTTGGATCAAGTGGACAAGCAACCCATGTTGGACCATCCAATGTATTATTACAAGCTGATCAATGCACATCATCCCATTCCCCTCGTGTTGCTTCTAATCCATCAACTCCTACCACAAACGTTGCACCATCATCTTCTACACATATCCCAGGGACACATTCAAGTTCAGCAGTTAATGATATGGATGCAGTTAATGATATTAATGTGGAAGAGGAGTCCAATAATCGTCCTATGATTCGACCTGTTGGTGGAGGGTAACAATATTATAAACTTTTGTATATAATTTAATGTTGGTATATCAATTTGTTGTATTATAATGTTTGAATTGTATTTGGTTTAGGTTTTATCCATCAAAAGTTGCATCAAAAGCCATCACAGCCACTATTAAGCAGCAATTTGATCAACCATGGCTAACATGGGGAACAATCCCTAAAAGTGAGAGAGGTCTTTACTTCCAACGTTTTAAGGTACCAATATAGTTATTCTAGGACAATTAATGTATTGATATGTTTTATCAATCAGTTTTGAAAATGCTTATCTAATCACAAGCTCATACTTAAAATTTGAGTCTCCTATTTTTGAAAAATAAATAGTGATATGCGATTGATAGTGAAAATCCTTTCTTGTGTACTTGTCATCCATGTTCCATTTTCCATGCATTTTGCTCCATTTGAAATAGATCTTACATTCATAAAGATGTCATTCATTTCACAGATGCAACGTCTTGATTTTATTTGTCTCATCATTTATAGCTGAAGCTCCATTTTTCTTCTTACACTTTCAATATTTCTTCAAACTTGTATAAAACTCTTGAATTTCAATAGTCATTTATCATATTGATATTTCTATTCTACTTTATTATTATACAATTTTAACCTATATTCATTGCAATCTTAGAGAAAGGTGTCATGGAGGGTTGAGGACGAGGATAGAATTCTAAAAAATTTTCACTCCAAAGCATCTCATAGACTTTCAGAGATGTTTAAAGAGGCTCGAAGAGAAGGTAAGAGGCCTAATTGGATTGGAGATTCTATTTGGAACAGTTTGTTGGAGAAATGGAACATGCCTATGTATCGAGAGAAATGTGATACAGCTAAGAAAAACCGATTATCTGAGAAAGGTGGGAGTTTACACACGGGGGGATCTATCAGCGTGCATGACCATGCTATTCGTTTGGTATGACATCTTTATATATGTCCTATTCATGTATGACGTAATAAGAATTGTTTCATTTATAAACTTTTTTGTTTCAGACAGAGGAGCTTGGTTGTGCAGTCCATGTTGATGAAATCTTTGAACAAACGCACATACGAAAGTCTACAGGGGATTTTGTCGATGAGAGATCTAGGCGGACACATGTTAGTTTCTACCATGTTTTTTACAGTTTGACACCTCAATTATTTACTATTTTAATACAAGCATTATATATTTGAACAGGAAGAATTTCAAAATAGATTTTCTCAAGCATTATCTGAGACTGCATCTGTTGGTGTCTCACAATCCACACCCATGGACCCTGCTGAGGAGGAGAGACTAAGGAACAGATGTTGGTTAGAAGCGGCAGGTGGAAGGTACAAGGGATGAGTGTATGGGGTTGGACATGTTGATTCTAATGATGATTGTGTTGATAGTTACATACAACAGACACAAGCATCTTCTAGTCAGCAAGTAAATCCAGAGCAGATTATTCAACTTCAAACGCGACTAGCAACTAGTGAAGAGCGCATTCGTCAAATGAGTTCCCAATTTCAAACCCAATTTGATACGATACAAAATTTTATTGGTGCGATCATCCAGTATTTGCCACCTCCAGCAGCAGCGGTTGCACAAACTATTTTCCAGCAGCCAAATACTGAGCAAGGGAATCAGGCTGAACAAGAAAATCAAGTGCAGCATCAACAAGTGGAACAAGATCATGAAGAAGCCCCTACTTCACCTCGTCCTTATCGTGATTATTAGTAGACTTTCTTTTTGTATTATATATTATCACTGCATGTTTTTGTATTCAGATTTTTGTATTTTATTGTCTTTGGATTTTTGACTTTGTTTGTTAAAACCTAGGTACGAATATTGTATTTAACAACTTTGATGTTATATAAATTCTCTGCTATGTAGTTATACTTTGAATTTTTATGATAAACTATTATGTCCAGGTTTGTACAGGTGTTCTACGAAACAATTTCATTAAAACTAATACAAGATGAAAGTTATGCAATTTAGTAGCAGTTAGGTAATTACATACGGATAGATCCGTAGGTAATTACATACGGATAGATCCGTATGTAATTACATACGGATATATCCGTAGGTAATTACATACGGACAAATCCGTATGTAAATTTAGCTACGACATATTTACATACGGATTTTTGTCCGTATGTAATCCGTAGGTAATACTCTCTTACCTACGGATTTTGTTAGTTACATACGGATTTTGGCTGTAGGTAAATCGAGTTTTTCTTGTAGTGAGAGCAGAGGTTTAATCCAAAACCAGGAAAGCAAGCTAGATTGAAGCCTAATGCAAAGCTAAGCCCCAGACTAAAAGTGAAGAAATGGAGTTCCACTAAGCGCACTTAACCAAAAACAAGATGGAACCCTATTAGGTAGGATAGTGGGCCTAGTCAGCCCAATATAGGCTGTCCACCAAAAAGGGGAAGTTCCCGTGATTGAAGGCTTTTGGATATCCTACCCTAAGGCTAAAGGGTTGGGCTTATAACAAAACCCATCGGTGGATAAGATCACATCTTCATAACAAAAGGTGTACACGTTCGACTTCACTCAAGGTAATGGGCCAAACCCAACGAGTCCAAACAAATTGGATCTTATTGTATGACAAAACCACATATAGGTAATTTTTTTCAAGAATTAATTTCTTCAAGCAATATGGTTTTACCAGTCCCAGCAGAGCCTGTGATGAACACGGATTTGCCTTGAGGGATGGTAGACTAAATATGCTTATGCTTGTTTCCCCTTTCTATTGGAGTGAAGGTTAGTCCAATGTTAGCATTTAGATCCATTTTCAGTCCTTGCTCGAAAATGCCACCTTTTCCTGGCTTTCCAAGCAAAGCCCAAGTCCAACCCATCTAATTATTTTATTACCATTTGAGGACGGCCCAGGTCGTTATTTGAGTGCAATCGGAGAAAGCAAGTTTACCTTCTTTGAATAATATAATTCGTTCTAATGTCAAAACTAAGGGAAAATGTCAGATCTTATCACTCAAGCGATAGAGGCAGAGGCTTTACTTCAATCGCCTACGCTAGGACGGAGTTGTTGTCGCGTGAGGATTGGTCGGGGGGAATGCCATCATGTAGCCAGGTATGAATAAGCCAGTGAAATAAGACAAGGAAATGTACGACATAACATGCGTAATACATAAACCAATATTGATCAAGTGGGTTTGTACTGATCCGCTCTTAAGCTGTCGAGTAAGGATTGCTCCATCTATAAAGAAAGGACACAAGGGGTTTCAGAATTAAGCCACGTGGCGATATCCGCGAAAAACGAAAGACTTTTTTTTTCGCTTTGACCTTCGCACATCTATAAATAGAAGTTTCTCTATTTGGCAAAGCAAGACGAGATATGGATCCACCAGTAACCACTTTAATGCTTTTTCAAATTGAGCAAGCAATTAATCATGTAGAGAACACAAAACTCTAAAGGAGCAAACCCTAGCTGCCATTTGGAAGCACATGCCTCCTGTCGAGGAAGAGGTCTTGGTAAAGTAGATACAAGAGCTTCGAGACTGTTTTTACGCTCTGAAAGAACGAAGGAGAGCTCTCATCCGAGAGCACGAATTGTTGCTTATCTAAGCAACCTCCATTATCTGGGGGGGACTAGGGGAAACAATTAAGAAGTCCTTTGTTTTTGCTTTTCTTTTTCTTTTCACTTAATGTGTTGTTTGTTTAATTTGTTGTATTGTTGTGTTTAGTTGTGTGGCTTGTTTGTCTATGTGTGCGTAAGCTTCATAAAGGGTCTGTCAACTCTTTTTAGAAATGAAAGACAATAAATTTTTTTTGCCTGGATGATCACTCATATGTCAAGTATACACACTGGTTTCGTTTTCCACAAATTGGTGATCTTTCACAAAGCTCACCCGATAGCTTAGAAAAAGCGTTGGCTAGGCGAAGAAAGGAGAAAGGTGGCAAAGGCAGAAGTGAAGATGCTGGAGGAGATCGACTTTGCTCAAGAAATCAAGTATACCACTTGGTTGGAAAACGTGGTACTAGTGTAGAAACCTAATGGCTAGTATAGAGAATCTGCACAAAATTCACTAATTTAAAAAAAGGCATGTCCCAAAGATGCATATCCACTTCCAATCATCGATCGATTGGTTGATAGGGTGTCTGACCATCAGGTGTTCAACTTTTTAGATGCCTATTATGGGTACAACCAAATACCTTTGTATCATTTAAATAAAAAGAAGACAAATTTTATCACCGAACATGCTAACTATTGTTATGAGGTTATGTCGTTCTGGTCGAAAAACGCAAGGGCCACCTATCAAATGATTATGGACAAGATCTTTCGGGAGCAAATAAGTAGTTGCATGGAGGTCTACATTGACAACATAGTGGTTAAATCCCAATCGGTCTGCAACTATGTAGAGGCTCTCATGGAAGTATTAGACCAAATCTGAAGGTATAATATGAGATTAAATCCTGCTAAATGTGTGTTCAGTGTAGCAATAGTAGAATTCCTTGGATTCAGGCTAAATGCCCGGGGGATAGAAACCAACCTGGATAAATGCGCAACCATCCTTGATATGTGGTAACCGCAAAACTTGAGAGAAGTACAAAGGCTGGTTGGCCGACTATCATCCTTGTCAAGGTTTTTACCTCGACTTACCTAGCGGATCAAACTGATCCTAAAGGTAATGAAAAAGTAGTCGATGGCCGAGTGGAACAATCAATGCGACAATGCCTTCACATAGGTTAAGGCCATTCTAACCAACCCTACTATCATGAAAAGACCAATACCTGGTAAGGAAATGTAGTTATACTAGTTTTAAGCAAACGAGGTCGTTAGTGTCGCCCTGATTTAAGAAGACTCGAAGAAAAAGTTATCATGTAATTGTTTGCATTAATGGTCGTCAAAAGGATATGTTAGCCCTTCATTAGCCGAGTGTTGCAATGCACAGAGACTCGATATCAACTCATCGAGAAGGTTGTGTTAGCCCTTCTAACGGTCGTCCAAAGGATGAGACCATTTTTTTAGAGTCACCAGGTAATTGTTTGCATTAAGGGTGTCAAAGTGAGTCGACTCGAGGTTAGTTCACCATTTATAATAATGAAATCAAAGTGCTTACTTAATTCTCGGAATATTAAAATATTATTATAAAACTAGTAGTTAAATATTAAAGTATCAACATATATAATTTCTCATCGTTACTTTTTAGTCACAAAAATATTGATTATATTATATAAATTACTTTATTTTAGGTTTAATTAGTCGGATAATATCATTTGAATGAAAGTGAGTACCATCCGACTAATTAAACATTTATTTTATTTATTATTAATTGTTAAATACTTTATTATATATTATTATTTTAAGAATTGAAGATGTTGATGATAATAAACATTTTATTTCTTCTCTATGAGGAGTGATGATATTGTTTTTTAAATAATCACATGGATTTACTCTTACTTTTATTTTATCGTACTTGTGTTCCTTATAGAAAAACATTATTCTAAATATATTTAAATTTGAAGGACTGAGATCCATTTCCATGGAGAGTAACCACTCCAAATACTCAAATTCCATTCTTCTTCATGCTCTTAAAATCTATTGTCAGAACCGCATTGAAATCAACCAGGTTATATGGTTCGTACTTACTTTTATACGTAAAATGTTTTCTTTTTACTAAAAACAAATCCGTTTCTACCTTTTACATATCCATTTAATATGTCACTTTAACAAGAATAGACTTTTTTTTTAAAAGAAACTGATTCTATGCAATTATTTGGAAAATATATATCTTCAGTTTAAAAAAAATGGGATCCTGCGACAGATAGGAAATATTACGTAGATTAGTTACTGCATGTATTATGCATACACTATCTCTTTGGTTTTGTTCTATATATATATATATATATATATATATATATATATATATATATATATATATATATATATATATATATATATATATATATATATATATATATATATATATATATATATATATATATATCAGCTTACAAAGATGTATGAGTGTATCTTTTGTTGGGTTTTTAATAAACTTATATGTATTAGCTATTATGGATAACTAGTCGTTGTAAGAAACTAATCGTTGTGAGTAGTTAATGCACTAGCCGTTGGAGTCTAAATAGTTAATAAATTAGCCGTGTATAGACGTTGAGAGTACAATGGTCATGAAATGTGGGTCTATAAATTATATTATGTATTGTATGAATGAAAAACAACACAAGAGGTGAATAAAGTTTGTTCATAAGTGAGGTTGATTGTCTACAAAGTGGTATCAAGAGCCACTTAGCTTGAGTGTTTGAGTGGAAAAAAGAGAGAGAGCTAGAGAGCTTGAGTGTTTGAATAAAGAGAGTAAGAGAGCTAAGTATTTGCAAAAAAAAAAAAAGAGTGAGATGGCTAGTCTTACAAACAGTGGTTCCTGCCCAAGTTGATAAAGGTTGTCAACTATGACAATTGGAGTTTAAGAAGGAAGGCTCTTCTTGGCTCCCAAGAAAATTGGGAGGTGGTTGAAGATGGTTTCGATGAACCAGCCAACACTACAGGTTGGTTAAATGCCCAATTGAAAGTGCTGAAAGAAGCACGTGTGAAGGACAAGGCAGCTTTGTACATCCTGTACCAAGCTGTGGACGAGTTCGGCTTTGAGAAGATTGCAAGTGCTAAATTTTCAAAAGAAGCGTGAAACATATTGGAGAAGGCGTATAAGGGAGATGACCGAGTAAAGCAGGTGCAACTTCAAACACTCAAGGGCGAGTTAGAGAGCATGAAGATGAAAGAGACCGAAGGAGTAGTTGAGTACATTACTTGAGTTGAAGCCATGGCGAACCAACTTGCTAGAAATGGAGAGACGTTACCCGCTAGCCGAGTTGTGGAGAAGATCTTGAGGTCATTGAAAAACGACTTCGAGAATGTGGTGTGCGCGATTGAGGAGTCCAAGGACTATCAAAACTCACGGTTGCAAAACTTGTAGTATCTCTTGAAGCACACGAACAACGAAAGAAGAAGAAGTGAGAGCTACTTGATCAATTATTCAAAACAAAGATGTCAATTAAAGATGAGAAAGCTTAGAACACTCAAGGTAGAGGACGATATCGAGGAGGTATAAGAAACGATCCTAGTGGTAGAAGCTGAGGACAAGAAGAGAAAGAACAATCTAGTCAACAAAATTGGCACGGAAGAGGACGAGGTCCATGAAGAGGAGGTCAATCAAGCAACTCAAATGTTGAGTGCTTCAAGTGTGGCAAGTATGGTCATTATGCAAAGGAGTGCTACTCGGGCAAGTGTTTTAGTTGTGGTAAGTTCGGACATTTTGCCAAAGATTGTAGATCTAAAAGTAGAAAGGAAGAGACGATCACCCTCACAAAAGATGTTGAAGAAGAAGCGACATTGTTGATGATGGCGCGTAGCTCGGGAGCCTAGCATAAGCAAGTGGTGAACTCGGCAAGAAGACCGAGTAGCATGGAGAATTCAGCAAGAAGACCGAGTAGCATGGAGAATTCAGCATGGACAATCAAGTAGTGTGAATAGCTCGGTGAGACAACCGAGTCGGTTGCATAGGATGGTAAGACATGTAGATAGCCCACACAGGGTGGTGGAGCATGTAGATACCTTGGACACCATGGTGGAGCATGAGGCTAACTCGGCTAACTTGGTGGAACGCCTACATAGCTCGGATAAGTTGGTGGAGCAAGTGGATTACTCAGATAGCTCGGTGGAGCATGTGAAAAGCTTGAGTAACTCAGAATTTGAAGAAGAAGAGCTTATAATCCAAAGGTTAGAGATTGCAAAAAGAGACTTGCAACAGAGTATTGAAAAGGAGGTTAGAGACAATTTAATTCTACAAGCAAGCTTAGAGAGAAGGAAACAGGCTTTGCAAAAGCGGCACTTGGAATTTGAAGAAGATGTTTCAAGTTAACAAGAACAGTTACAAGTTGATAAGGATCTGAGAGCTACACTGGAGGTGCAAGATGAGAAGTGGCGACTTGAAATGGATGAGGAGATTGAGCACAACAATACGTGGGTGTGGTATGATCTTTCAAAAGAAAGTCGACCTATTGATAAGAATTCAATTAACGACAAGTCGGCCACAAAGACAAAGAACCCAATGAGTAACAAGTCGGCCAAAGAGAAGAACAAGTTTGCTAGTAAGAATGCAAAAACTGAGAGAGTAGAGAACAAGTTAGTCATAGGGAAAGCGAAGTATAGGTCGACCATAGATAAAGCGAAGAACTTAACTATTCATGAAAGGGACAAACACAGTGTGAGAAGAGTTATTGCACGTTGGAAGCCGTGATGAAGAATAAAGGAACAAAGATGAAGAATAAAGAAGCATTTAAGTTTACGGGAGAGTTTTGTTGGATTTTTAATAAACTTAAATGTATTAGCCATTGTGGATAACTAATCGTTGTGAGTAGTTAATGTATTAGCCATTAGAGTCTAAATAGTTAACAAGTTGACCGTTTAATAGTCGTTTATAGTCGTTGATAGTACAATGGTCAAGAAATATGGGTCTATAAATTGTATTATGTATTGTATGTATGAACAAGAAGAAGAAGAGGTGAATAAAGTTTTTTCATAAGTGAGGTTGATTGTCTACATCCTTTCCTTTGCTACAATATATGAAATCTCCTTTCTCTCTCTTTCACTCTTGTGTTGTTTTCCTTACAGTAAAGAACTATTCTCGAAAGCAAGTGTGTTTATAACACTGGCCAATACAAAATTGGAAACTTTTCTGAAAAGTCAAAACTTGTGAACTAATGCGTGTAATCATGAGGCAGCCGTAGACTGTTGTTGTATAACCAAAACAGAAGCCCTAGTCTCCATATCAGGTGAAGCAAGCAAATCACCAATCACTCCCAGCTCCGAATATTCAGTCCAATTTTCCAACCCATAGGTTTGAGAAGATCTCATTCCGTAGCGTCTTCCGACAACGATGAAATCAAATTTGTTGGCTATGTCTTTGAGGAAAACCGTTGTCTCAGATGCATCTTCTATGGTGCGCTCTTCGTATGTCACATTTTCCAGTTTTCCATAGGCTCCACGCACCTCCCTCAACTCCTCGTCATCAATCATGTCTTCCCAATTCGACATATCACGGTCGTATGCGACCAACCTATACACAAACAACTTGTTGCCGAGGTTTTTCGTGAACCTCCTAGCCAAGCACAAGGCCTCTCTGTCATCGGGTCCTCCCAGGAAAACCATTGCCACTTTGTAGTTTGCCATGCTGAACCCAGCAGAGCCACGTGTCAGAAGAATCCCAATGGAGCAAGGTGCCCTTTCCAAGACCCTTGAGTTAAATGACCTTATGTTGCTGTCCTCTAACTCAATGGAACCATCCCCTCCCCATTTCACATGAAATGGAAGGATTATAATGGCTGCGTTTTTGTCCAGTGCAAGGTGACACACATCTTCATGCATCAGTGCCATTGGGGATATGGCAGTGTAGGTGTTGGCGGTGGCACAACCCGCATAGTCACGTTCAAAAAGGTCAAAGGTCACGATGAGTTCCCCGGAGTAGTTGTAGGAGGACCCCACCTTTTGCTGAAGTCTGTGTGCGATGAAAATGGGAGTGGACCTTCCCACCAGCTCCATCAGATGCACAATATCTGCCACCAGTGTGTTCTCTGGACAAGGAGAACACAGCTGGAGCACGTTTTTCATGTGAATCACTTGGTATGTCTTGTGGATGCATGCGACAATCCTAAGCTCATGATTCTGTTTCAAGTTCATGATGTTCCTTTTTTGATACCCCGCGTATTTCCTTGAAGGGTCATACAATGCCTTCACACCAATCTTCGAAGTTGTTCCCAGAACCAACACCGACACGATCAGAACACCTATTACTTTTTTGTTTTGTGCCTGCAATGGTTGAAGAATCAAAACCACTTACTTATCTATTATTATAACATGGTTGAATGAGTGGTTCAAGAGTTAATCACGTACCATTGAATCGAACATGAGGACATAGGAGCAGACATCCACGACACCTTTGGTGCTCAAAATGAGAGCAAGGCAGAAACCATCAGAGAAGGGCATTTTACAGTAGCCGCAAATTCCCATGCACAATAGTATCTTAATCAATTGGGCTAATAGAATGAAGAGGAACACGACCACAAAGAAGGATAAAGGTACACAGGCTTTGAGATCCACCTTCATGGTGCAACATGTGACAAAAATTGAGGTGAGGAACCAACTGCTAAACAGCTCAAGTTGGGAAACCAATTCTGACCCCAATGGAGGACCTTCAGGGACTGCAAGGCCTAAAATAATAGCCCCTACTAAGAAGGGTTGGTTGAAATACCCTGCGAAGAACCCTAATCCCAGAAACGACACTATGATGGAATAGATGTATATCTTGCTCACGGGTTTCCCTTCTGGGGTGTTCTTCACAATCCACTTCATCGCCGGTCTCCCAATCAGTGGAATGCAGATTAGGTAAACAAAAAAAACCACTACGTTTGTGATTAGACTAGGAACTCCCAACTGCACGCTTTTCACATAGTCAGCGCCGAACCCTGCTGCGATTCCACCTACACAAATCACAAACATGAAAAAACACAAAATCAATAAGGATAATGGTAATTTCATTATTTTTTTTTTAAATACAAAAATTTACTTTTTTTTATAAGATTATTTTACTTGTGTAAAATTTGTTAAATGATAATCAAATCGTGTAAAGAACATCTTTCCTATCAATAAAAAATCTATAGTCACCATATCCATCCCATTACTTTACCTTTGAAATTTAAATTTAATCTAATTTATATAGTTATTTAATGGAACCAACTTTATAATTTTGTCTTACATTTTTGTTTTTCTTACAAAAGGTATTAAATGGATGAAAAAATTCCGTAACATAACCCTTAATAATCACCTTTAATTAAATAGTTTCAAACTAAATATAAGTCATACAATAGTTTTACAAATTTACACGTTAAGGGAGCAATAAAAAAAGTATGTAGAAATTATAAAATGATGTTTTATTAAAATATTATTTTATAAAGTAGTTTGACTGATGAAGAAAACGATTCCATTACCAGTTAGGTCATTGACGAAAGCTGTGGAGAGGGCAAGGCGACCGAGTTCGGAGTTGAGGATTCCAAGGTCGTTGAGCATGGTGGAGACGACGGCAAAGGAAACGCCGCCCTGAGTTACGATTACCATTGGCAAGCTGGAGAAACTGTCATAATCATCATTTATTTGTGCCAGCTGAGAAGACACCATGCTCATGACGGTAAACCCAATAGCTATGGAGACGAAGTAGGAGGAAAGTGCGATGACCCATGCCTTCTTCCCCGTTTTCGTGATCAAGCTCAGGTCCATTTGCACTGAGGTTATGAAGAGGAAGAACGAGAACCCTAACGCTGACACTGTGTTCAGGATATCAGCACTCCCAAAAGGGAACAACATCTTCTTGTACTGTTCAAATGGTCCTGTCGGAATTGTTGGCCCTAGCAGAAAACCAGCCTGAAAAAACATGCAAACCCTAATGCTTTAACACATGTTGTTTAGAACCAACTTTTAAAGGAACGATGATGATGATGATGATGATGATGATGATGATGAGCAGAGAAAAGGGGCACACCATGACTTGTGAAACGAAATAGGGGAACCCAAATTTCTTGAGAATGAAATGAAAGGCTTGCGTGACGGCAAAGATTGTAACCATTTGAATCTGAAGCATGGTGTATGCAGATTGTGTGGGCGATGAACCATTGGGATGGTTCCAAATGCCATCGGAGATAATATTCATGGGCTGATCCATGCACACGTTGTAGATCTCACGTCGTGAGAGAGGGATGCTGAGCATGAGCGTGGCGGAAGAGAAGATGGTTTGGTTGGAATTCATCTTGAAGGACAAGCAAAAAGAGTGTTAAACTCACCACCTCTCCCCTTCTCTTTCAAACCCTCCGAGACAACCTTATAATTTTCAAGATGTCGCAGAGAGTTGAAGAGAAGGTGATAGTGGTGAGACAACAACAAAGTGATCGAAATGGTGAATTACAATGAAAGGAAAACGAAGAGCATTAGAAGAGTGGGAAGGGAAATATAATTAGGGCTTTAACAACTAGATACAGAGAAAAACCTGAGTTTACAAGTTTTCATTTACTTAATTTGATGGTTATGAGGAACTTGCCTAGGTGTTGCACGCTAATTTGTGGCTTCTCCATATAGAAAACAACAGTGAAAGCTTTCTGTGACAGATCATGTGTATTTTTTAACATTCTATTTTGTTTATGTTTAGGGTGTCATTTTTTTTTCAAACGGACTCTTTTTTATTACATATTTAATTTTATCTTATTAGGATGTATTTTTCTTTTCTTTTCAGGTGACTCATATATTTAATTTCCTTTCTAACAATTGTTTGTTTAAAATTGACATCTTAGTGAGTACTACAACATTATTTTATCAGTAAAAAAAGTAACTCGAATAAATAAAAAGAAAGAGAATACCCACCTTTATATCAAGAGCCGTCACTACAGCCAAAAAGTTAGAAATCTCCTCTTAACTAAATCCTCTACTTCCTCTTACAGCATGCAAACAGAGGAAAAAAAAAAAACTAACAAGTTTATAAATAGTGTGATATAAGAAAAAAATTACATTAATTAAATAATGTAATGAATTACAAGAATATTTTGATTTGATTTTAATAATACATTTTAAAATAATTAATTACAGAGAAATTAATATATAAAATAAAAAAAATAATATTTAATTTCTTTTCTTAATACTGTTCTATAAAAATAAATTAAATTCAAAAAGAACTAAATTTTAATGTAATTTTATATTTTTATATAATTGTCATTTATTTTCTTAATATTTATTTTGCAAGAAAAAAAATTAAAATCGCTAATATCAAATTAAACAAAATAGTTAAAAATTACAAAGTAAAAATAAAATTTACTAGAATAAAATTAAGGGAGTGATTAAACATTTAATATTAGTTTGAATGAGCAAGGAAATATATTATATAACATTGTTCTTACTAAGCTAACAAACTCCTTATGAATCTCGGTATCCCTTTTAGGATTGTCTTCTCACTTCTTACAATTACCAAGTTATCCTCGTCACTTTTTTTATTACATCGAGATTTCCCATGTCCAAAGGGGTACTTTCAATAACATTTTAACGTTAAAGTCAACTAGATGTATATATAATAAATATTACCTACAACTCTTTTATTGACGGATATCCGTCCGTTAGTAATCAGTCGGTAAAACTCGTTTACCAGCAGATATTGATTCTTTTCGACAAATTTGGACCGTCAATAATACCTTTCGTTTTTTTGTAATGTGAGTAAACCTTATGAATAACAACCTTTTATACTATTTCCATGGACCTTTACCTGAGTGGGCCTATTCTAGGTGATTTTTAGGATATATATTTTGATCTCATGTTAATCTTTGATTAAGAAACTCTTGTTTATCACTCCAATTTTCTCATGGTATGTGAATCTAGATGACGTTGTCTCGTGCTAATGACATTATCTAGGATTCATATCCTTCACACATTCCTCCTAGGTTAGAGATCTTCCAATTCGAGAGTCCACGGTTAGATGTATAGGACCTTCAGATTGAATTTGATCTAAATGGTTGGGGAGGAGTTGAACACAATTGTCAAGTTCTCTTCGCGTGCAATAAATATGGGCCTTGGTGTCATCGCATTACCGTTGTTGCTCTGATAAGCAAGATATTTAGATTTGATATTAGTTCTTCATAACCTTCTAATCTTAGAATGTCTGTATGCCCTTCTATTTCTCATTCACCAAATAGATTGCCTCTAGGTGAGGGGACATCTTGTAGGTTTGGGGAACCATTAGCGAAGGCATCTAATAGTTGTGATGTTGATTCACCAAGTACCTTGGCCAATGAAGAGTCGAGGGTAACCTAGATCTTCTTGGGTGAATGAATAGGGTGGACCCTAGGGTTAGAGAATATTTTCCAGATATAGAAGGTAGCCTATTGTTCATACTTTGGGGAAAGTATCGCTTTACTTGAGGGTAATGTAGATGATGACATCATATCGATTGAAAGGATAAGCGTTATAGACAATATTTGTCATTGTCAAGAGGGTTATCCTTCAAAACTCTTTTAGATGTATTATGCCTTGATAAGCAACCTTCATGACTTTCCTTTGATGAATTGACCATATAGGAGTATTGTGGGTTCTAAACATTGTCCTAACACAACTTCACCCTAACAATTAGGTGTATCTTCATGCATTCCAAGTTATATGATTAATAGTGTAGAAGGAACTTTTAACAACGGTTAAAATGGACTTTTGAAGACGGTTCCATGACCGTCGTTATTCAGTATGTCATTAAAGTGGGCTTTTAACAACTTCAACTCGAACCTCTGCTATGTAATTCCCTCTCATTTCTCATGCACTACAAGAAAAAATGGATTTAACGGAAGTATTCTTTTACATTACTCAGGGTTAAAACCTCTACTAAGTTATTTATCCAAATCAACACACTTCATTACCTTCCCCACCTCCTTCAACGTATCCCATTTAGCTAACTGATTTTTTGTTGAAATTTGCAGGTTACATGGCATTCCAAAATCAATAATCTCCGATAGAGATCCCTTGTTTCTTAGTAAATTTTGCAAGGAATTATTTCGTATATAGGGAACAAAACTCCAATACAGTACAACATATCATCCACAAACAAACGGACAATCAGAAGTCATTAACAGAAGCTTGGAAATTTACCTCAGGTGTTTCACAAGTGACAACCCTTGAACATGGTACAAGTATCTTCACTTGGCTGAATTTTGGTACAATTTTTCCTACCATTTGGCCATTAAAACCTCCCAATTTCAAGTTCTATACGAATATCCACCGCCCACCATTCCAAACTATATTTTATGAACAATTGCTACCCCCACACTAGACTTGGCTTTATAGTAACGCGTAGAGATGCTCCTCAACCTTAAGATCACACTCGAACAGACTCATCAACATATGGCCTCCGCTGCCAACAAAGGTCACCGTCATCACCTCTTCAATCCCGGGTCCTCCTCTATCATCGTCCACACTGTCAGCATTCACTCTCGGTTAACTTTTATAACAAATTGTCTCGAGAATATTTTGGTCCCTACTCAGTGAAACAAATAAGGGAAGTTGCATACCAATTATACCTCCTGGATCCACCTAGTCTTCCATATTTCTCTCCTCAAGCCTTACCATGGACCAGTCTCTCCCCCTTCTTTTCACTACCCACTAGAACTTTGTTCTTCACCTTAGACTACTAATCCCTTGCCCACTCTATTTCAAACTTCTAAACAAAACATATACACTTCCTCACACTTAACTCCCATCTCGAGCAACTCAAACAACTCCTCCCAACCATCCACTTCTCTCTCTTTCCCATCCAATGACACGTTGCCAACATCTATGGCTAATATTACACTGTTTCACCAACCTTTACTTCTTACCAATTACCAAAACTTCACCCATACCCGTACCCGTTTTCTTACTACTTTAATATTAATTTTAATTAATTTTTATAAAATAATAAAAAATTATGATAAAGGAAACATAATATTATCAAATATTTAATATTAGCAGGATGGTTGTTTCTTCGATATCAAATACTTTGAAATAAATTATAATTGTTTACATTTTATATTAGAATACTAAATAAAATTTCATGAGAACCAAAACATTTTTTAAATTTGCAAACATTAATGAAACCTAGTTGATAAAATTTAAAAATATTTTTAAAAAAATATAAAAGAAAAATAAGTATTCAAATTAAAATATATTTTAAATGCTTGTTTACTTCAATTTTTTAAATTATAATGAATCTCTTTTTTATACACTAATAAAAGTTATAATAGATCACTTTATCAAAATGACACAAAGAACAAATAATAAACACAATAATAAAATTTTAAGATAGATCTTGTATCTTTTGAACTTCAATATATGTTGGATGATGATAAAACAATATTCATGACAATTACATTAAATTTTTATATTGTAGTAAATAAAAATTATTTATTCAATTATAGTGAAAAAATTTAAAGTATGATTGTAATGAGTTAGAAAATAAAAGATAATTAGATAAAACTTTTCGAAATAGTATTCTACATGATAAAAATAAACAAAAAATAAAAATATTAAAAAATTAACAAATGTGTGTCTTATAAACAATTTGGAGACTCTTAAAAAGAATCGCACAAAGGAAAACAAATATATAATTAAAGGTATGATAAGATGAAAAATATCTTAGAGATCTAAGAAAACTTTTCAAATATCAACATATATACTTAATGGTTGAGAAATAACAAAAATTGTTTTAGCGAATCAAAAGAGTTCTTCAAATAAAACAAAAATTAATAATAATAATAATAATAAGTAAAGAATTTTTTTATATTACCAAGTAAATGAAAGGTTTATGTTATTAAACACTTAAATTGAGAGTATTAAACATTCTCATATGTGAAAGGAAAATATACAATAAATAAAAATATTAAAAAATAATAGAAATATTCAAAATGTTAGACATAATTTTTTTTTTAATTGACATACATCATTTTAACATAATTACATAAAGGTTATGATAAGATAAAAAATATATTGGAGATGTGAATGAGTTTCATGACAAACCAAATAATTAGAAGAAATAAAAAATAGAAATTATATATATATAGTTACTTAATTAATTGTAAATATTTTAATATGGCGGGGACGAGTATTATGGCAGGGATATGTACATCCCCATCCCTATCCCCATCCCGATACCCAATTGAAAAAATCGGAGATTTTCCATACCCATACCCATACCTAGTCAATGCCGGGATTTCCCATCAAAACGGGGACGGGTTCAGGCAATACCCAAGGGGGTGGCTTTATTTGCCATCTCTAGTTACCTGGTGGGGATGGGGATGAGACCAAAGTTTCATACCTATTGGATTTGGATATGGGGATGGGGATGAATTTTTTTTACGGGGATGGGTATGGATAACGAAACCCGTCCCCGCCCTGCCCCGTTGCCATCTCTAGTCTCATTAATATTTGCAAATTTAATAAATCTTTTGGTTCTCATTAAATTTTATTTGGTATTCTAATCTAAAATGTAAACAATTATAATATATTTCAAAGTATTTGATATCGAATCATCCTCCAAATATTGAGTATTTGATAATATTATGTTTTCTTTACCGTAATTTTTTATTATTTTATAAAAATGAATTAAAATTAATATTGAAGTAGTAAGAAAACGGGTACGGGTATGAGTACGAGATTATACCCATTACTCGGTGGAGATGTGGATGAGACAAAAATTTTATACCGGTTTGATTTGAGTACGGGGATGACGATTGGAAATATATATATATATATATATATATATATATATATATATATATATATATATATATATATATATATATATATATATATATATATATATATATAAATAATGTAAGGCCCACTTTATTTTTCTTCCTTTAATTAGAAGGGATGCCCCAAATCTGCTGGGCCTAAGGGCTGGCCCATAACGTGCCAAGGCCCTAAAGCAGCCAAGAGTCCCCTTTTAGCTCTCATTTGCAAATTGTTCCCTCTCATACACTCACTCTTTTAGTAACCTCGTTCCTTTTTTGTGTCGTTGTTCCAGTTCTTAGATCTGCTCTTAGAGTTGTTGGTTCCGTTGGTTTTAGAGTCGAAGCCCGATATTAGCTCCTTTTCAGCTAAGGGAAGTTAGGGTTCTGAGTTTTAGTCTATTTTGGTCTGTTTTGGAAGTTACTTGATTTTTGCATATAATGTACGTTGTTGTGAATGTATGGATTGCCTTATGTTGTTGTTTTGGATGTGAAAATGCGATTGTTGCAGGAAGGCAGTGGCGAGTGTTGCTCTCGCCCAAGCGAGACTGACTCGCCCAGGCGAGACTAACAGGGCCAGACCAGGGTAACACACACGAACTCTCGCTCAAGCGGAGTGCTCTTGTTTTAAGCGAGGCATTGTCTCGCTCAAGCGAGAGACGCTCGCCTAAGCGAGAAGGCGTCAAAGCCTTGGGGTGCTGCTGCAGTTTAGCCCAGGCGAGGAACCTCACCTTTAGGCGAGGAACCTCACCTTTGGGCGAGGGGTTGTCTCACTCAGGCAAGGGAGGGGTCGCCTAAGAGAGTGTGCGATAATCTCCTGGGGCCTCTGTCGCGATCTCGCCTAAGCGAGAGCCTGTAGCTTGAGCGAGGGGACTCCTCTCGCCTGAGCGAGGGCTTCTGGCTTAAGCGAGGTCCGCTGCAGGCCATGCTATTTTCTTCGCCTGGTTGTTGTGAGTTGCTCAATTTATGATATATTCTATTTATTGTATGAGGCATGTGAAATGTATGACAAAATCTGTGACTATGAACTGGATTGATGTGATTGTGTGATCTTGGCACGGGAAATGAATGAAATGGTTGGTAATCAAAGTGGCATGGTATTGGCATGAGATAAAATTATATATTCATGAGTTGGGAAGAACGAGATAATATGGATTCAACATGGGATGTGAATGAGGATGGACTACAGAGGTTGGTATGGGGTTTTTAACGCATGAATAATATTGTTTGGTTGCTTGGATATTTTTGGTATGAGGTCAGTACGTAATTCCTTGAACATCCCTAGGTGGGATTTCAGGGTCGTGTTTGAGTGGTCAAGACGTAATTCCATGACCCCTGTTAGTGAGAGTTCATGGTGGTGCCCCATCTATATAGTCTGGTAAGGATTCAAGGTAAGGTTGCATCCTGACACTCTAAGGAGTCAGTTAGTTGTTAGAATTATGGTGCTTGATTTAGTCCCACATCGCTCAGAATAGTGAGATGTGGTTCTCTATTTTACTATATAAGAGACTCTATGTAAAGCTTTAAGATACACCAAAAAATACAAATACTTCCTAGTGTAATCGTGGACGTAGGCATACACATTGTAGCCGAACCACGTTAAATTCTCTGTGTCTATTTTTCTCTCCTTTATTCTTTCCTTTATTGCCTTGTTCCTAACAATTGGTATCAAGAGCCATTTTTCTTAGTATGCTCTATGGTTGCAGCATTGTCTGATCTTCCACATCAGAAAAGATTTGGTTTCTATTTTTTCTTCTTGGGGATCTCAGTTTAGAGAAGTAGTGGGAGCTTTGGTCAAAGGCAGCAGAAGCTTTGGTCAAAGGCAGCAGAAGCTTTGGTCAAAGGCAGCAGGAGCTTTGGTCAAAGGCAGCAGGAGCTTTGGTCAAAGGCAGCAGGAGCTTTGGTCAAAAGCCGCAACAGGAGCTTTGGTCAAAAGCCGCAGCAGGAGCTTTGGTCAAAAGCCGCAGCAGGAGCTTTGGTCAAAAGCAGCAGGAGCTTTCGTCAAAGCAGCAAGAGCAATGGCATTGGAAGAAGGGAAGGTGAAGATTGAGAAGTTTGATGGCAGTGACTTCGGGTTCTGGAAGATGCAAATAGAGGACTACCTGTATCAGAAGAAGTTGTATCTACCCTTAACAGGGCAGAAGCCAACTGACATGGAGCAGGCGGAATGGGATTTGTTAGATCGGCAGACACTCGGTGTGATCCGATTGACATTAGCCAAGAATGTTGCGTTCAACATCATGAACGAGAACACAACCGTAGATTTGATGAAGGCATTGTCAAATATGTATGAGAAGCCATCTGCAGCCAATAAAGTGTATTTGATTCGCAGACTAGTCAACCTAAAAATGGGTGAAGGTAACTCGATTACTAATCATATTAGTGAATTCAATACAATTATTGCGCAGTTGACATCAGTGCAGATAACATTTGATGATGAGGTGAAAGCATTAATTTTATTATCATCTCTTCCGGAAAGTTGGAGTGCAACTGTTACTGCAGTTAGTAATTCTGCAAGTAATAGTAAGTTGAAGCTTGATAACATCCGTGACTTGATCTTAAGCGAAGATGTTCGCAGGAAAAGTTCAGGGGAATCTTCCAGTTCTAGTTCCGGTTCAGCATTGAGTACTGAAACTAGAGGAAGAAGTAGCCAGAAAGGTCGTAATCAAGGCCGAGGCAGATCAAAGTCTAGAGAGAAATCAAAACCAAAATTCCGGAATGATATCACTTGTTGGAATTGTCAGAAAAGGGGTCACTTTACAAATCAATGTAGCGCTCCAAGGAAGAACAACAACAACAAGAGGCAAGATAGTGATCAATCAACAAATGCAGCAACTGATGAAATTGAAGATGCACTATTATGTAGTCTAGATAGTTCTATTGATTCATGGATTATGGACTCAGGTGCGTCATTTCATACTACACCTTCTTTAGAACTATTATCTAACTATGTTCCAGGAAAGTTTGGGAAGGTCTACCTTGCAGATGGAAAATCTCTTGATATTATAGGAAGATGTGATATCAATATCAGAACCTCTAATGGAAGTGTGTGGACTTTGAAGAATGTCAGACATATTCCAGCCTTAAAGAGAAACTTAATATCTATAGGGCAGTTGGATGATGAGGGGCATTACACCACCTTTGGAGATGGACACTGGAAAGTAATGAAAGGTAATCTTGTTGTTGCTCGTGGAAAGAAACGAGGATCTCTTTACATGAAGATGAGGATATGATATCAGTTGCAGAAGTTGGCAACAGTTCCTCTTTGTGGCATCAGAGACTTGGGCATATGAGTGAGAAAGGAATGAAGCTCATGGTCTCAAAAGGTAAAATACCTAACTTGAAGCATGTTGACGTTGGACCTTGCGAACATTGTATCTTTGGAAAGCAGAAAAAGGTTAGCTTCTCCAAAACAAGTAAGTCGTCTAAAGTTGAAAGACTAGCACTAGTGCATACAGATGTTTGGGGGCCAGCTCCAGTGAAATCTCTTGGAGGTTCACAGTATTACGTAACCTTCATTGATGACTCTACAAGAAAGGTATGGGTTTATTTTCTTAAAAATAAATCTGATGTGTTTTCTGTGTTTAAAAGGTGGAAACAGGAGGTTGAGACTCAAACAGGTTTAAAGATTAAATGTTTGAAGTCTGATAATGGTGGAGAATATGACAGTAATCAATTCAAGGAGTTTTGTTCAGAGAATGGGATCAGAATGATCAAGACAGTTCCAGGAACACCAGAACAAAACAGTGTGGCAGAAAGAATGAACAGAACCTTGAATGAAAGGACAAAATGTATGAGAATCCAGTCAGGATTACCCAAGGTATTTTGGGCAGATGCAATAAGCACAGCAGCCTATCTCATAAACAGAGGACCATCAGTTCCTTTAGGCTATCAGTTACCTGAAGAAGTATGGTCTGGAAATGAGGTAAACCTTTCACATCTGAAAGTTTTTGGTTGTGCTTCATATATTTTGTTGAACTCTAATAGTAGAGATAAATTGGACCCTAAGGCAAAGCGATGCTATTTCATTGGCTATGGATCTGACATGTATGGCTACAGGTTTTGGGATGACCAAAATAAGAAAATTATCAGAAGTAGAAATGTTACTTTTAATGAAAACATGTTCTATAAGGACAGAACTACAGAATTTGCAAATGCAAATAAAAAGGCAGAGCAGGTATCATTAGAAGAAATTTCAGAAAGTGATGTAGCCAACAGAAGGCAGAATACAAATGTAGAGCCTGAGTCAGAGCCCGAGTCAGAGTTTGGGTCAGAACCTGAATAGATAGTAGAGTCAGTAACTCCTGAATTACCGACTAGAAGGTCTAGCAGAACCATTGTAGCACCACAAAGGTACTCCCCTTCATTGCATTACTTGTTGTTGACTGATGTTGGTGAGCCAGAGCATTTTGCTGAGGCTATGCAGGGAGGTGAATCTATTAAGTGGGAGCTAGCAATGGAAGATGAGATAAAGTCTCTTCAAAAGAATAAGACATGGTCTTTAACGAAGCTTCCAGGAGGAAAGAAGGTTTTGCAAAACAGGTGGGTCTATCGGTTAAAAGAAGAACCAGATGGCAGCAAACGATATAAGGCCAGACTCGTAGTGAAAGGATTCCAACAGAGACAAGGAATTGACTTCACAGAAATTTTCTCTCCTGTTGTCAAGATGACTACCATCAGAGTTATCTTGAGTATAGTAGTTGCAGAAAATCTTCATCTGGAGCAGTTAGATGTGAAAACTGCATTCCTACATGGAGATCTTGAGGAAGAAATCTTTATGGCACAACCAAAAGGTTTTGAAGTACAAGGCAAAAAGAATCTTGTATGCAAGCTTCATAAAAGTTTGTATGGGTTGAAACAAGCACCGCGACAATGGTATAAGAAGTTTAATGAGTTTATGAGAAACTCAGGATTTCACAGATGTGAAGAAGATCATTGTTGTTATGTGAAGAAATATATTGATAGTTATATCATTCTTGCCTTGTATGTTGATGACATGTTGATTGCTGGTGCTAATATGACAGAAATTGACAGGTTGAAGAAACAATTGTCAAAAAATTTTGAAATGAAGGATCTTGGTCCAGCCAAGCAAATTCTTGGTATGAGAATTTCCAGGGATAGATCTAAAGGTATTCTAAATTTATCTCAGGAAAAATATATTGAAAAATTGCTTAGCAGGTTCAATGTTGGAAATGCTAAAACCAGGAATACACCTTTGGGAACTCACTTAAAGTTCTCAAAAAGGCAATCTTCTCAGACAGAGGAAGAAGAAAATCACATGTCTAAAGTGCCATATGCATCTGCAGTAGGGAGCTTGATGTATGCTATGGTTTGCACCAGACCTGATATAGCACATGCAGTGGGAGTTGTGAGCAGGTTTCTATCCAATCCCGGAAAGGAGCATTGGGAAGGAGTGAAGTGGATATTGAGATATTTGAAGGGCACTTCAAAGATGCATTTGTCCTTTAAAAGAAGTAATCTCACTTTACAGAGGTTTTCTGATGCAGATTTGGGAGGTGATTTGGATGGTAGAAAGAGCACAACAGGTTATATTTTTACGTTGGGTGGCATAGCTATCAGTTGGAAGTCCAAACTTCAAGGAAGAGTCTCCCTTTCAACCACTGAAGCTGAATATATAGCTATCTCAGAAACAGCAAAAGAGATGATATGGTTGAAGAATCTTCTAAAAGAATTAGGAAAAGGGCAAGATGAACCTTCATTATTCAGTGACAGTCAAAGTGCCATTTGTCTTGCTAAAAATCCAATTCTTCACTCCAGATGCAAACACATTGAATTGAAGTATCATTTTATCAGAAACTTGATAAATGATGGAGATTTGATTTTGTTGAAGATTCCAGGTGCAGAGAATCCAGCTGATATGTTGACCAAGACTGTCACAACAACTAAGTTGAGGCTTTGCATTGCCTCAACTGGCCTTCGAGAAAATTGATGATGAAGGCACTACACTAGGTGATAATGTAAATCAAACCCCAAGTGGGAGAATTGTTAGAATTATGGTGCTTGATTTAGTCCCACATCGCTCAGAATAGTGAGATGTGGTTCTCTATTTTACTATATAAGAGACTCTATGTAAAGCTTTAAGATACACCAAAAAATACAAATACTTCCTAGTGTAGTCGTGGACGTAGGCATACACATTGTAGCCGAACCACGTTAAATTCTCTGTGTCTATTTTTCTCTCCTTTATTCTTTCCTTTATTGCCTTGTTCCTAACATTAGTCTCACTTAGAGTGGACTGACTCTTGTGGTGAGAGTAGTAGGAGGCCTGAAACTCATTAAGGACTAACCTTGTGTGTGGGGGAATTGAAATATTGTAACACTTGTAACACTTAGCTCGGGGGTGAGCAGCTCGGGGGTGAGCAGAGATATCCACCACAAGTGCGAGCATCCGCTGAATCCAACCAGATTATATGTATCCGGATGAGTCGAGTCAAAGTCTAGTGTATTGTTTGAGGAGTCATGACATGTTTGGATGATATATACTGTTTGGACTGTGTAATGGCATGTGACTATTTGATGAACTGTTTATACTTTAGCTTACCCTGTTTGTTTGTTAGGTTGTCTTGTATGTGGTTCTTCTCCTTTTGCGATGATCATCAATTTATTGATGGGAACAAATGCGAGAGGTTCTCGCGGTCAACAGGGGAATAGTGACTCCGCTGCTTAGCACGTCTGGGCTGGATCCCGCTTAGTGGATTTTTCTTTTAGGGCCACAACCCATGTATTAGCTGTTCTTAAATTCCCAATTTTATTACTGTTGAATATTTGTATCTGATTCGTTTTGGCATAGTTAGGTGTCTTGGATTGTATGGAGTTGTGTTTAAACTCTAAGACTGCGTGTCTATAATATCATGTGTAACGCTTCCTTTAATTTTGTTTATTAATTAAATGGGGTGTTATATGTATCAAATAAATACTTATCTTATACATCTTATCAATTGTTTTTATTATATTTTAACTAAAGACTAAAATATTGTGTCTAAATATGTAAATATATTTTATAACCGTTAGTCATTAAAAATTAAAAATGTAATATCTAATTATATTATAAATTTTTATTAATAATAGAGTTTGTTTAAGATTCTATTATATTTTAGTTTATAAACTTTTTGAATTTAATTGATATAATGACTAATTATCTTATGTTTCTAAATTAGTTTATTTTGTAGTTTAATTTTACATAACCAACATCTATTTTGTAAATGGTTGTTAAAAAACACCAATTATGTAAATAGTGAAAATATAGTTGTGAAGCACATACGTGTTGCCTATCTTTATTTTATTATTATAAAAAATCAAAAATTATTAAAATAAATTTAATTAAATTTATAAAAAAATATAAAAAACAGTTGGATACAAAAATGAAAAGAAATTATAATTAATAGAGTAGTTTATATGAATAAGAATAGGTAATGAAATGTGTACACTACAAAAATGGTTACAAATAATTACCAAAAATAATTATATATATATATATATATATATATATATATATATATTACACATTACATATTGCTATATATATATATATATATATATATATATATACATATATATATATATATATATATATATATATATATATATTACACATTACATATTGCATATTACGGATAAACTGGGTAGATATTTCGAACCATTGATAAATTAAAAAGTAAGCCAAGATTTGTGTCAAGTTCTTATTTCTCATACTATTTAAAGCTAAAGAGATTTTTAATTAGTTTTAAAACGTATAAGTTTGTGTTTTGGTTTTTGTAAGCTTTTCTATTTAATTTAATTTCTCTAAAATCTAAAGTTCATATCTTATGTCTATATTATTTGATGCTGCATTGCAAAAATCATAAGATGGATTAGGTTTGTTGTTCACCAAATACTCTCCACAAAAATCCAGTAGATTTTCATCCTCATTGCATGTGTCGCAGAAATTTGAGAGTAACGTAATATTGTTACTGCCAAACCATAGATCATATAATAAACATCAAAACAATACAAATTTTCTTCACTTCAATATCTATGCGAATGCCAACTTTCTTTTCAATGTTACTGTAATTTCATTTACCATTTGTAGCATAGCATTGCTTATATATACACACTCATAGTATTTATTTGTAAGTATTTATTTGTAAAATAACATTGAATCCTTGTACAATATTTTTCAATATTTTCTATAAAAAGTAGTAAATGGATTGACAAAAATAACTAATGCAAAATATAATATTAAATGGATGTTATTATTATGTTTTTAATTTTTAAAGATACAACTACAAAAATTTTGATTTTTATCTGCCATTATTTATTAGCGCGGTTATAAATAACCGTTACAAATATTAAATAAAATAACTATTAATTTATTTAAATTAATAAAAACATTAATTAAAATACACATCAACATATAACTTTTTTTATCACAAACTTTTATTTAAATACATGATAAAAATTCTTTACGATTGTCTTACCATGTATTAAGTTTCATAATTTAAACTATATTTTCTGTTGCTGCATGAACTTTAGCAGTAGGCGTCTCCTTTAAATGAAGGAAGTTTAAAATGACTCTTTATAGGTTTTGGTCAATGAATTGATCAATTAGGCCTAGTTGGATTTGTGTTTTTGATTTCATATAATTGTAAAAGGCTTGTTATGCATATCATACTTTTGTTGCGAAGTTTCTTTTTTGAATTTTAATGCAGTTAATTTGATATTAATTTCTTTTGAAAACGTTTTTATAATATATTGAATGTAGGAGATAGTCCTTTGTCATTAATTTTTTAAATTGATTTGCATCGATTTTATTAAAAATTTAATTATAAATTTAAAAATATTATTAATTTTTCCCTCAACCTCAAAATTATTTTAATTCAATATACATTTAGTAATATTAAAAACCACAAAATCAAAAACCAATTTTTGCATAAACACAAGTTTAAAATCTATTATATATTATCTATTATCCATTATAATATAAAAAAGAATATATTAGTAATTTTATCTTTTTGCCTTTGCTGACAGTTTCATACGTTCATTTTCTAGTTATTTAATCATGTTAATTTACTCTTTTACTCATTTTATTGTAACATGTCTTTGACTAATTAATTTATTCTTTTATTTTTATTATATACCATTTTTATTTTTTTATGATTTATAATTATTTTCCAAATTTATAAGTAATTGTTAAAGTTAATTATATTCAAAACTTAATTATACACTTAAAAGTATTTTTATTTATTTGCTCATATGTCTTTCTTTCAATATAATATATATATATATATATATATATATATATATATATATATATAAAATAAGCTAAAACTAACAATGCATAGTCATAGTTTTAATAAAATTATCAAATTCTTTTAAACAAATACAAAGAGTTTACTAAAATCATTTTAAAAAATAATAGTTAGAGAGTTTTAGACTCTCGCTAAGCTTATTTTAAAAAGTAATATAAAGAGAGGTCAAAATTTTCAAGAATAATTTCTAACATATAATAAATAGAGTATTTTAAAAAGTAATATAAAGAGGTCAAAATTTTCAAGAATAATTTCTAACGTATAATAAATAGAGACGGCTAGATCCTTTAAGCTAAAACTAATTTTAAGATATAATATAGGGATAAGTCCTGCTTAACAAAAGTTAATTTTAAAAAAATATAGAGAGGGTCATATTGTTGTTAATGGATGAAATTTTATTTTTTTAAATGGTTAAACGCTTCAAAGTGTTTGATTAAAAAAAACTATAAAAAGTTTATTGAGGTAGAATATCATTTTAAAGAATAATATATAGAGAGGGCTAGACCCTTGCTAAACTAAAATTAATTCATAAAATAATTTAAAGATGGATCAAAATCTCTTGGTAAGATAAAATTAAATTTTACAACATATAATCATTTTAAAAACAAAATAGATAGAGAATGTTATACTCTCGTAAAGCCAAAAACTAATTTTAAAAAATGATATAAAGAAAGAACTAATTTTAAAAAATGATATAAAGAAATGACTAAGCCCTAACTAAGAGAAAATTAATTTTTAAAATATCTAGAGAGAGGGCAAGACCCTCGCTAATGGATTGAAGTTTTATTTCTTAAAATTATTAAATTTTGTATGCAGTAAGGTGGTTGCTATATTTGTGTTGATTTGAAAAAGTTGACACTATTTACTTCCAATTTTTGGCCTATGTTATTTTTTCCTTGTTAAATGAATGTATTCTTGTAATGGAATATTTAAAAATATTATTTTTCTATTAGCGTAGTTTGTCTTACGCACGATTTAATATTGTAGAATCGAAGTAACATCTCTTATAACTAACCTCCATGATTTTCTCATGAGTTGCCTTGTCAACACTAAACTGACGATATATATGAGTTCCTGTCGCTTGGCCTCTTAACTTTTGACTGACACTATTCGCTTGATTTCTTGTTTTTATTTTATTTTAAATTTCATCTTAAAATATTAGCGAAACATTAATTAATATTTCTATTATAGTTTTGTATCTTTTCTCAATATATATTTTATGTAGATACAATATCTTGCTCAAAAATTTTGTTGAACCCTAAATTAACAAGTAGTAAATGAATACATAAACGATTAAGAATAAACGATTTTAAGATGCAACAAAATGGGAAAATAAAAAATAAACCAAAGGTAAAAAATGTGGAAATTGAAAAGATATTTAAGTGTAATATTTAAAGTATGTTTTATTATGAGCGAAGGAAATATTAGTTACAATAAGGATATAAATCAGGGACCAGATACACATAACTCCATACTAAATGAAAGTTGAATGTGACATGCAGTAGGAAGGCTTACAAGTTTATCTGGATGAAAGTGGAGATTTGATCCTGCAACCCTAAGACAGTTACAAATATCTCTTATACCTTGTCCATTAGGAACAGCCATGGCTCTTTTGAATGCATCTGATGCTCCATTGCAACAATCAGAAGATGGATTAGCTACATTATTTATCAAATACAATCCACAATAGCTCAATAGCTTTTCATCCCCATTGCATGTTGCAGGAATTTGACCATAACTCAATCTTGTTACTGCCAAACCATACACCATAACAAACATCAAAATACCAAAAACTTTTTTCTCTCCCATCTTCTCTTCAATCTCTATGTCAATACCAACTTTCTTTTTAATCTTATTCTAATTTCATTTATCATTTCTACCATACCATTGCTTATATATACACTTATAGTATTTATTTCTATAATAACTTCCCATCCTTCTGCAATCTTTTTCAATCTTTTCCATAAAAAGTATTAAATATCAATATCAAATATAGATTATTGTATTATTTGGAGTTAATGTGAATATCAATCATGATCAAAGCATAATGTACCAAAATTTATTATCTTTTTGTTATTATTTCAAAAGATATAGAACGTCTTTATAAATGCAAATTTCAAATAGTTAAATATTTTCAATACTTTAAAAAATTATCTTTGTAAGTTATTGATAATATTTAATTATATTTTATTCTAATAAGTTATTAACTTTGAGAGTGGACAAGTGATTTTTTTAGTTATTACTACATGATAATTCATAAGAAGAGGAACTTTTTCTTCTCTTTTATCGGGTTTTGTACTCATTTTTCTATCATATAATAAAATAAGAACTATGTTCGCCTGTATTTATTGTTTCTTAGAAAAAACAAATTATCGACTTTTATAAGTTTTTCAATAAATAAGGATTTCAAATCAAATCATATTGAAATTTGATCAGCTCAAAACTCAAACTAAACAAAACATGATTATACATACAAAAAATTACCATACGCTTTTAGAGTGATCTTTTTTTTATCAAATAATCATAAAAGTCTCTTTAAAAATTCAGTATATATACATCCATTGGTAAATGTAAATGGTTGTTGAAAACTTCATTTCTAAGGTGCTAAAATTATGATAATTATATTTGTCAATAATATAAAATTTGAATTGAAAAATTATATTCTATATATACTGATTATAGCATTACTGACTTTTATGGAAGGCAACGGGATAGGATAGGGACGAGTTTCGCTATCCCATACCTATCTCCATAGAAAAAATTTATCTCCATCCATATACCCAAATCTAATAGGTATCAAACTTTTATCTCATCCGTTATGCACACTCAATGGGGGGAGATCCTTTCTAGCTAAGTGACTACCAAATATAGGTTTGACAGAGAGTTAGGTGAGGTCTACTCGCTGGGCGAGCAAACTCTCGCTGATCAAAAGCCAAACTCGAGTTTGGCAAAGAGTTAGGGGAAACAACCTTGTTGGCCAAGTCTACATTCGTTGACGAATAAATGTGCATTTTTGTTCTAGTGCTCAGCTCATTGAGCCAGATGTTTACTCACTAAGCAGGTGTCCTCCCCAAGGAACTCCCTAAGCGAGTGGTTAGTCTCATTGAGCCAGATTGTTTGCTTATATGAGTGAATTTTGGTTTGGATTGTGAAGAACCTTCTGGGAAATTATGCTCTATATAAAATTTATGGGGTTATGACTATGAAAGTGAATCAATGGAATGGAAAGGTGTAAATTTTGAATTGTATTGTTGTGTAAGGTTTATGTTTCTAAGGAAGAAGTGTAAATCCTTTATTAGTTAATGTTATGCATTTACTAGGGATACATGTTAGTAAAAAAGTCATTATAAACTCTAGTAGACTTATAAACTCATATAAAACATTGTAGTCTTGGTGGTGAGAGTTGAAGGAGGTTCTGATGGCGAGATCTGGGGTTGGAACTTTTTTCTAGTGAAGCCATAAGTTAACTTCCCTTAGTCATGCAAGGGTTGAGATTGTGTAATTTAGTATGGTCGGTCTTAGTATTTTGATTCACTATTTCATGATAGGTGTGAGGCTTCTGGTATCCAAGTCAATCCATAAATTCAGATATTGACTCTAAAATATTGGTTTTTCTATAGAGAAATTATTATGTTGGTTTTAAGTGGTAATGACTTTAATATTATAGATGTTATAATACATTTATGTTTGAAATTATAATTGCCTTACCCTTTTTCTCTTGTTGGTGTGTTTGTTTGTGTTCTCTTTTGAAATGATCACTATAATGGTCTGAGAATAAGAGCCTGCAAGTGAGAGTGAGAATATATCATAATGGATAGTTCTTTTGGAAATCTTTAATGTTTAGTCTATTTGAAGATTGTGTATTGTGCAGTAATGTCTTCATATTCTGGTCCCAAGTTGTATAAACAAAATATATTTTGGTTAGGTTTGCTTGACGTTCTAAATTATTGGATGAACTCTATTTTTGGGTTGTTATACTAACTTCTAGTAATTTTTTTTTCTTCTCTAGTAAATATAAGGACATTTATTTATTTTTATTTGTTTTTAACATATGCAAATAGTAATTTTAATTTCCAAAAATTTAATTTATAACGATTTTTAATCGGTTAAATTTATAATTTTAACCTTTAAAAAGTATAATTTTTTGTAGTGTTAAAGAAATTTGAGATAATGAAAACAATTTAAAACTATTTCAAAACTTAAGTACACATTAAATAATATAGTTGTGAAGCACATATGTGTTGCCTATTTTTATTTTATTATTATAAAAAATCAAAAATTATTAAAATAAATTTAATTAAATTTATAAAAAAATATAAAAATAAGTTGGTGGTTTAAAAATAGTGAGACTCAATTATGTTAATATTAAAAGGTTTTAGTATAAATAGAATTGTTATAAATGAGTTTTATTATTTTAAAACACATCATCTCTCTAGAAACCACTTTTCTAGAGCTCTTTGACTTCTCTATAAAAGTTCTGTCTTTTTGGTCATCTGATTGAAGAATCAAGACAGTAGGATTGATCCTCTCATTGAGCTCTTCACTATAGTATATATATAGTGATAAAACTCATATTAGAAAACGATAAATATATATAGTGATAAAACTCATGTTTGTCATCGTAGGATAGTTTTTTTTAAGTGTAGTCTAATATTGGTTTTAACTTCCAGATTTTATTTTAGTTTTATAAAATATAGATCATGAGTAATAAGAACGGTTCCCAATTCTAGGGTTCCACTTCTATAACATTCCATCTCACTGCATCCCACTTCTATTTGTGTGCCTCTCCACCCCTACCAACATCTCACTTCTATTTGTGTTCCTTTCCACCTCTAGTGACATTCCACTCTCATTGTTTCACCCCTCAACAGGTTGGTCTTATATATCTTTCAAAATTTGGACCTCCATTAATTTCTTATTGTCACGTTGTTTCTTATTGTCATACATATTGTTTATTATCATCATGCTTTTTAATGACTATATGTTAATCAAATCTTGTCCATAAGTAGAAGGAATTAATCTCTCTGAGGTATTAATTTCTCTCTTTCTTTCTTAATTTGTTGTTTTTCAATAAGGCATTGTTCATCTCCTCTTTTGTTATGCCTTACTTATGAGAATATTTTTTATATGAAACTCCAATAGTAATAATCATCATGTGAGTATTCACTAGGAATTAAACCTAAAAATTTCCACCTACCTCTTTACTCTTGGGAAAAATGTTGTAAAAATTTAATTGTTTCATTTTTTGAATAATAACACATTGATTTTGGTAGAGAAATTTATTTCGCATCTTTCAAAATTTAATTTAATATCGATAAGAAAACATAATACTTCCTCTACATGTGAAATTTGATGAGTGCTTGAATAACTCCATGTAGTTTTCTCTACCCATTCAACTTTTAATATAAAATGTTTTCTTCTTAGTTTCATTTTTCTCCCCTAGAATAGCTCAAACCAATGATAGTATGCTTGAATCCACAAAATTTAGCATCGACACAAAGTTATACTCTTGTTTGAAGAAGAGTCTCGATTGGAAAACTAAATTCCACTACAAGCCTTATGTGAATGTTGATTAAGCTCTAAAAAGAGGAAGCACTAAAACATTAGGCCTCCATATAGGTATGGAAACACTTAGAAAAATACTTAAAACACTTCATAGGAAAAATAAACATAAAAAATAATCATAATCACCCCATAACAATTAACCATCTTGTTATACATCATTATTAATATTGATTTGTTACATATATTGACATATTGAATATCATATTACCATTAAATTTATTTTATGTTTGGTATAATCATATTCAAACAAATTTATTTTATTATCATGAATATTTTTGGTGTTAACTATTTTATATTAATATTGTACAAGACAATTTAAAAAATATGGATGGAGAGAAAAAAAAAATTCAAAAGCATGTATCGTTAGTTAAGCATTTTGGATTTGTACCTTAAGAACAAGACCAACACACTTGCAAGGTATAGGAATATTTTGATTAATATCAATGATTATATTTTTAAATTTGTAATATATTTTATTAAATACTTGCAAGGTATAAGAATTATTTTTTATTTGTAATACTTGTAGATGTTGTCATATGCCATTTTTTAAATACTTATTTAATGTAATTGTATAAAATAAAATTAGGTATCATTTTATATGTACATTTTTGGATATATAATTACGTATCTTAGTTTTTTTTGTAATTTTAAATGTAATGGATATTTTTACATTTATAATATATTATCGATTATTTTTTATTAAATACTAATGATTTACTTTATTTATTTATTTTGCAGGATCAAAATCCTTGAAGATGTTGTTATATGCCATTTTTTAAATACTTATTTAATGTAATTGTATAAAATAAAATTAGGTATCATTTTATATGTACATTTTTGGATATATAGTTACATATCTTAGTTTTTGTAATTTTGTAATTTTAAATGTAATGGATATTTTTACATTTATAATATATTATCGATTATTTTTTGTTAAATACTAATGATTTACTTTTTTTATCCTTGAAGATGTTGTCATATGTTATTTTTAAAATATTTATTTAATGTAATTGTATAAAGTATAATTAGGTATCATTTTATATGTAATTTTTGGATATACAGTTACATATTTTTGTTTTTGTAATTTTAAATGTAATGGATGTTATATATTTATATTTCATGTTTATTTATTTTAATTGATATTTATTTTCAAAATGTAAATGTGACTTATCTATTCATTACAACATGCTATTTGCAGCAATTATTATATCATTTATAATAATAATAATAATAATAATAATAATAATAATTAATAATAGTAATAACTAATTAATTTTACTCTTTTATATATTTTTTATAATTTTGTGTTATTACTATTAAAAAATATAATAGTGATAATAGATTTGTCACTAATATCTTATATGTTAGTGATATTTCATTATTGTCACTATTACACAAAATTTATAGTGACAACTATTTTTGTCACAATAAAATTTAGTTTTAGTGACATTTAAAATTATTGTCACAAGTATAATAGTGACATAACTATTAGTGACAATTTTAATTTTGTCACAAAGTACTATTAGTCACATATTTATGCCTTTTAGTGATGAATATTTATATCACTATAATCAATTTTTCTTGTAGTGGATGCAATTGGTGTGAATATTTTGATAGAATTAATGTTTGATACTCGAATGGTCTTTGGTGGAGGTTTTGGAGTTGTATGGATTGGTTGAATAGATATAATTTTGCTTAAATAAGTTCCTGTAGAATTATGCAAATTTGCTCACTTGCTGGGCGAGCCTACTCGCTGGACGAATAAGTTGATCTGCAGAATTATGCAGAATGTAACGTCCTAGCCGGAAATTACTTACAAGATAAATAACGATAATATTTATCTGAACAACCTCATTTATTATGAACAATTTCCCAAACGCAGGAATAGATTTAAAGTCAAAGTCTAACGCGCCAAATCAATTAATCATATCGCGCGGCAAAATCGAACTGTAAAGTAGGTGTCTATAAAATTTATTACATCAAAATCCATATCAAGATTCATACTCGAGCATACATGCCTCACGACCATATCAAGAACTCCTTTAACCTAGTTCCCTCGCTTAGGCTTGAAAACTGAAGCTTTTCCTTGGATCCCTGATGAACTCCCATTGACCCTCCTCTAAACCAGTACCCTTGTTCCTCCTCAGACTCACGTTACTTCTCTGTCAACTCTCTCCTCACTATCCTCAAACTTTCAGACTCAAGGATGCTCTCTCTCTCCCTTCATTTTTCCCTTTAATGGCCCTTTAATGCTAGATAATCAAAGTAAAACGAAAAAATATACTTATGCTTGGTTTTAATTGTCATTCAAGTTACCCTTCTATAGATTTTTCAGCACCCTTAGGTGTTCCTCTAGCTAGGTTTTTCTCGGCCCTTCACATTCTTACCTAAAAATAAAATTGATAAAAACAAAAAGTCTATGATTTTGTCCAAGCCAAGGTTTGAACCCATCACCACACAATTCAATTTCAAATGCACAACTAATCCAACCAAATCACATTTCATGATACAATTCATACTTCAAAGGTTATATTCTACTATCAAAGGTTATATTCTACTATCACACATATGGCATACATAGGACTCGAACCCAAGTCCTCTCACATAATAAAGTACTCTCAACCACATGAGCTAGTACTTTTCCACGTCCTGAAAGTTAACATTTAATGCTATAAAGGCTTCTCATACCCGCATTTATTAAATAATTACTTATTTAATTATTTAAATTTTGTGGGTCTTACATTCCCCTCAGCTTATAAAATTTTCGTCCTCAAAAATTAAAGCTTACTAGGAAATAGATGCGGGTAAGACCGTCTCATTAGGTCATCCGTCTCCCATGTCATTTCTTGAGTAGTTTCATCCCATAGGACTTTCACAGTCCGGATCTCCTTGCCTCTCAACTGTTTAATTTGTGAATCCATAATTCGCACCAGTCCCGCCTCTATGGTCAAATCCTCCCGAAGCTGAACATCGTCTGATTCCAACACATGCGAAGGATCTGCAATTACTTTCTTAACTGCGACACATGAAAAACGTTATGCAAGTTCGCCAATTGAAGTGGTAGTGTAATCTCATACGCCACATGGCCTATCCTCTAAGTAATCTGATACGGCCCAATGAACCTTGGGGTCAGCTTCTTCGACTTGAGCACCCTCCCAACACCAGTGATTGGAGTCACCCTGAGAAACACATGGTCCCCAGCCTCAAACTCCAACGGTCTCCTTCTTTTGTCAGCATAAGACTTCTGCCGACTCTGTGTAGCTCTCATCCTCTCCTGAATTGTCTTGACTTTATCGGTGGTCATCTGTAAAAACTCAGGACCTAGCACCACTGTCTCACCATCCTGATTCCAGCACAATGGAGTCCTACATCTCCGCCCATACAGTACTTCATAAGGAGCCATCCCGATACTAGAGTGATAACTGTTATTATAAGTAAAATCCACTAAAGGGAGTACCTCACTCCAACCGCCCAAGTGATCCAGCACACAAGCCCTCAACAAGTCTTCTAAGGACTGAATAGTCCTCTCCGACTGCCCGTCAGTCTGAGGATGATAAGCTGAACTCATCCTTAGCTGTGTACCCAGTGCTGCCTACAATGACTGCCAAAATCTCGACGTAAATCTTGGGTCCCGATCTGATACTATACTGACTGGCACTCCATGCAGTCTGACCACCTCCCTCACGTATAACTCGACCAATTTATCCATTGACAATTTCTGGTTTATCGGCAAGAAGTGGGCACACTTCGTCAGCCGATCTACAATCCCACTTCCACTGAGGGATCTCTAATGGTTCCAGTGTACCGCCCGACCTCTGATGTTCTATCTTTGCCTTCTGACATACCAGACATGATGCGACGAAATCTACAACATCCGTCTTCATACCAGTCCACCAAAAAGAATCTTTCAAGTCTTTGTACATCTTAGTCATACCAGGATGTATACTAAGACGACTCTTATGACCCTCTTCCAGTATTCTCTTTCTCAACCTTGGTCCCCATGGAACACACACGATTCCGATAACGAAGAATACCATCCACTCCCATCTGATAGTCCTTACCTTTCTCGGTGCCCAACCATCCCACTATCTGTTGTAACTCCTTATCCTTCCCCTGTGCTACTTTAATCTCTCCCAGAAAATCATTAGTAACCCTCAGCATCCCACAACGTATATGGTCTGATTCTGTCTAATATTCCAAGTTCATGTCCCGGAGCTTCTCTATCAATTCCAATTCCTTCACCATCATAGACGACATGTGTACTCGTTTTCGTGCACCTTCAATTGTCTCGATGCATATGCTACTGGTCTCCCTCCCTGCATCAGAACACAACCCAAACCCTGATACGACGCATCATAGTATACTTCAAATGTCTTAGTCGTGTTTGGAATAGCCAAGACTGGAGCGGTAGTCAGTCTTCTCTTAATTTCCTCAAAGCACTTCTCGCAACCTTCCGTCCAGCAAACAGGTTGATCCTTACGGGTAAGTTGCGTCATAGGACTCACCAATTTCGAAAATCCCTCCACAAATCACCGATAATATCCTGCCAGTCCTAGAAAACTCCGCACCTAGGACACTGTTTGTGGTCGCTCCCAATTCATTACTGTTTCAATCTTTGCCGGGTCGACTGCAATACCCTGCGCAGAGATTATGTGTCGAAGAAACTGAACTTCTTTCAACCAAAACTTACATTTGGATAACTTCCCATACAATTAGTGCTCTCTGAGTATATCAAGTACCACTCGCAGGTGCTCAGCATGTTCGTCTCGATTTCTAGAGTAAATAAGAATGTCGTCAATAAATACTACGATAAACTTATCTAGCCACGGTCGGAAAATTCTATTCATGTAATCCATGAAAATTGCCAGGGCGTTGGTCACTCCAAAGGGCATCACAACATATTCATAATGGCCATACCGCGATCTGAAAGCGGTTTTCTGCACATCCTCGGGTTTAACCAGGATTTGATGATACCCGGATCGAAGGTCTATTTTTTAGAATATTCCTGCCCCTCTCAACTGGTCCAACAAATCATCTATTCTAGGTAAAGGATATTTATTTTTGATTGTCAACTTATTTAATTGCCGATAGTTTACACAGAGCCTGGAACTTCCATCTTTCTTCTTAACCAATAGTACTAGAGCCCCCCACGGTGACGCACTAGGTCGGATGAACTTCTTTTCTAGCAGATCCTCGATCTGCTACTTCAACTCAGCCAACTCGGTCGGTGCCATTCTATATGGAGCCATCGACACAGGCCCAGCTCCAGGCACAAGATCAATAGTGAAGTCGACGTCCCTACTGGGTGGTAATCCAAGCACTTCATCGGGAAACACATCAGCGTAATCATCTACTACCGGTATGCTCCTGATCACATCAATTGTACTCTTTTTCTCTGGCTGCACTATTAACATATAACACGAGGCTCCCTCGGCCTCTTCTTGCATAGCCTCACGTGTAGAGATCATTGACAGCCCCTCAGCTTCAGGAAACACTAAATTGCGTCGTCTACAATCAATCATAACGTGACTGCTTGACAACCAGTCCATTCCGAGTGTCACATCCAACCCCTTCAATGACAAGCAATTGAGGTTCACCTTGAACCTACGTCCTGCCACCTCTATAGAACATTGAGCGCAAACTGAGTTGGTCGATACTTGCCCAGATGTAGGTGTCGAGATTGTCAGTTTGCACCCCAAGTCACGGACGACAAGTCCAAGTCTACGCACACATTCCTTGGAGACGAATGAGTGTGTAGCCCTTGAGTCAAACAACACCAATACACTATGATTAAATAGCAAGCATCTGTCAAATATGAGGTTACTTGACTGAGCAGCCTCAGTACTGGTCAACGCAAAAACCCTCCCTGCAGCTCTGGGTCGTTCAGTTAATGCCTTGGGTCGTTCTTGTTGGGACATTGCCTCACATAATGCCTCATTTGCTCGCATTTGTAGCACTTCACATGATCAGTACTACCTCCTGTACTACTCGTAGCTTTAGTGCAGTTCCTGCGAAGGTGTGGACCACCACAGTTATAACATCTCAAACCTGGAGATGATGACGAAGGTCTACTGTAGGGTGCCTTCTACTGCCTAGTCTCAGAAGTAGTCTTCTGTGTTCTCGCAACCCGGCTGGGCCTAACCTTTAACTCCTCCACGGTCCTGGCCTGCTCAACCAGGATTGGAAACTCCCGAATTCGTAGCAGCACCAAGAATCTGCGCAACTCGTGCCTCAAACCTCCTTCAAACTTGCGACAGCGCCACTCTTCCGTGATCGACAAGTCCAAGTACTCAAAATGGTCCACGTAAGCCTGCACAGATTTACTGCCCTGCTGTAGTGTGAGGAACTCAGCTTCCAAAGCATGTTTGGCTGAATCTGGAAAGTACTTCTCCAGGAATCTCATCCTGAAGTTCACCCAATTCACCTCCTCCTGACGGGTTTGCATCTGCTGCTGCATCCCTGTCCACTAGTATTCCGCATCACCCACCAGTAAAAAGGTGGCAAACGTCAGTTGTTGCGCCTCGGTACACGCCAACACTTGAAATATCTTTTCACACTCCTTGAGCCAGCCATTGGCTTCGTCAGAGGTAGCCTTGCCGCTGAACTTAGACAGCTTGTGCTTCAGTACATCTTCCATAGTAACTACTCGAGTGGGTGGAACCATTGCCCTTGGTTGCGCGACAACAGGCTGCATCGCGTCAACCATGGGGTGGATTGCCTGCGCGATCTCATCCGCCCCAACATCATTCCTCATCCTCCTGTTTGCCATGGCTTGGATTCGCCACATATTTAGCTGGTGAATCACACAACTTAATTTCAATATCATAAATAAGCAAAACATATATTCACAATGCTAACGTAATAAGCTCACTCCCCAAAGATCCCAAAAATCATTGAAATTACGGCTCTGATACAAAATGTAACGTCCTAGCCGGAAATTACTTATAAGATAAATAACGATAATATTTATCTGAGCAACCTCATTTATTATGAACAATTTCCCAAATGCGGGAATAGATTTAAAGTCAAAGTCCAACGCGCCATATCAATTAATCATACCGCGCGGCAAAATCGAACTGTAAAGTAGGTGTCTATAAAATTTATTACATCAAATCCATATCAAGATTCATACTCGAGCATACAGGCCTCACGACCACATCACATGCATCTCAAAAACATCAAAATTAATCCAAACAGTGAAACTGCGTTCGTGCCACCTGGCGGTTCATCACTGATACCCAGAAACTGGTTCTGGTGCGTGTGTCACCTGGCGGTCCCGCGCGACCCGCCAGGCGGTTTTTGGAAAAATCCCACAAACCTAGTTTTCCATTCTGATTTTCACGAAAATAACAACCCCCATTCCCTCACACATCATAATACAGTCAATAACGAATAAAATACAACATCAACAATCATAAGAACTCCCCTAACCTGGTTCCCTCGCTTAGGCTTGAAAACTGAAGCTTTTCCTTGGATCCTTGATGAACTCCCCTTAACCCTCCTCCAAACCAGTACCCTTGTTCCTCCTCAGACTCACGTTACTTCTTTGTCAACTCTCTCCTCACTATCCTCAAACTTTCAGACTCGAGGATGCTCTCTCTCTCCCTCCATTCTTCTCTTTAATGACCCTTTAATGCTAGATAATCAAAGTAAAACGAAGAAAATACTTATGCTTGGTTTTAATTGTCATTCAAGTTACCCTTGTTGGTATCGCGCAGCGGAATGTTTGAGCGTGCGGACAAAACCAAGAGGGGGGTGAATTGGTTTTTAAATAATAAAATTAATACTTTAAAATTTTTCCAAAATTTATCAAGTAGATCAATAAATAATTTCTTTATAACAAAATAATGGATGAAATAAAGAAATAGAGAAGAAGATTGAACACAAGTATTTATACTGGTTCGGATCAAAAGATCCTACGTCCAGTTGTTAATCTCTTAAAAACGAGATTAACTAAATCACTAACAAGTAACAGATTTACAATCAGATATTTAGAGTGTAAGGAAAGAAAACACCTCTCTTGAATCTCACAAGAGATGAACACCTTTCTCTGAATCACACAGAGAACCTTGACCTTAGCTTTCCTAGCAACAGCAGCAGCACTCAATCTCCTAGAACACCTCTCAGGAAAAGTTATCGCTCTACCCACACTAGGTTTTTCAAAGCTTCAATTGAGAACACTCAGAGAACTCTCTTGCAGTCACAGCACTAGCACTCTAGCTTCTCAAAAAGGTAATTGAGAGGTAACTCTGAAGTTCCTTAAATAGGGGTTCCAAAAATTAGGTCAAAAAGCTGAACAGTCGCGCCCAACTGACCAGGATAATCGATTATCACTAGTGATAATCGATTATTCCAGTGTGGTTTATGGAAAACAAATTTTTGGGCAGATAATCGATTATCAGAAGTAATAATCGATTATTCCAGTGCTTTCTTGAAAAAATTTGTTCAGCTCAGGATAATCAATTATTCCAAGTGATAATCGATTATCATTTTGATATTTCGAGAAATACTAGAATTTTCTTGTACAATACTGCTTCTAACTTAATCCAATTACATTTTACACAATAGCTTTAAACATAATAACATGTAGTCTTCATATTGTCTTCCAGATGGCTTTCAGGCTTCTTTTATCATGATCAAAATCTTGCTTCAGCATTTAGACTTGTATTGCTTTTGCCAACAGCCCTTCTATAGATTTTTCAGCACCCTTGGTTGTTCCTCTAGCTAGGTTTCTCTCGGCCCTTCACATTCTTACCCAAAAATAAAATTGATAAAAACAGAAAGTCTATGATTTTGTCCAAGCCAAAGTTTGAACCCATCACCACACAATTCAATTTCAAATGCACAACCAATCCAACCAAATCACATTTCATGATACAATTCATACTTCAAAGGTTATATTCTACTATCACGCTTCAAACACATTATTATCAGATCAAAATAATAAAGTAAAATAACACACATATGGCATACATAAGACTTGAACCCAAGTCCTCTCACATAATAAAGTACTCTCAACCACATGAGCTAGTACTTTTTCACGTCTTGAAAGTTAACATTTAATGCCATAAAGGCTTCTCATACCCGCATTTATTAAATAATTACTTATTTAATTTTTTTAAATTTTGTGGGTCTTACACAGAACACTGATCTGCAGAATTATGCAGATTCGCATACTCGTTGGGCAAGTGCTACTAACTGGGCTAGCATGGGTCAGTGGCTAGGCTGGTGTTACTCGCTGGGCAAATTTCCAAGTCAGAAACTTCCAGACTAACTTGTTCCTTGTTGTGGTATTTAGTTATGGAGAAGTTTTTTTTATGTTCCAAAGCAGATACTAGGATTATCACTTGTAAGGGGTGAGGTTCATTGTTGCATTGGTGTCTAAAGCATGACCAGTTTCAATAGTTTCTTATTGAATGATTTTTGTAGGAAATGTGGAGTAGAGACAACATGTAACATCCCTAAGGAATATTACTTTAAAAATATCACAAACAATTAAATAAATGAGACTAAATACGACAATATAAAAATTTTCCTCATTTATATACGCAGATTCCCAAAACGCAGGAATTTAAAGTCGTACTATCAAAACATTGTAACCGTTCACAATTCAAAAACATTACAACTCATAAAAGCCAAAACGGCTAATGTCCAAAACATAAATACATCAGAAAGTTTAAATCTTCAAAAAGCCCAAATCATCCCTCTCTCTGGTCTCAAGCGTCTTCCGGCTCACCTGTCAAGTCATCTGCTCCCGGATAACGAATCATCCGATCATCGCCATGCACACACAGATAGGGTGAGTTATGCATATTAAACAAATTAAATATGATACCCATCCCAATAAAAATTTACAGATACATGTTAAGTACAAGTTATTCACCACGATCTCAGATTCCTTCCTGAGTCCCATGCATGAAACTAGGTCCTGGGACTTTCACTGTGCTTCCACGAAACTATCCCTTTCGTGGTCCAACCCTACGAGCCAATCCTGCTCATAGTCCAACCCTACAGACTCCTCGCCTGTAGTAACACATCCAAGCTTACACAACTTGGACCCTAGCACGCACGCAATCACCATACTATGGACTCCTCGCCTGATAGTAGCCAACGGGAACATCACAGTTCCTTGCCCATCGTGCGCACAACGCATGCAATCACCATACTAAGGACTCCTCGCCCAATAGTAGCCGACGGGAACTCATCTAGTTCCATGCCCATCATGCGTTCCACCACTCAAGCACGTCTCAGACCTCTATTGGACTTAGTCCATCAACCCAAGCATAAAAGAAGTGAACTTAGTCCTTAGAGTTCACTAATCAAGCAAAAGAAGATAATTGTACAGCCACACAAACCGCCTGGTACCGCTTAGACACCGCTACGCGGATACTGGCAAAAAACTGCTCGGCGGTCACACTCCCACCACCAGGCATTGCGCCCCAGATTGGACCCGAAATTCTCCATCACTGCCTGGCGGACACCAGCCTGCCGCCAGGCGCCTAGCGCTAACAGTGGCCACTGCCACTTGTCTTTCACTCTACCGCCAGGCGGTTCACCTCGCGCCGCCAGGCGCTATACCAGTAGCGCAAAGCTACTGGTTTTTGGCAGTTTTTACAGGTCTTAGTAGACCCACATTTACATAATATTTCCATCACTCATTCATTCATAACTTTACAAGACGTAAAATCAAACCAGAATGTAATATGTACAATTAGCTAAACCCGAATCTCAATCCTCTCATCTCGATATGCCTCGCATAATACAGTACAAGAGCATGCCCTATGGTGTAACTAGTAAGCTCATCACTCACCACAATACAAAGTACAGTTTGCAGTACTCTTCTCTAATTGCACTTGCACCTAAGTCATACCACAAATAAATCCTTAGTCCTCCTATGTTAGTATGCTCACTTAATTCATGAAAAGAGATTTATTGACTTTTAACCCAAATCTTCCAGAAATCCCCCCCTGTGACTCTCCATAACACATTTTTCAGCAACATCACCAAGACGTTCTCCCCTCTGATGCGTCGCCTGGCGGTCACCCAAGTGCTGCCAGGCGGTTCATACCAGTTTCGCACACTGCCACATTTTCCAGCATTCACAGTGTTCACCACTAACCCAAATTCCTTTTGCATTAATTCTAACATATCTCCACCTCCACACAACAATCAACATTCATATCCTAATCACATTAATTATCTATTTTCAATCAACAAAACTCACCATCGCGATCAACCATGTTTTCCAATTCTAATTCCTCATAAACCCTAAATTCCCAATTCCATTATAATTCATGTATTAATCCACCAATTATAAATTTTACAATCAACAATCCATCAAATCAGTTATATTCAAATCACCAGATTCTCCCCGAACCTCACACACCACAAAAATACCAAGAATCAGAAGAAACTGGGTAACCCAGTTCGTGTCGCCTAGCGGGCTACCCTTAGCCGCCAGGCGGTGCATATCAAAACCCAGAAAACAAGCGCTGGTGGCATGAGCAGCCTGGCGGTCCTTCAACCCCGCCAGGCGGTTTCTGGAATTTTTCCAGAAAACGCAGAAAATAATAGTGGATCATCAATTTACACATTCCATATAGTCCAGAAAAACACGAACGACATATACATATATATATATATATATATATATATATATATATAAGCAAAACAACTCCCCTAACCTGGATTAAAGCTTTCCCCGATATTCTTCTACTTCTTTCCTTGAACTCCAATTGATCTCCCTAGCCTTCTCTCAATTCAGCCCCCCATTGATCCACCCACACTCTTAGTTCCTCACTGAATTTCGCACTCTCTGTCTACCTCACAATACCCTCTGCAGAAAACTTTCTTTTCCCTCACAATTAGGCTCTTTAGTGGTGTTTTAAGGGTGAGTTAAAACCTTAAACGAAAAATTGCATTAAGAGGGGAAAATGACCATTCAAACTCACTAATTGGTTTGCTTTCCAGCTTCCCCTAACTGATACTCCTGCTAGGCTTTTCCTTAACCCTTCAACTTCAAATCAAAACCTAAAATGGCAAAAATGAAGTTTCCTTTGGGTCTCCCAAGGTTTGAACCCACATCCATGCACAAGCCAACTCAATGCCTAACCAATGCAACCAATTCATATTTCATACTAACCAATACAATTCAATAATCATAAAACCCACAACACGTTTTAATATACACAAAAATAATACAAATTTAATAACACACAAAAAAATAACATACATAGGACTTGAACCCAAGTCCTTTCACACAATTGAAGTACTCTCAACCACATGAGCTAGTACTTTTCCATGTCATACACTCCGCATTTATTACTTTAAAGGTTCCCCTTACCCACATTTATCCACTTAATTACTTAATTAATTATTTAATTTTTTTCCCGTGTCTTACACAACATGTGAAAGAGCTATTAAAGAAAGTAGTGGTTTAGTTGTAATGTGTCATTGTGAGGAATACCGTATAACAATTTGGAAAGAGAAGTGGTAGTATATTTTTACATGCAGACGTAAGTGTGTTTAAAGGAAGTGAATATAGGATAAATGGTTAAAGTTGAGTGGAAACATGTGGAAGGAAAGGAAGTTCTAAGACTGACTCTAAGTAAGTTTTTTTTTTAAGTAGGTTATTGTTGCTATGATGGTTTTGTGGAAAGTTTCTCATATATAAAGAGTTTCGTCAGGATGTTGAAGAATAGTAGAATTGACGCTTCAATGCTGATCATTTTTTGCACAAGTAAGTCTTTGAAGTCTTTTATGACTAAACACCCAGATGTGAGAATGTTTGTTGATTAGAGTGGTGCAGCGGAATGATGATGGGACATGTTTATCAATGGTGGGAGAACGTGAGGAGAACTATTTTTACTCATGACCTGGTGGTTGATGTGATAGCAAGTTCTCTAAAAATAGCAAAGGTGTCATTAGTATGTGGACATGTTAAAGGCGTTCAGTGATCACCCAAAGCCAGAAGTGTGAAGTTGCACAAAGGAAGTCGGACAAGAAAAGTAGAAGATGAATAGAGCTATAGTTTCACGATGGGATGTCAACCTAGAAGCGAGAAAGTAAGAGGGGATGCTTAACCAGGAAAATTGGTTCAAGACTTTGGTTTGATGAGGTAAGAGTAAGAGTTAGTGAAGTATATGAATATGAGTTGAGAAGTGGATGGATGAAGAGGTTTCATTAGTATAGTTATTTGACTAAAACTATTAAGTTTCTCAAAATGGTTGGGAAAAAGCCAAGTGCACAATCCTAGTTTGAGATGTATCATAGATTTGCTACCAATCAAACTATAGATTTTAAGTCAAGAAAATATGTGGTTCTAAGGTTTCTTTGGAGGGATGGTTACAAGTTAGTGGTTTAGAGATGAAGATGGAGTGCCGAGAGAATTTGGTGGTTGCAACAGTTAAAAGTTTAGTACGGAAGTGGAATAAATTGGTTGTGAACTTTGTTATCCTTAGTCAAAATCGGTAAAGGAAGCCTTATGTTATAAGGGTATATGTGAATAAGAATGGCTAAGGGTATTAATGTGTAGGTCAAAAGTTGTGTGTGATCAAGTTAGTGGAGTAATGTTTCAAGAAAGGAATAAGGTGAGGTGAAGTGATAACTAACATGTTTAAGTTGAAGATCTGAGACTATCTTTATATTTTCGTAAAAACCTACAAGATGTAGGGGGAAGCTTATGGAAGGTGAGTTAGTATATCATATCCTAATTGGTTGTTCAAGACATAAAAGATCTTTCAGGTTTGAGGTTTGGAGTTGAGAAGTTGTTTTGAGAGCAAGGTAGATCGATCTGCACTATTGAACACTATATCGCTTACCACAGAGGCAGATTTTTCAGTGAGTTCAAGTGTCGTAGTCGTTAATTCAACTAAGTTTAGGTAGTTGTTATAAGAGAAAATGAAGAGAGCATATTTTTCTTCTACATGATGAGTGAATTTTTGAGGACGGAAATTTTTCTTGTTGGGGAGAATGTAAAATCCTAGAAAATGGTATTTTAGAAGTGATGGTGGTTTAAAAATAGTGAGACTCAATTATTTTAATATTAAAAGGTTTTAGTATAAATAGAATTGTTATAAATGAGTTTCATTATTTTAAAATACATCATCTCTCTAAAAACCACTTATCTAGAGCCATCTGACTTCTCTCTAAAAGTTTTGTCTTTCTGGTCTTCTGATTGAAGAATCGAGACTGTAGGATTGATCCTCTCAGTGAGCTCTTCAATTTGGACCATTCAGATTCTTCGTTCGCATAAGTTAAGTTTTCACTATCTTTTTGGTTTTTTCTGTTTTCTGTTGCATGTAAGCCCTCTTCCGCTTGCATGCGTCATTTTATTTATCAGTATGAGTCTTTGTTGATCAGTGATCATAATGGTATGTCCTGATCGTTCTTGTGATGTTTCTATATGTAGATAAAGCATTCTGTGAAGTTATGGACGTTTGACATTTATAGATTTGTTTAAGCAGGATACCAGGTAAGGGAAGCTAATGTCTATTATGTCTCATAAACCTGTTAGGAATGTTATTATATGATTATTCTGTAATTAACTTATGTGTTTGATATGTGAATTGGGTTGTGATGTTTGAAAACGATAAATACTTAGGTTTTATCTGTTGTTTGGGAATAATCGTATGCTATGGGTGCAATTGGATGCAACTGGTGTGAATATTTTAATAGAATTAATGTTTGATACTCGAATGGTCTTTGGTGGAGGTCTTGAAGTTGTATGGATTGGTTAAATAGGTATAATTTTGCTTAAATAAGTTTCTGTAGAATTATGCAGATTTGCTTACTCGCTGGGCGAGCCTACTCGCTGGACGAATAAGGTGATCTACAAAATTATGCAGAACACTGATCTGCAGAATTATGCAGATTCGCATACTCGTTAGACGAGTGCTACTAGCTGGGCTAGCATGGGTCAGTGGCTGGGCTAGTGCTACTCGCTGGGCAAATTTCCAAGTCAGAAACTTCCAGACCTTGACTAATGGTTGGACGAGTGGTACTAGCTGGGCGAGCGTGAGCCAGTGGTTGGGCGAGTGTGACTAGCTGGGCGAGTGAGTCAAAACCTGAAACTTGTAATTTTAAGTTAAATTGGGTGGTATTTTAGTTATCATAGAAGCTTTGTAATTATTGTGAATGATGAGTATATGGTATGAGATTTTTTATATGAGACTGAGTTGAGATTGGTTGATGTTAACCTAAGGACGATTAGTAGTGATTGGGGTAGTGTATGCATTGAGGTAGGAATTGTCTTGGCAGTTATCCTGATGCTCTAATAACCATTCAAATTCTTAAGTAGAGAGGAATGAGGTATGTGGTGAGAGGAGCAGGAGGTCCTAACCTAGGGGTTTTTCCTTGACCATAGGTGTTAACGAACTTACCATGTATGTGGCAGAGTTTTCACTCTTAATCTGTCGCTCTGTAGAGCATGAGATGCCACTACAAGTGCAGAACTAACTGGATCCGACCTCAATGCATGTATCCGGATTAATTGAGTCTTAGTTTATACATTTATGTATGTGAATATCTGCTTGTCTGTAGTTGTTAGATATATCAATATTATATGATTTAAGAAAATTCTTTCAAAGTCATTAGCTTACCTTTCTTTTGTGTTTCTATCTTATGTTGTATGTTTTCTTTTTGCGATGATCACCTATTCGGTGGGAGCACTGGTGGATGTTGTTTCGGAGGCACCTCTAGAGGTTGAGAAGCCATCTTTTAGGTCGGAAGGAGGTCTCAATGAGAAGTTGTTGTAAGTGGTTAGCTTGTGTTTAGGGTTAGAAATGTTTGGTATGTATAATTGATATATTTATATAGTCTAATCATTTGTAAGATTGTATTAATATACTTTATAAATTTATTTATTTGTTCTGTCGGGGCTAATTTCGCATAGACATTATCGACGGATTAATCCGTCGGTAACTAAGTTCAAAATTTCATACAAGCATTACCGACAGATTAATCCGTTGGTAATGATAATCATGGGTGTCCGTCGGTAATTCCGTCGGTAAATGTCAATTACCGACAGATATATATCCGTTGGTAAACATCTGTCGCTAAATATGATATTTCTTGTAGTGTTATTTGCTTCATCATATTCATATATCTTTTTTATTGATCATGTGATAGTTTCTTTGGTTGATTCTAGAATAGTGTTATGTTTCATGCGGAGCATACTTCTGCCCACTACTAATATACCTGAGGCATATGCACATGGTTCAAGTGAGGAACAAGTAAGTCTCTATAAATTGGTTATATATTAGAAATTTAAAACCCTGTCTTTATTTCTACAACTGTGTCGGTATAACAAACAAAATGTTGGGTGGGTTAAGGTTATGGGTTCTATTTTGTAACTTTGTAAAATGGGGAACTCAAAATGCCATTGCCTCTTTCTATGGATTTTTTTTCATATCGTTGTCTGTTGCGAAATTAATATTTGTATTGGCCAGGAATTAAAATTTGGATAAATTATTTTACTCCTTTGCATTTATATATTTACGAAGTTATCTCTTTTATATTTTCTTTTAACTAAATCCTTTTCAAATTTGAATTAAAGTTAGAAAAAGTTCATCCACAATTATTTTGTCTAGTTAATAAATATTAAATTAAAATTAATTTAACCAAAGACGAACACACATATTGTGTCCTGAATACCTGCCTAGACGAGACACACATTTAAGTAGTATTTTTCATTTGAGAAAACACATCTTTTATCTTTCTATTAAGTTTAAGTTAAAATATATTTATATAATATTTGAAAGTTATAAACATGAATAAATATTTTTAGTTTTGCTTTATACGTATATAGGATCCTAACTGTTACCAGTGCTCAACAATTTCTCCTTTTCTTCTCTCATATTTGACATCCGTATTATATATATATTTTTTATATTACAACATTACCTACGAAAAGTTTCGTATGTAAATTATCTATGAAAGTTTTCGTAGGTAAATTACCTACAAAGGCTATCGTAGATAAATAACCTATGATGATTTTTGTAGATAAGTTACCTACAAAATATTTCGTAGATAATTCCAGTTCTAAACTTTTCACGACTGTGTTTGTAGATGATTCGTAGATAATTATCCATGTCTTTGTTTCATAGATAATATTCGTAGATAAATTATCTACGAAACGTATTTTCGTAGATAAAGTTACCTATCAGCTCAATACTTACGAAATTTGTTTCGTAGGTAATTCGTAGATAACGACACATTACCTACATAAACAACACATTACCTACGAAAACTTGGCGTAGATAATAAGTTGATTTCTTGTATACAAGTTGTAGTTATAATCATTATAAAAAGTGGGCATAATGATATTTTTGTAATAAAGAGAACTTTTTATACCAGATCTAGTTACAACTTGTATAGAAAGTGGGCGTAGTGTCATTTTTGTAAAAAGGAAAAACACTTTCTATACTGGTTCTAACCATAGCCAGTACAAAAAGTACTTTTTTGTTTTTTTATTTGTAAACCAACAAAGACAAAGGGTTCTCAAATCCCTAACCCTCATTCTTGTCTTTCTTACCCTTCTTCTTGCTCTTAGCATCACAACCTTAATTTCTCCCCAACCTCTTTCACCTTCGCCTTCACCGTTCCCACACTCTTCTTTGAACTAACCTATTGTCCTCCACCTGTCATTGCCAAGCCAAGGCTATCATTAGCATTTTTTCATTCCTCCAATCACCATCTTCTTCAACACGTGACTAAAATCGTTTTTTTTTCCTATTTTCGACGGTGCCACCAATTGGCTAACCATTGCCATTCCTCCAAACCTAGAGTTATGCATTGTTTCAATTTGGAAATTCCCATGACTCTATTTTTTGGATTGTTTCAATTTGGAAGAAATTCTTATAAAGGTTGAAGGAGATAGTAGGGGCCATTATGTTATTTATAAGAGTGTTTCACTTCCAGCTATTGGTTTTCATGAATCTGAATGGGAGTGGATAGCAGTGGTGGGTTATTGAATTACTTTGGGGTGGAGAATGTGAGAATAAAGCAAAAGGAATCATGTGAGGTGTGAGAAGGTGGAACTTTCTATATCGATTATGGCTATAACCGGTATAAAAACTGGCATTATCTATTATGGGTCTGAAATTGGCATAGAAAGTGGAAATTTCCTATATCGCCTATATCTATACTGGTTCTAGTACCATTATAGAAAGCCTTTTTTAACCAATATGAAAAGGCTTCTAATAAGTCATTATTTTCCCTTATTTCATTGTTTTTTTGTGCCCATCTTGAGGGTTGTTAGTGCTTAATTATTTTTTGTTAGTGCATTTTCCTCTATTGGGTTTTATTGGGCCATTATTCTGAATTTTGAGTAATTTGACATTAGTTGGTCTAATTTTTGCTTTTAATTATTTTTAGGTATTTTGTGGAGCAAATTTTAGAGCTTGGACATTAATCTTAAGATGAAGAGAGAGTTTCCACATCATTGCCACGTCTGTGCCATCTCAGTTAGCCTGTCTACATCATTGGGCCAGAATTTTCAGCCTATAGTGGCATTTTTTGTAATTCTACTGACCAGAATGGTAGTTTTGTAGTTTTGCAGCCCTGAGTGGCATTTTTGTAAATAGAAATGGCAGAATTGAAGAGAGCACGGGTTTTAGGTCATTTTTAGAGTATCAACCACTCTCTTCTTCGTCCCCAATATGATTTGCGTTTTGGGAGAGCACAATGGTTAGGGTTCATGCAATTTCTTGATTCTTCCATAAATTGGAGCTAATAGTAACATTTTTTCTGCACATTCTCTCTTCTAGTTTTAGTTTTTTGGCTCGTTTTCTTGCTTTAATGATGCATTTCAATTAATTTTTTATTGGTGATTCGAGTTCCATGGGTAACTAATTTCGTATGCATTGATTCCTTGAGCACCAAAGACTCCCCCAAGACACCTATCAAGTTTGTGAATACAAGTCTTAAAACAACACAATTTTACAACTCAAAAATTACAATACAATCAAAATGGTGCTTGCTTCTCTCAAAGGTGTTTCACTCCTTCTCTTCTTGTCTCTTCCTCAAGAATTCAAGATCCAATTATGCCTCCACTTCCCCCCAATATGCTACCTCAAGGGTTGGTCCACCTCAAAAGAGAAGTCTATATACCAAAAACAAGCCAAAACCGAGAAGAGTCCAAGCAAAAAAACAAATAAAAGGAGTTTTAACTTGGAAAAAATAGTGAGCAACAAGGAAGACAAGCAATAAAATAATGGTTAGAAACAAAGGTTAAGCACAAAAAAAAAACACCTAAAGAGAGGCACTAGAATAGATCACAAAAACAAAAAATAACTATAGTAGAAAAATGGTGCTTCTTGTTTTAACAAGCAATGAGTTAATGGTGCACTCTGGACACTCTTTTAGCATCAAATGTATGACACAAGTTTTTGTTTAAGGTCCAATATTCACATAAAAACAGCAGCAAGATCAACCTCAAAGTGCTTACAAAAAGTTGGTGGTAGTGGTCCCTTGTACACACTTTTGTACTTTTTCTTTGTTTTTTTTTTCTGTTTCTCTTCTCTTTTCTTTTGTTTTCAGCATACATAAACACCACTACACACCATAAATCTGATTTGAAAAGTTGTTTTGGAAGCTGAAAAGTTCAAGAAGCACAAAATAGAAGAAAAACCCACTACAATCAAAATAAAGCATGAAAATCAAGCAAACATAAAAGAAACTTAACTCTAAGAAGTTGCCAATGGTCTAATGACAAGTATGACATCAAATATGCAAAGGAAAAAGCACTCAAATGGATGTATAAAGTGCAGTTTTGAAAACCAAATTGAACATATACTTTTCTGATTTTTTACAAAGCTCAAACTAGGAAAAAATGACATCAAAATGAATACATATGACTCTAGACAACATGGATGGATTTAAAAATAAAAATGTCTTAAAAAACATGACATGACCAAATGGTAACATGAAACAAGACTCACCAAACATAAAAGCACACAAGCAACACAAAGTATGGAAGCCAAAGCACAAAAGCTGAATGGTTCAAGATGGAGTAGAAAATATAACCATGAAAAACATATTTTGGCAACTTTGACCTTTGATGACTATTTTGTTACTAACTCTCTCCAAAGAACTCCAAATGTGTTGCTTCAAGAATGTATTTTATGGATCTCTAAGCTAGATGCATTTTGATTTTGAAAATGGTAAACATTTACTGCCAACACTGTTTTGTGTATAAGAGAGGTTGATTTGGAATTTTCCAACATAGCTACAAAAAGACAAGGTTAGGAAAACATAAAGGCAAACACAAAAACCTAAACCTTTTTAAAATGATTTGCTTGGTTCTTGATTGAGATTGTGTTTTAAAATGTACTAGATTGGCGTTTGTGTGTTGTGGAGTTGATTTCATGTTCGTTTGGTACTATTTTCTGACCTTGCATGCGTGAGTGCAAATGGGGATTTGTTGTGCTTGCTTAAGCGAGTGGATTTTTGCCTAAATGAGAAGCTCTCGCCTAGGCGAGAATAGTAGAAGCTTGTCCCTACACTTTGTCGCGAGTTATCACTTGAGCAAAGGCCTTTTACTTATGTTTTATCAGATGTAACGAGACATGACTTGGTTGGTTGGCTGTGCAATGACATGAGATTATAATGCTTGAGATGACATGAGAAATGTTGTTGGTAAAAGAGTTTCATGGGAAACTCTTGGTGATGGTGTGGTTAGTGTATGTCTTGATATACGAGATATCTAGATAAAGGAATGTATCATGAACTCTAATAATTGTTCACACTCACGTAAAGTAGAATGAATTATGTGGTGAGAGTGGAAGGAGGTCCTAGTCACGAGAGGTGTTTGAGCCTAAGACATAATAGGATTAACCTTGTGTGTGGTTGTGTGATAACCCCTTGTGTCTAGACTCTACAGAGTTTAGAAATCAACATAGGTGCATACTTCCTTTAAAATTCTATATCGAGTGCATAATCTGGATAATTGAGTCAAAGAGTCATATTATTTGCTTTCACATGTTTTGAGTGCGTAATGATTTGCTTGTTTATAACCTGTTTTAACATTTACTTGCTCATCATCATGTTAAAAATATTTTACTCTAGCTTACCCTTTCTTTTTTGTGTTTGTTTCCTGTTTGGCTTTTCTTTTTACAATGATCACCAATTTAATGGTGTGAGCAGATGTGAAAACCCCTGGTGGTCGTCAAGAAGATGAAGATGTTGTCGTGTAGTTTAGACTTTGTGTTTGGATGTGGCTCATTGTTGAGCTCCCTTTTGTAGAACTCTTGTTTGTTTATAATTCATTGTTCCGTAAACAATCTTTTGTTAAATTGTTGATCTTTTTAATGTTTGGTTATTGACATTGTTTTGTACCTTAACTTTTCCTTCCAATATATTATGGATAACTGTAATCTATATATTTCATGTCGTAGACTCTAATTAATTATACTATAATTATACGATATTTTTATTTAGTAGAATTATTCTATTTAAATGGAAAGTCACAATCTTTGTTTTGTTCAATTTTGTTTTTTGTTTTTTGTTTTATGTTGTCCGATTACTACCAAGAAGTCATGCAAATTGAATATATAAGTATTTTGTCTTCTAATCATCCATAAATTTAGAAAACCTTTGTGTATTTGATTAAGTAAAAATCATTAACGCCTTTTGATTTCATGTTTTTGAAATCTCTTTTGGGTTAAAATATATAGATCAAATTACCATAAGTTACAACATAATAGATAAAATTACGATGAATTGATTGACAAAATTCATTTTTGTGTGTGAAATTAAAATATAATATAATTTGTTTAGAGATATGTGTTTTCTAAAAAAGGCAAATTATTAATATATGGTGAAAAAGTATATCATGCACAATACCATGAATTTAGACAATAAAATAAATGAAATTCGTGATGTCACTTTTAAAGATAATTAAAAATTTTAAAACGTTATTTTTTTTATTTTTTACTTAAACTAAATAGTTAAACAATCATATCATCTTAATTATGGACAATAACTTTACTAAAAACTATAAAAAAAATAGACACTTAATAGAATATAATTTTTTTAACAAAATTCAATAAAAAATACTTAAATTTACAAAAAATTTCAAACTTAATTAAATCATTTTCATTACCTATGTAAAATCACATAATGACAAAAATAAATAACAAATACTCAATTAAAAATATAACAAAATTTAAAATGCTTAATAAAAATGAAAAATTTACTAAAAATTTAATTAAAAATCCCAATTAAATCTAAAAAGTTAAAGTTTAATAATATTTTGAATTTCTTAAGAAGGATAATTTCCATTTTCCAATTCTTAATATCTAAGAAAAAGAGGAACGCGCAAAGTACCCACTAAGCTTTCACCTTAGACTTTCTCGACAAAATCGTGGTTGACCATTGAAAACAAAGCAACAAATAAACGTGTTATCAGTGACACGTGTCACATCAACAGAAGCCGAGGATAACAATGACGCAAAGAATCCCCTCTCTACTCTTAAGTCGTAACTGCATAAAAGGAGAAGCGCACGAAGCTCTTCTCAGTTGCATACAAGAGAGAGATCATGGCAGCACTCGGTGGCAATCGTGATGTCGCAGGAAACCAGAACAGCCTTGAGATCGATAGTTTAGCTCGCTTTGCTGTTGAAGAACACAACAAAAAACAGGTTTTTCTTTTTTCTTTCGCACGCCCTTTAATTTTTTTTTTCCTTCGAAAAGATTAAAGAAATTGGTACCATTCATTGTGTTTTGCTCTGTGTTTGTCTGTTTCTCGAGAAATTCCCAAGCTTTCTGTTGATTTCCTATTGGGTCTGGTCGTTGATCGTTTTCCGCCATGCCAAGGTTTCTTCGGATATTCACGTGTTTGATTATATTATCTCTTTTGTTTAGTGGACAATAATTGTTTACTTTTGGATTTTTCTTCTGGGTATAATGGGGTTCTTCTGTTGTTGGATTGATTATTTATAGCACCTGCACTGTTTGTTCTAAAGTAGAGTTTTCTAAGAAGAGAATATTAAAGTTAATTTTGTGAACATACTCTATCAATCAATGAACCCTATTATTGAAATCGGTTAAGATGCTTTTTTTAGCTTCTAGAATCTATTTCTTAGATGAACTCTTATCTTACTAGCTGGAATCAAAGAATTAGTAGATATGCTTCCGAAAATGGGAATGAGCCACGGTTATGAACTTCTAAATTTTGTAAGTTTTTTTTTCTTATTTATTGTTTCAGACATGATTTTAACAACTTCCAAGAAAAAATTAATCAGTAACGGAGAGTAACTTAGAAGGAAAATATTTCAGAGTGTGTTGGCAGATCTATTTGGAAAAATAAACCAATATTTGCCTAAGAAAGCATCTTCTACCGAACATGCGCTTTGCCTCAGTATGGTATGGTGCAAAGAGGGTGAGAGAGAAGAAGGTTATGCTGCAAATATTTGTCATTTGAAGCTTGTGGAAGCCCATAATCGATTATCAGAAGCCAATTGATGATTGATTGTTAGGATAAATTTTGCATTTATAGTATGTGAGTCAATAAATAGTTTTGTTTTGTGGCGTGAATTTTAACAAGAAAGTTTGTCATTTTGTTCTTTGTAGTAATAGAAATGCTAACTGGTGTCTATTTTGATTTTGTTTTTATTGATTGGTGATGGCTATGCAGAATGCCCTTCTGGAGTTTGGACGGGTGGTAAGTGCACAACAGCAAGTGGTTTCTGGTACCTTGTACACCATCACTTTGGAGGCAAAAGATGGTGGGCAAAAGAAGGTTTATGAAGCCAAAGTATGGGAGAAGCCATGGTTGAACTTCAAGGAGCTGCAAGAGTTCAAGCATGTTGGAGATGCACCTGCATAGTGTACTTAGCTGGTACGTGTTTGATAACAGTAGTACTCAATTGCTTCTGTCTGATTTTAAGTATGAATCGTTTATTGATGAATGCAAACCTTCAATAGTATTAACATCTGCTTTACTCTAAAACTGGATCAGAAACTGAGTTTGGAATCTATAGGGGACTAAGTGGGTTGAGGAAGTTAAAAGAAGTAGAATTTGAAGTATTGATCAGTTTCTGATTTACACCCAAGAGTTTATATGTCAATACAGTGTCATATTGATGATTGATATTTGTCCATTCAATTTATTGGTTACTTTGCAGAAAGCTGAACAGATTGTAGTTTTACTGGTGTGTGATTACTAATTACTGTCTTTTGTAGAGGCTGCTATGTAAGTAACGTGAGAATAAGTTGTTGATCATCAATGCTAGAAGATTTGTGGGAATTTCATTTTTCATTTTTGCTGATGAATCAGAGATGAGGATAATGGAAATGATGAATTGTTATCAAATGACCATAAAGTTAAAGTTTGTTTAACTTTATAAACAGGGTATTTGAAATCAAAGTGCCAGTTTTGCAATTAAAAAGTGAATACAGAAAAGAGAAATCCAAGTAAACATCTGCTAAAAGAACAAAATTCCCTTCAATCTGTGCAGGTTTTCCAGTTTCTCGATTCACGTATTACTATTATATCTTGGTTACCGTGGCACATAACTGCAATACCCTGAAGTTCTTTGTCGTATTGTTTTAAATCAAAAAGTAGAGTTTTATCTTTTGACTAGTGTTGCCGTTTTTAAAGGAATGTTTCTTGATTTTTCAGGTTATTAAAGAGCTAAGAAAGAAATCTAGCGTTGGTAGAAGGTGAAAGCCTACGGATATATCCAATCCTCTATCTTATATGTAATGTATAAAATAAATGTAGCTTTCTTACCTTCTTATGGATATTTGATGCCCTAAATTCGCATCCTATTATATAGTTTAAAAGCTTGAAATATATGATTTGTGTGTGTTTTGTTTTTCTAACCTAATATCAATTTTTAAAGAGTTGGAAATAATCAATTTTAATTATTATATTTCAAAGAAATGAATGGTAGAATATTTATATTATTGGAGTAACTTGGACTAAAAAACATTTTATTTTTCATATTTTAATTTTTATAGATGGAACGTTATTTGTTTTCAGAATTTAAATATTATATTCATAACTTGAAATGTTAAGTGAAATTTGGTTGAGATTTTGTTATTCTTACATTAAAATCTAAATTGACATATTGAAAAATATTTTCTTCAGAAAATCCTTTGAAAGCAGTAATAATACATGTCATACGATATTAAAAAATATATATCATATAATGGCATAATAAATAGGTTGTTTACTAATGTCCACAAAAGGGATATTAAAGAGAGCTATAAAAATATAAACTATACATATTGTGTTCCTCTACCTGCTATAAGCTTCTTTAGTAGGTTGTTTCCCAAATGTGTCAAGATAAAGAGCTTGTAAAGGTAATTTAACAAAAAAAGGAACTAAAATAAATCAAGGAAAGAAATTTAAAAAAAAAAAAAAGAAATGGCATAAGGTTTTTATTATTCTCACATATATAAATATATATAAGCCAAATAATCATCATATCTAAATTATAAAATCTATGTTATGCCAACAAAATGAGGACGCCAAAGTTTTTCCAATCAAATGGAGGTTTTTTTTTGCGGATAAAAGTCTACCAATAGCCACAATTGTTAGGCTTTAACTTCCAGCAGGCCCACAATTTCTTTGTGCACTCCTCAATCTTTTGAAATATCCATTTTAGTCTCCATCTGAATTACATATTTTCATGATAAGCTTTTCAAAATTTTCGGAAAAACATTTCTAGATTGTGATTTCTGGAACAGAATTTCTTAAATGCATAAAATGTATTTTGGAATAAGTTTTTCCAAATGAGAATTTCGAAAACGTTTTTCCACGAATTTTAAATACTCATGTCATTTTTTTCAAAAAATGCAGGAATTATAGATACTTTTAAAAAAAATTAAATGATCAAGTATTAATATTTTTTATATGCTATCACAATTTATGCATTAAAAAATATTTAAATAATCAATTTACTAAAAGAATTATTTTTCTTTAATTTAAATTGTTTATTCTTTTTCAAAATTAAATAAATATACAAAAATCACATTTAACAAGTCTAAGAATATAATTAAATTTTTTTTAAGAAAATACACTAATCATAATTAATAATATTAATCAATTCGATCAAGGTGTCAAACTATTACAATCACAAATAGTTGTAAGAAATTCAAATTGAATCTCATTAAAAATAAAATTAATATATACAAATATTATTATTTTATTGATCATTCTTCTATAAGAGTAATAAGTTTCTTGAATCATGTCTTCCATATTACCGACTGTCATTCTTGATATGAAAAAGATAAAAAGACGTTTTTCCATGAATTAAAATTATTTTATTGAAAGTTGTTTTTCGATCTCAAGACATCATTAGAGTCAATCACTTCTCTTCTAAGATATGTTCCTTTCTAGAGTCAATATTTCGTCACAATTTTGTCTTTAAAAGACACGTCGGAAAATGAAAGTAGGAATGGGGTTTTCTTACCAGAGTGGTGTAATTTTTGACTAAAATTACCGATAGAGATATCATAACGTATATCTTCTTTGGTGATTAGTTTCTTTTGCATTTTTTATTTTGTTATTTGAATTTTTCATCCAACTCTCACTCACATGGTCCACGAGTTTCCCGTAGAGTTAAAAGCAAACCTAGGTGCCTAGACGCTATTATTGTGGCACTACCTCGCGTAATCAATCTTCTTTTTCTACCCCTACCCAATACATACTTTTCTTTCCTTTGGAAATTGCTCTTCCAACCATATTTCTTTTTGTCATATATCTATGCTCAAGTTGAACCTTCCTTCTTCAAGGAAGTTAGTGGATTTGACTTTTATTGCCCCTATTTATAATGTTTTCAGAAAAACAGATACGAATAGAGATGTTAAAAAAATTCGTACTCGCAGGTATCCGCGGATAAAATCCGTAACGGGTAGGAAATGAATATTGAAAATGGATATCCAGTGGATAACGGGTACGTGTATTTTTTTATACCCGCATGTTAACGGGGCGGGTACGGGTATCATGGTATCTGTACCCGTGGATACTCGTACCACTATACTCTAATTTAAATTAAAAAAATAAAACATTAACAAATTGGTTTTGAATGGGTTATTTTTTATCAATTGGTTTTAAAAAATCTTCATTTATTTGTAAATTGTTATTCAACACTCTTTAAATGAGTTATTTGCACTTTGTTTGAATTTTATAAATGTCATGCATTGTAATTTTATTTGAATTTATGATTAGAATTTATTGTTAAATATTAATATTTTCTTTTTTGTAAATACCCACAAGTACCTGTGGATATTAAAAAAATATGCGAGTACCCGCATAATGGATACCCGGACGGATATGGGTACGGGTACGGGACGTATATTTATCTAGCGAGTAGGGTACGAGAGAGCTACTACCTATACCCCACCCATCCCGTTGACATCCCTAGATACAGATATGGCTATTCTTCATTTAGTGTATGAAATATGGGATTCAATGATTGAAGATGTGAAAAAGATCATATACCAACATGAAAGAAAGACACAAGTTGAACATTCATCTTTTTATGACTCAGTATTAATTAATCGTTGGACTAAGAGTAGCATATCTCTTCATTATCTTGCTTATTCTTTAAATCCAAGGTAATTATATTATTAAATTATTTTATTATTATAATTTTTTTGTATACGTCTTTTCTATAATATATAATATTATGTTAATTTATGCTTGTGTTTTTTTTAAATATTGTAGATATTATAGTGATTAATGGTTAAGTGAAGATTCACAAAGACATGCCCCACATGAAGACGTGGAATTTACTCATGAAAGGAAAAAAATGTTGTGAGGTACTTTGATGATGTGGATTTAAGGAGACAAACAAATATAGAGTTTGCAAACTTTTCAAATGAAAGAGAAAATTTTGCAGATGTCGACGATATGGATCTCAAGCACCAACACTTCAAAAGATAGCTCTTAAGTTACTTGGACAACCTTGTTCTTCTTCTTGTTGTGAAAGGAATTGGAGTACCTACTCTTTTTATACATTCTTTGAAAAGAAATAAGATGACACCTAAAAGGGTGGAAGATTTAGTATTTTTTCATAGTAATCTGTCTTCTCTCAAGAAACTCCTCAAAGTACAAAGAAGAAGAAACTAAATTGTGGGATATTGCAAGAGATGACTTTTCATTGGAAGACGGTGAAATTATTAAGATTGCTAGCCTATATCTTGATGAACCAGAATTAAAAGAAGTATTTTTCAATAAAGATGAACAAATATGAGAGCTAAACATTATGATTTACAAACATTTTTCTTTTGTTAAACCTTTTTTATTATTGATTATCTTGATTTTTATTAGATCATGAAGTATAATTAGTAGACTATTTTTTATATAAATGTTAATCTTCATTTTTTTTTCAACTATGAAGTATATATATATATATATATATATATATATATATATATATATATATATATATATCGGTGTCCTATATTTTTTCAATTTAGCCGTATTCATGTTTGTGTTAGGCTTCATTGTTGTGAAGTTCCTATTTAATAGGATGATATCAGAGGTTGTGTTTTAAAGTTTTGAAAATTTTGAAATCACATGTGACATCTCGGAAGGAATGTTAGACCTTGAATTGATATATGAAGCAGGCATGCTTGACTCTAAGCCATCACCCACTCCTTCTGATCCATCTATCCGTCTCCATGATGATCTCGGTACTTTACTTTCAGATCCTTCTTCTTATTATCACCTCATTGGTAGATTAATTTACTTGACCAATACTTGGCTAGACATAAATTTTGTCATTCAACAACTTAGTCAATTTGTCTCTTGTCCAAGAGAACCACAATATGCAACTATGGTTGGACAAAATTAATTTAACTGTATTGTACTATAGTTAATTGTATTATTTTATACTAAAATAAACGGAATTGATTGTATTAAAAATTGAACTATATTATTGTCCACTCCATTTTTGTTTTTCCTCTGTGCTTCACACTTCACTTGTACTAGTAATGTACGGCAATCAATGTATTTCCTCATCTCATGTAAGATGTACACTATGCACAAAATTTATTGTTCTTTGATTTTTTTTTCATTTCATATACAATAATAACAAAAAGTATGTAACACTTTTTAGGTTATATTATAATAATAGATTTAAGTGACAATTTTATATTATATTATAAGTAACAGTTTCATTCATATTAATTATTTCATTTTATAAAAATTAGTCTGTAATATTTATTTCATTTTATAAAAAATAATATATAATTTATATTAATTAATATAATTATCTATGATAAAAAAAATTAACACTTCCAGCACTTATTTTGTAAATATTTTTTTTATAGCAAACACAAAATAAAATTTGTCTATTTTAATTATAGTTTCCTCTTTTCCTTTTGAAATCAAATGTGTCTTTCTTATATATCACAAAATTATTATTATTCATAGAAGAGGGTATAATAGTGGGAGAATTAAATTTTATAAATAATATCTTAAGTTTTATTTTTATTATCGTTTTAGTACGTAACAAAATCATATCATATTATATCTAATTTTATACTGTTTTCTCAATCTTTGTATTTCTTTCTTCAAATATATTTTTATAGTTTTAAATATATAGTGTTTTAACTAAATTTATATTTTTTATTTAAATCTAAAAATATTGTAAATACATAAAATACTCTTTACTTACAGAAAAACATTAATTTCAAACTATTGTACATGAATAAATATCACAAAAAATACTTTAACTTAATTCGTTAATATACTTGTTAAGTTTATTAGCAAAACAATAAAAAAAATTTAAGAAAAAATTCAACAATTTAAATTGATGTAATAATTTATTAACAATTGAAATGATGAAGTACATTTCGATTCAAAAATAGTATAATTTGATTAAAAATTAGTGTGGTTTAGTTGAAAAACGGTTTAAAAATAACGTAGTTCAGTTTAAAAGTAATGCAGTTCAGTTCAATTTATGTTCAGTTCATAAATTGTGCAGTGCAGTTCAGTTCAATTTGTTAGACAAAAAAAACAATTCAGTTCAGTTCAGTGCAGTTCAAGCAAACTATTTTATAGTTCAATTTTTAATGGTTTAGTGCAGTTCAGTATGCTTTGCCTAGTCCTACATGCAACAAGCTATGAGGATAGTCAAGTATTTGAAGAATACTCCTAGCTTGAGTTTGTTATATGTTGTTCATAATCTTATCAAGATTCACGCTTATTCTGATTCTGATGGGCGACTTGTGTACCACTTGACGTTCGGTATCTCACTTTTTTGTGTTTTTCTAAGCACATCCCTTGTTACGTGGAAATCTAAGAAACAAACTACACTATCTCTATATCATCATTTGAAGCTGAATAGAGAGCACTTGCTTCATTAAGTTGAGTTACAATGGATTCAATTCTAATACTTACTGTAAGATCTTCACATTCATGTTCCAACCCGTTACTCTACCTTTTGTGATAATAGTTTTGCCATTCACATTGCTAAAAATGCCAACTTCTATGAAAGAATTAAAAATATAGAAATTGATTGTCATCTCATAAGACAAAAACTACAATATGACTTCATAAAACTACTTCGTATTCTTTCTACAACTCAAATTGCTGTGTTTATTAAGGTCCTTTATTCTTCTGCTTTTTCAAAATGTCGCATCCAAGTTGAGCCTTCACAACATTTACAATATCATCTTTGCTGGTTAGTTTCTTTTGCAGTTTTAATTGTTATAAATGGCTTTGGCCATATTTCTTTCATGTATGTTGGATTTCTCTTATCATAATGGGAAGGTTACGTTTGAATATTTTATCCAACTCTCACAATTACCGAAACAGACAAAGTTTAAAAAAATTACATAAGGAAAGTCGTATGTGATAAGTATGATTGTAAATTATGAAGTCGTATGTGAGCATTATCACTTTTAATTTTGTAAAGAAATCATCGATCTTATATATGACTTATTTTTTTATTAATATATATTTATAATTTTAAATATTTTTTATTTTAACGTGTATGAATGTGGTCATTTTGACATAAGACTTCTTTTTATTATTTTTATATTTTCTATTTTCAAGTTTAATATATTTATTTATTTTTATTCAAAGTTTATTTTTTTATATAAAAATAATTTTTTAATAATATGATTATTGAGTGTTTTAGGTTTTCTTATGTTTTCCTAATTTTTATACAATCATATAATTTTTAATCAAAACAATGATTTTATCCTTTTGATTAATACAATTTTAATATAAAAGATAAATCCTAATCAAAGATATGTATTAAAATTTATCTTTGATTTTAATATGATTTCAAAGATAATAATTTTAATACAATTTTAATTAAAATTTATTTTAATATTAACATTATATTAATCAAAATGATATAATCATTGTTTTGATTCAAAATTATATTAAAATTATTTTTTATTAATATATATATATATATATATATATATATATATATATATATATATATATATATATATATATTTACATTAAAAATATATTGTTGTTTTAATTAATATATTAATAAAAAAATAAATCATACATATGATTGATGACTCTTTTATAAAATTAAAAGTCGTACTTCTCACATACGAATTTATATTTTTAATAGTTTAAATATTTTGATAAATTTTGATTTTTAAATAATGTGAAATTATTAGATGTGATAAAAACAAAAAGTTAAAATCATATAATAACCTATTCCTAGAGGTATGCATAAACTAATGTACCGCACCTAGCCAACTCAACCAAATAATAAAAATAAACAATCACTACATCTATACCGGAAACAACTCAGGTAGCCGGCTCAGGCCGACCTAGGCCTAACCGGCCTAAATCCATAACCAAAGCCGCTAAAGAAACAGCCAACCTAGGACGACATGCGAACAATGACGACATAAACCAACTAGAGAAGTAATCGAACTACACCGACCACTTAAAAGACTTGACAAAGCCAAAACACCTAAAAAACAGTAAGCCCACGATAGTCAAAACTAAGGGCCTGGGCCAGGGCCCAGGCCCACCTATGGCCCAAACTGGGGCCCAACCCATGAAATGGTCAGACACAATTAATAAATCTATAAATACACCTGGACCCCACAAATAAAAGGTACGCATTCATTACTTCATTAATCACCTGATTTGACTTTCTAAGAGCCTTCGTTGAGCTTCGGAGTCCCTTCTGCTGGTAACCCCTCCCGAGTCCAAACAGACATGTGCCAACCAAGAAGAGATCAACTGAGGAGATAACAAACTATATGGATAATGTGACACTTGTGCCTAATGTATCTTATTTGTTCTCTGCAGGAACAACTAATTTATTTTTCTATAAGTAATAATGGATGCTAGAGTAGTGGACAAGAAAACAAATATAATATAAAACTATATTTTTAAACACTCACAATACATGGAACTGAGGCATAAAAAAGTAAATCATTCTTTTAGGTAAAATTTGAAAAATAACGTTACTATATTAAGACATTTGTAACCATCTCACATCAGGACTATGAATTGGAGCAATAAATTCTAGCACTGAAGGATAAATCATGGAAATAGAAGCACGGTAGAATATATAACACACTCCATTATGTTAAAATTGCCAAAATAAAAAATAAATAAATGAAAATTATTCAATAGTAGCAACTAGGTTATAATCATACAATACTACAAAAAAAAAAGTCAATTAGTATGTTGGTTTAAATATTTATCCTATTTTTTTAGTGAATATGTAGATGAGCAACAAAAAGTCAAATTGCAATGTCTAACAACAGAAAGCGAACTTTTGTTGGAGAGAACTGTGTATAGATGGAGATGTCACTCTACATTAGAAATAACTACATTATCACATATAAATAAGGTATACTTTAGAGTCTATTTTATTATATTACTTGGTTGAGTTAGGAATATACCAGGAAAAAATGAGTGGCGGAAAAATTGCTTCAATGTGAAAACAACAGCACAAGTTATCAAGTTTTTTTTTCCCCTAAGATTATCTAAATTAGTATTAATGACCACTTTGTAAAAATTTTATTAACTAATGATAATAATTAAATTAGAAATTAATTTACAATCCAGTTATAATTTTTATTCATAATACAAATTATTTTAAATACTAATAATCTTTAATTTATAATTTAATTTTTATACTAATTATTTTTTATTTTTAAAAATAATTATTATTTAGAAATATTCTTGTATTTATACGCAGTATAATATATATTCACATCTTAAATTCGACAAAGACAACAATAAAATTTTATAAATATTCAAGAGACTAAATTATACATTTTAAAATAAAAGTATAATATTTTTTAATTGAACAAAGTGATAAAAGTAATTTAACCTAAAATTTTTCGATCAACGGCCTTTTAGTAAACGTAATTCCATCCATTATTCCAATATTCCCGATATTTAAAAAATACCGACGACATTATGAAAAAAGATTTATAGGAAAAGACTATGAGAGAAACAATGAAATTAATTTTGTTAAATTAAAATTAATCCATACACACTTTATCTTTATAATTTTATTTTACAAAAGAGTTAATACAACTTTTTAAAATGTTAATAGAGATAGTCGTGTAAATAAATTTAGTAACACAAAATTCATTAGTATAGTTCAATTTCACGTTAGATGGTCGATTTTAATCATAATATTATTCGTATTGGAGCGTGTGCTCCAGCATAAATTTGTCTTGTCCTCGAAAGCTCCTCGAATTGTGAAAAGCAAAATATATTTAAATCATCTTAAACTTTAAACCTGGACTCTCGTAAGTAATATGAAATTATTGGATGCACTAAAAACAGTAATCAACTTCTGAAATTAAATTAAAAACAATTTTTAGAGACTTTATATGTCTTTAATTAATTTCTGTACAAAAACTAGTTTTATTTCATTGAAATTTTTATTTATGTTTCAATTTTATTTTCTTAAAAATGCTTATTAACCACAGTTTTTAAATCACGTTTACCACATCCTTATGGTCATATAACCATGATTAATCAACTCAATGCCTTGGCAACTTTGAAAACAATCGGCAACTATGAAACCAGCAGAAAAAAGATGCACGAAGCACCTGATTAAAGCCCAAGAGGAGTAGAACAAAGTCAAATGTGAAACTTCTCTGCTGTTAATACGTAGGACAAATGGTAGAGATAAGGGAAAAGGTTCACGCGTTCACAATAACAACAGTGAAATCAATGAAAACATTGACTTAAACCTTATCATATCTCATTTAGCAAGAGTTTCGGTGTTCTAGTTCAATTTGCAAAACAAGGGAAGAAATGATGGCCCTAGCTATGGTGGGAGAGGCCCTTATCTCTGCTTGTGTGGAGGCCTTGATAAAAAGAATAGCTTCTAGACAGTTTAGAGATTTCTTCTCCAGTAGAAAGCTGAATATTTCTTTGCTGGATGAGTTGAAGACGACTCTATTGGCACTTAGTGCTGTGCTCAATGATGCTGAGGAGAAGCAGATCACAGAACCTGCAGTGAAGGAATGGCTTGATGAGTTGAGAGATGCTGTCTTAGATGCAGAAGATTTGTTGGATGAAATCAACACACATGCTTTGAGATGCAAAGGGGTGGGAGAATCTACAAAATTTGTTACAAAGGTAAGATCTTTGCTTTCTTCTCGCTTTAAAAACTTGTACATGGGTATGAATTCCAAGTTTGAAGCAATATCTAGAAGGCTAGAACAGTTTGTTAGACAAAAAGATATTCTTGGCTTGCAAAGTGTTTCTAGGAGAGTCTCTTATAGAGCAGTAACAGATTCACTGGTTGAATCCGTTGTGGTTGCTAGAGAGAATGACAGGGAGAAGCTACTTAGCATGCTTGTATGTGATGATGGTGATGGCATGTGTAATGATGTAGAAGTGATCACAGTATTGGGCATGGGGGGTCTGGGAAAAACAACCCTTGTTCAATGCCTTTACAATGACAGTGAAGTGCAGAAACATTTTGATTTGACAGCTTGGGCGTGTGTGTCAGATGATTTTGATATTCTCAATGTAACGAAAAAAATTGTTGAATCTCTCACATCCAAAGACTGTCACATCACTAATCTTGATGTGCTTCGTGTTGAATTGAAGAATAACCTAAGAGATAAGAAATTTCTGCTTGTGCTTGATGACCTTTGGAATGAAAAGTATAACGATTGGCATAACCTAATAGCACCTTTTAGAAGTGGGAGAAAGGGAAGTAAAATCATTGTTACAACCAGACAACAAAGAGTTGCACAGGTCACACATACATTTCCCACTTACGAGCTGAAACCTCTTAGTGATGAAAATTGTTGGCGTATACTGGCCAGACATGCATTTGGAAGTGAAAACTACCACAATTATCCAATCCTAGAAGAAGTTGGGAAAAAAATTGCAAGAAAATGTAATGGTCTTCCATTGGCAGCTAAAACATTGGGAGGCCTTTTGAGATCAAATGTTGATGTTGTGGAATGGAATAGAATTCTGAACAGCAATTTGTGGGCACACGATGATGTTTTACCTGCTTTACGCATCAGTTATTTTCATCTTCCAGCACATTTGAAGAGATGTTTTGCTTATTGCTCCATTTTTCCAAAACAACATTTGTTGAATAGGAAGGAATTAATTTTGTTATGGATGGCTGAAGGCTTTCTTCAACACATTCATGAAGACAAAGAAATGGAATCAGTGGGTAATGACTGCTTCAATGAGCTATTATCTCGATCCTTAATTCAAAAAGACAATGCTGTTGCAGAGGAAAATTTCCGAATGCATGACCTCATCTATGATTTAGCTAGACTTGTGTCTGGAAGAAGTTCTTACCACTTTGATGGCAGTGAAATCCCAAGAACCGTTCGCCATTTATCATTTCTCAGAGAGATGTTTGATATCTCTGAAAAATTTGAGGGCTTGTATGAGCTGAAGTGTTTGCGGACCTTTCTACCACGATTGTCATATCCATTTGTGCAATGTTACTTAACCAAAATGGTATCACATGGTTGGTTGCCAAAACTAAGATGTTTGCGAATACTTTCGTTGTCTAAATACACTAACATCACTGAGTTGCCTAATTCGATTGGCAATTTGTTGCACTTGAGGTATCTGGATCTTTCCTACACTTCAATTGAAAGCTTGCCCGATGAAACATTTATGCTTTACAATTTGCAAACTTTGATATTATCAAATTGTGAATCTCTTATTCAATTGCCGCAGAAGATAGGAAATCTGACCAACTTACGCCACCTTGACATCAGTGACACTAATTTGACAGAGATGCCAACACAAATATGCAAATTGCAAGAACTCCGTACCTTGACAGTTTTTATTGTTGGAAGACAAGGTGGACTAAGTATCAGAGATTTATCCAAACTTCCCTATCTTCAGGGCAAGCTTTCCATCATGAACCTGCAAAATGTTGTCAATCTTGTGGACGTTTTTGGGGCCAATTTAAAGAAAAAAGAGCAGATCGAGGAGCTTATTCTAGGATGGGGCAGTGATCCACATGAACCGCAGTTTGAAAAGGATGTACTTGACAACTTGCAACCATCAATAAATTTGAAGAAACTCAGTATCAAATGTTATGGTGGCACTTCCTTTCCAAATTGGATTGGACATTTTTCATTTTCCAAGATCACAGTCCTTACTATAAGTGATTGCAACAATTGCTTGTCACTTCCACCCTTTGGACAACTACCTTCTCTGAAGGAGCTTGTTATCAAAAGGATGAAAATGGTGAAGAAAGTTGGTGATGAGTTCTATGGCAGCAATGTAGGCTCACAGTTGTTTCAGCCATTTCAATCACTAGAGAATCTGGAATTTGAAGATATGTCCGAGTGGCAGGAATGGCTACCGTTTGAGAGTGAAAACAGAAACTTTCCTTTTCCATGTCTTAAGACTTTGTACCTCTACAAGTGCCCCAAGCTGAGAGGAACCTTGCCAACTCATCTACCTTCACTAACAAATGTGATTTTCTCAGAGTGCAACCAGCTGGTGACAAAATTATCTGATGTGCATTGGAATACATCAATTGAAGCAATACATATTAGAGAGGGACAAGAAGCCTTGTTGTCTATGCTTGACAATTTCTCTTATTGTGAGCTATTGATTGAAAAGTGTGATAGCTTACATTGTTTCCCCAGAATGCCACTTGCTGCAAATTGTCTTCAAAAGTTGACTCTTACAAATATCCCATCTTTGATTTACTTCCCAGCTGATTGTTTGCTCACATCATTGCGATCACTTGACATTTGGCATTGTAGAAACTTAGAGTTCCTATCTCACAATACATGTCCTAAATTCAAATCACTTGAAACACTGAGAATATGGAACAGTTGCAGTTCCCTGACATGTTTTTCATTAGCTTTTTTACCTGTCCTTCAAGAGCTTCATATCCGTTTTATTCCCAACTTGGAAGCAATTACTACTCATGGGGGAGAAGCAGCTCCGAAACTAGTTGATTTTATTGTCACTGATTGTGAGAAACTCAGATCACTGCCAAATCAAATTGATCTCCCTTCCCTTGAACACTTGGATCTATCTGGGCTTCCCATGCTAGAATCATTGTCTCCAAGGTGTTTTCCTTCTTCTTTAAAATCACTTCATGTTGATATTGGAATACTATCATCTGTATCCAAAAAAGAGTTAGGTGTGTTATTCCAACGCCTATCTTCTCTGTCACATCTTCTAGTCAAGGGTCTTGGTGATGAAGATCTTGTTAACACTCTTTTGAAGCAGCAGTCTCTGCCTACTTCCCTAGAATATCTGTTCCTTAATAATTTCAGTGGCTTAAAGTTGTTGGAAGGAAAAGGGCTTAAAAATCTCACTTCTCTCCAAATGCTTCAAATGTACAACTGTCCTAGTATTGAGTCCTTACCAGAGGGTCAACTTCCACACTCTCTTCAAGTACTCAGTCTTAGGGAGTGCCCTTTACTGGAAGCAAGATATCAAAATCATAAATACTGGTCTAAAATCGCTCACATTCCTGCAATCAAGATAAATGAAAAAGTCATAATATGAATTAGAGTCATCAATAGGTAAATAAATGCTTCAATTGTTTTGAAAATGTACCATGTTAAATTGTTTGTTAATGTTACGCCACTTTTATTTTTATAGAAAGAAATTTGTCTGTCAAACTTCCTGCTGACAACCACAAATAATTATTGATGGATTGACCTTCTGTTTCAAACTGGTTTGGATTGTTGAGTACAGAATGATGATACATTTACTTCAAATCGGTTTTTATTATTAAATAGACCTTTAGAAATAAGCATTAAAACAGGTTTAACTGGAGATTTTTAAAGTGCTGCTAAAGCACCTGATGAGAAGAAAAGTAAGTATCATGACAGTGCTTCATACAGTAGATTATATAAATCCATTGCTAAAAAGATGGCAAAATGACAGAACTCAGATGCAGAAAGATAATGGTAGAGTACTGTGACATAGACTGAGGAAATGGTAATGCAGAAAGATGATATAGTATAATCTGTGTTTTGCCTTTTTTTTTCCCTAATCATAGACACTGCATGAAAAGCTCTGTTTATGCACTCAGGATGTGTGATTAGATCAACTGGGTTGTTGTGTCTCAATAATCTAATTTTTTTTATTATTGAAGTTGTCAAACTTGAAAAATTTGATTAGAAATGACACTTTCTTTCCACAATGATTGGTAGCTGAGCCTAGAAAGTGGTGACCAATTTCTTCATATTTGCTTGCTGTGATTCTGACAGTTTATTGCATTATTTGCTTTCTCTAGTACCTATTTCAATCTTCTTATCACATATTCAGTGAGGAAGTTTCTTTTGGCATGAATTATTTGTAAACTAGAAAGTTGTTCTATATATAATGATTTTTGTGGTATCATCCAAACCTCAGAAACTAGACTTTGTATTAGACTTCTTGTTTATAACAGTGTTTTGTTTTATTAATGTTAAGAAAATTACCTTTTCACAAACAAAATTTTGACAAATTTAACAAAGTTTCTAAAAATAGAATTAAAGTTGATTAATTTTTTATTTTTTAATTGAAATAAAATAATAAAATAATATTTTTTTATCTAAGAAAGTTTGTCAAAACTTTGTTAAAAATACTTTCTTAACATATCATAGCTCTTAATGTTATCCCCTATTGCTTTGTATTACTCCAAGTCTGAATCTATTTGGTAGTGTGTTTTTTTATTTTTTATTTTAATTAATATTATAGTTTAGAGTATTGTTGGATGACCTTTTCCTTAAGCTCAAGAAAAAAAAAATGAAGGTAGGTTCTCCATAAGTTAAAATTAACTTAGGTCCGAACTAATTTGTGGAAACTTTCTTTTATAGTTTCCTCGATTTTTTTTTAACTTGTGAATAAGTCAAATTTATTTGTAGAAACTTTCTTATATAGTTTCTCTATTTTTTTTTTAATTTTTAACGTGCAAAAATTAATTTTAACTTATGCATAAGTCAAATTTATTTTCTTCTTATTTTTGTCTCTTATAATAACTTATGGAGAAACTTATCCGAATAGGTAGTTAGAGTTTATTTGATAAACTACTCCAAAAGCAATTTTAAAGGTTGAAAAAAAAGAAAAAAAAGATGAAATGTGGTTTTGGGCAAGTTCAAACTTGGGAGTTAAATTTTTAAAGGAAACTACAAAAGACAACCACCACAAAAGAAAACCACTACAAAACTAGCTTATATATAAGCTAATTTTTATCTCATACAAAAACTTACTTTAACTTCTTTTACATGGATTTATGAAGAAGTTCATCTAAACAGAGTGTAAGTAATAGTTTAATGCTCCACTTCTTATTGCTCTATGGGTGTATGTTCTGGTTGACCTAGTTCCAATGTAAGCTTGCCTTGACGGCTTATGAAAAAAAAAAAAAAAATCTCTACAATTTTCTTATTATGCAAAATAATGCTTGATGTTCTATGTTTCTCTCTTAGTTTTGGTAAAGTAGAAAATTACGCACATATATAATAGTAGTCAGAAGCACGTCTTTTGATACATGTTTTGAATATTCATATTTTAGTGCACTTCTTTTCCAAAAAAGTGAGAGATTCGTCCTCAGGAAGAAGTGATCATATTGGTAATTGAATGTTTTTAAGATAATTTTTTTTTTGTGGAAATTAGTATTAGGTGTTTAAGTTAAGATAGGAATCGTAATGAAGATTTTACACAACACTAAATGAAAGTCCATCTTTGAAATGTTGTTGTGATACTTTGAGTAAGTGAATAAAACAATAATGGGTGAAAAGTAAATGTGAGTATTGAAAGTGAGTTGAAGTTAAAATTTTCCTGTTATGGACATGATATTATATAAAGGAAAAATATTTTTTTGACGATTATTTTTTACAAACTTAACAAAGTTTTCATAAAAAAAATTAAATAGATTAGTTTTTATTTTTTAACAAAATGAAATAATAAAGTAGTACTTTTTTTTTACCGAAAGAGATAATTTGTCAAAATTTGTCAATTTTTTTTTTCAAATTATCATTTTCCTTATATAAACTTAGGTGACTTTATCTTCGTTAGTTCCATTGATATTCTATCTTTTAGTTAGTTACATGATATCTTTTATCATATTATGTCATGTCGTATGTATCGGAGTTATGCCTCTTATAAGTTTGCATTCTCTACTAGGTTTTTATCTGTTATTTTTTGCTGTGGCTTCAAAACACCTTGATGACTACTATCTTGAAGATTAATTATCATACTTAAAAGTGTTTTAGGTTGTGTAGTGTTAATTAGAAAATGAATGTAATTTTTTTTTCTTTCATATACATTGTAATTAGAAAGTGTTTTAAAGTGCATTTAAATTTTTCTTGGTGATAAGAAGCTTTTTAATTTGTTAAAATATTCTTAATTGATATGAAATGAATAAAAAATACATTTTTATTTATTAGATAATTATTTTAATCAATTAAAATCACATAAAACCATGAGTAGTTTTTGATCTTCTTGTTTTCATAGGTTAAAAATGAGTTTTTAATAAATTAAAATCACTTAAGTTTATTAAATAGGACTCTTGTCTTTTGACACGTTAAAACAACAAAGTAACCATTTGATTTCACTAGTAAGTTAAATCAACAAATTAAAATGCAGTTTTAATCTACTAAAATATACATATTCAATGCTAGAGAACTTTCTTACTTCAAAATTATTTGATACAAAATAAAAAATATTCTTTCCAAAGTCAAAATAAGCTGAAAATTGTTCTTTAGGAATAGACATGGACTGGATTTTTAGATATCTGATCCAAATCCAATCTAAATCTAAATATATGGATCAGATTTTAATTCAGATCCACTTTTTGTAAAAAAGAAAAAAAATTGGATACTTTAAAATCTAGATCTAAATATTTGAATCAAGTATGATTTTCATATCTAAATATTTAGATCAACTAAAAATCTAGATCCATTTCAAAATTCATTTTTAATAAATCTTGAATATTATAAATTTAATTTTAATTTTAAATTTATATTTTAAAAATAAAATAACTATTTCATATAATACTTAAATGTTTAAAAAAAGTTAAATAATATATAAAATAATTAAAATATAAAAATATTATAAATGTATAATATTTCTATTCGCATTAGTTATTATCACTAAATTTATAAATAATTGATGCTGTAATGATTCCAGTTTATAAATAATAGAAATAGCACATGATCGGATTAAAACAGAACATTATGCTTGATCTTCACCAAAGTAATTACTAATAATTCTAGAATAAATTCTATTTTCTTCTTAGAAAGATTTTGCATTAATAATTCAGTCCAAGTAAAATTATCACATTTTTTTTTCTTCTTGAATGCCACTTCTTGAACATCAGAATTGGTAGTGCAGTTATCCAGAAGCTAACGAGTAAAAAGAAGAACTTGATTTTATACTTTGTTAATCTGTTGACCAAAATGAAAGCTCTTATGAGGAAAAATAGAGAATCTTAATACTGAAATACAGAGGAAAAACGGACAATTAAAACTTCACTAAAGTAAAGAAGAAGAAACAACCATAACATCACTGAAAAACAAAACAATCACAAAGTAGAATTTGAACTTTGGGTGCACTAAATTTTTAACTGTCAAAAGTGAATAGTTTAAACTCTCGGTACAAAAATTTGAGTCTCATCTTAAGTACAAAGAGCTCTCACTAGTTATGTATGCCATAATGTCCCCATCAAAATATCAACAACTTTATTTTCAACTAGTCCATTTTGTAAAACCCAAAACTCATAGTCCAACATCTTGAGAAAAGGCATGGGGATTGAGCTTTAACTCTCAACGAAATCATGTTTTGGTCGACATCTAATTGAAAAACCAACCCTATAATAAATGAAAAGATTATCATTATTTAATACATATTTAATTGTAATATTATTATATAATTGAAACATCAACATACCTTGGTTAACACATTGAAATTCTTCAAAATCATAGTCCAACAATGATGGTAAATGTGTGTCTTTTAACCATTCTTGTGTACATATAAGTGTCTCCACCTTTTGATGTGATAAAGAACTACGATATGGATCAAACACTCTTCCTCCTATGCTAAATGCAGACTCAGATGCTACCTAGAAACAAGCATGGCTAATAACTCTCGAGCTATGCTTGAAAGAATTGGAAATCTAAATGAATTAATTTTTCACCAATCAAGAATGTTCAAATTTGCACTTGTATCAAGCTCTTCCTCTAAATACTTTGAAGTTTAGATTTGTTTGAAGAGATTAATCCTATTGTTTGCAAAAAATTGTTCCAACCATACGGATCATGCTTATAACTAGTGATCTTTGAATGTGTTTGTTGTGTGTCATCTTTAGCTTTGCTTCGACTTTTATATTCATCAAACAACAAATTTAAAGAAATGTCCAATCTTGACTTTAATGCCCATCCATCATTTGTCTTTTCAGGATAAAAAAGTTGATCAATTGCCCAATTCATATAACTCATTTTGTATCTAGGGTCTAAGACAACAACAATCAACAACAACATATTGAACTTGTTAGGTTCACCCCAATATTTGCCATACTTTTTTTTCCAGTTTTCAGCCATCTTATATGTAGCACACTGCTTGTACCATTGGACTTAAGCAAATGATTGATTCCATTCCAAATTTCTACTACCTCCAACATCAAAAAGGGTAGAATAGATTCAACATATTCCCAATATTCATAAGAAGGCAATCCAATCATCTTTTCTAACTCATTGACCTATTTTGTATCATGAAACTCAAGCTGATCAAAAGTATTTTTATGCTTCAAAGTAGCATCTAGCATCAAATAGGTTGAATTTCGCCTTGTTTCAACATCCAAGCAAATATGATCTGTATATTTAATATTTTGTCTTTCAACACACTTTTTGAAATTCATAAATCTAGAAGGAGATGGTCTAATATATTTCACTGCAACACGAATTCTTAAAACAAAATTATCAATCTCTTTTAGCCCATTACTCATAATTAAGTTTAAAATATGTGCACAACAATGCATATGAATATAGTCACCTTTCAAAACCAAGTTATTCGAAGACAATAGTCTTCTCTTTAAGTGTTGAACTCATGTGTCATTTGATGTAGCATTATCTACTGTCAAGGTCAAAACACAACTCAACCCCCATTCATGCAAGCATGACTCAACAAATTTAGCCATGGCCTCTCCAGTATTACTTATTACTTGACAAAAATTCAAAATCTTTTTATGCAAATTCCAATCATTGTTGATGAATTGGACTGTCAAACACATATAACTTTGATTTTGAGGTGAAGTCCATGTATCAATAGTGAGACAAACTCTTTGACAATGTTGAGAAAGAAAATTCTTCAAATATACCTTATTTTCATTCCATAATGTTACTGTTGGCACAAATAACCTAGATGATTTGGTGCTTGAAGATTTGATGAAGGTACATGAAGTCATTGCCTTGGAACATGTTGGAACCATGCTTACATCGATGAAGATGTGGAGATTTGATGTTTTACGTGTTGATCAAACCTTGTATGTGTGCTTTCTATCTGGATTAATCATGGGAAAAACAAGCTTGAAGATTGTATTTCATGTTGTAGACTATTTTGCATTAATTAGATGTATAGGCTTAAGTGTATCTTTTAATCTGTTGAAATGTTTTTCAACAGGTTAAATGATGTCTTTTAATCTATTCAATGAGTTTTTAATAGATAAAAAGGTTTATTGCAATAGTCTTTTCTGGTACTTATTCAATCAGTTGATTTATTTTGTAATCGACCGATTTCACTTAAGTTAAGTGAAATCAGCCGATTGATTTGAAAATCAACTTGTTGAATTTCTTAACAATTTGACTATAAAAGTTGTATTTTTCAAAAGAGAGTTGTGGAGACTATTTTTGAGTGCGAAAAATTTCTGGAATCTGTGGAACTCTCTCTCTCTCTCTCTTTCATGATCATACAGTGTGCAATTGTTGAAGATTGATCTTGGATCATTCTTGGAGCATTTTTGTTTCATGTTTGAAGCTTGGAGAAGGTGGTTTTGGAAGGTAAGGTTGTACTACCACTGAGGTTTGATCTTTCTCAAGCTTTTAGGTTGTGCTTGGTGGTTTTCCATGTCTGCAAGAAGTGTCTTGCTGTGTTGGTTTGATTCTTGTGTGATTCAAGAATCATTGTGTGGTGGTCTTGCATATTTTGAAAGTTTAGTGTTGTAAACTTTGCAAATCTTTTGAAATAGTGCAAAGTCAGGCTTGAGTTGCCTTGACTAACTGGATGTAGCTCAAGTGTGAGTGAACAAGTATAAAAATCTTGTGCATTGCTCTTCTCTCTAACCCTTCTTAGTTGTATTACACTTTAGAGTTTAAAGAATTTTGATTTGAATAATCTTTTTGACATTCTTGTGTGATCAGACATTATCTGTAGCATTGCTCATGTTTGTCTAACTCATTTGAATCTATCTTGATTGATCTTTCACATTGTTTTTGACTTAAATCACAAATTCACCTTTCTGCATTTTTTCCAATTTTTCAGTTAACTATTTTTGTGATTTAATCTGTTGATTCTAGTGTAGTTAGAATCGTAAGAATCGTACGATCCGAATCGCGATTAGTCGCAAAATTCTCCCCCAGCGATACATATCGTTTGATGAATCGTTTTGTAACCTAAATCGTAACATGAATCACTGAATCGGATGTGAATCGTGTGATTCGCAATTCGGTTTGCGTCACATACGATTCATGATGAAGGAAAAAAATTGAAAAAATCAGAAAGAAACATAGGAAAATAAACTCAAAGAAGATGAAGATTCAGGAAAAGAGATAAACAGTGGAGAAAATGAATAGTAGAAAAGATGATAATCAACTAATAGAACAATAGAGAAGATAATAATCAACTAATAGAACCGCAAAATACAAAGTAAAAATAAATTTGAAGAAGATTAATAGTGAGAAGGGAAGAAAATGAAGTCATGAGACGAACATATAAGTCAGAGATAATAAACCTAGGTTAACCCATGAACAGTGAAAAGATGACATAAAAAGATGACTGTGTGAGGGAGAATTCTGAATAGGTTCTACGGTAATATTTTAAATATAAAATGTTTTCTCATATTCTTTAGTCTAACCAGTTTAATCATACTTACTTACTCTTATCGTTTAAAGTGACAATAATCATTTATATTTATTTTTTAATTTTTTATTCTAACTTTTATAAAAAAAATAATATTATCACTTTGAAAAACTTAGTTACTATTTAAATTAATATATAAGTGTTCTTATATCCTTCGATTATTATTTAATATTTCCTTTCTAATTTTTTTCTTATATTTTTCCTATAATTTTTTCTTATATTTTTTATTTACATTAATCATTATTCATGAATTTTTTCATTTAATATGTTTTTTGAAAAAATAAATTTGAATTAATGTACAATTTTTGTTATATTCTATTTTTTTATAAAAAAAATAGTGATTGTTTAAGAATTTTATTTATTTAATCTTTTAAGTTATATAAGTTATGTATCTTACGCTTCAAAATAAGATTCGATTCACGATTCAAAATTCATGAAAAATGATTCACGATTCGAATTCCCATTCAATAACCATGGTTGATTCTATCAGTATTATATTTGTTTAATAAAATCAATTGGATATTTCTATTTTTAATCAATTGAAAGTGTTCAGTCCAGGAGTATTTGCATCCATACTTGGTGGTTGATTTGATTCATATGAAAAATATTTTATGTAACATTCCGGTCAGATATTACTAATTTTAATAAAATAAAATAGAAATAAAAGAAATAAAACCTCATTTAATATAATATCTTTTTCCAAAACACGAGAAAATTAAAAACTGTACATTACATCACCATTTCTCAAAATCCATAAATTTCAACAACCATTACAAAACTCAATGTCTAGTAAAACATTGTTTACAAAATCATAAAAGAAAATCCATGTCATAGTAGAACTCTGAAAAAAAATTTCTCAGCTAGCCCCTCTTCGATGTTATGCTTCACTAGAACCACTTGCAACATAGTTTGCTCCCGTGTAACGCATTACACGATCATCGCCAAACACAAGCAAATAGGGTGAGCTAACATATAAACACATTTATATATATAATTCAAATATATATATATATATATATATATATATATATATATATATATATATATATATATATATATATATATATACATGCATCCATCATATTATCCATGTTCTACGTCTTTAGATGATAACCTTTAGATATCCTTTGCTGCCACCACCTACAAGCCACAACTTGTAAAACACATGTAGAAAAACATGCTTCAGACCAAAGTTCGTAATGTCAGGTGGAGTTCCCAATACGAACCATAGTTCGTAATTGTCCCAAGACTACCAAACTCGTCGGTTAACATCGAGGAGGGTAATCTTCTGGAACTCATCCGTACGAGCCACAACTAACACACTCACACCGGTAACACTCGCTAATTCGAGCCACAGCTCAAGCAATGCTCGTGTCCATCCGTCATCTCGAGCTACAACTCAAGATATGCCATTTCGAGCCACAACTCAAGGAATGCCACGTGTTTACCCTCTATCCCAAGCCACAACTCAAGAAAGGCTCCAACAACGATCATCCTTAAGGTATCACCCAAAGTCTTGTAGATCACATACATCAAACACATACAACAAACTACCTATACATTATCGCCTAGTGCTGCTCTAGAGCCGCTAGGTGAAAGTCAGTTCCAAACCGCTTGGCAAAAGCCACAATTCGCCAGGCACCACGTGTTCCCATGTCTTTGTCGACACAGTTGTCGCCTGGCAGGACGTTCATATCGCCAGGTGCTAAGCACTCCTGTAGCTCTATGGATTTGTAGCTATTGCCTAACGGTTCAAGCCTCACTGCCATGCGCTACACCAGTATTGTGAAATATTGGTTTGGTCATAACAGAGCACACACCATAACACATAGCAACCTTCATTAAGTAGCTTAAATCGTATTCCACAATTTAAATCCCCACTTTAAGTTACTTTCCCATGTTTTTATTCCCATATGGTGTCACCACCTAAGCATACCATCACTTAGATTTACTTGCAATCACCCATACTCCTATTAATTTAATCAGCCATATCAAGTTTATATACTCATCTCAATTCTATTCTTCCTCGTCAAACAGTCTCCATTGTACCTATATCAATTCACATCATACCTCTTGCAATTCAATTCCAAGCTTAGCCTAGTCCTTGTATCTCCAATTTCATCATAATAGAATTCCAATCTTATTTCCCCACTACTCTACTTACCCCTTCCAATAACACTTCTATAATCCATCATCACATCAACTCTTAACCATATGATTCCCCTATAGCCTTAACTCATGCAAATTTTATATGATTACCCAATCCCAGGTTCCATTTTGCAGTCAATTTTCACATATAATACACAAACGGATCCCACAACGAACCCTATAGACCCACCCCCCTTATTGTCCACATCGTGCACAACAAAGTGCCTTCTACATGATCGAGCGCCTAGCGGCAGTTCAAGAGCTGTTAGGCGCTGCGTAGAAATCTGGACCTTTCCATGAATCTCCTGCACCTATGCGAGCCCAATACCATTCCCCTCCCATTTCCATGGAACGTTCTTACAATTCCTCGTTTCTTTACTCACCCAGCTTCACATGTTATTGATTCTAGTTCATTTTATACATAAAATTACCACCACAGACATCCAAATCATGTTACTCCAAAATTTCCCCAATTCCACGCAAACCCTAATACTCATTTAATCATTATTCCATCCAATTACCTCGAACAAGTCACACTTCATCGATTACAGACATGAAATGCTTAACCGATACATAAATTCCCCTTTTCCCTCATCCAAACAACATAGAAACATAAAAATCGAACCCAAATAGTTCATGTCGCTTGGCGGGTGTTCATCGCCGCCAACCGTTCACATAGAACCCAGAAAAACTAGTGTAGGTAGGTTGCATCGCTTGGCGGCCAATTCATGCCTCTAGGCAGTTCCTAACAAGAACTCAGAAAAAATAGTGTTATTCACATGAGTCACCTGGCGGACCTTCACATGAGTCACTAATTTTCCTTTACCCCCACTTTCAAGCTTAGTTTTAATTGCCTTAATGACCAAAACGAAAATTGACATTAAACTAGACATAATGATCATTCAATGGTTGTTTTGCAATAATTTTCCCAACCTTTCTAACTACTCTTAGATGGCTAGGGTTTGTCTGTCCCTTGACATTCGTGCCAGAAAAGAAATTTTGACAAAAAGAAAGTTTAATTCGTGTTTAGCAAGATTTGAATACACAACCATCCAATTCCAAAGTAGGTGAACAACCAGTTTAACCAATTCATGTTTCATGATAATACCTATAAATCTAAGATTATATTATCACTCATGATGATAAATCATATTATCAAAATAATACACAATAAAAATAACACACAATTTTTCATACACAGGACTCAAACCCAAGTACCCTCGTAATAACCATGTACTATCAACCATTTGAGATAGTACAAATCCACGTCATAAAAAGTGGCATTAATTGCCATAAAGGTTCTCACTAGCCGCATTTATTAATTAATTCCTTATTTAATTAATTAAATTTCTCAAGTCTTTCACTTTATGCTTTTAAAAATCACCTTATTTCTTAACTAGCTAATTCACACCCCCTCCCTTCTTGGCATTTCAATCATTTCAATACTTACAAGTTACAATATTACGTGATAAGGTACAACGTGATGGGATCTTAAATATTGGTTACAAAGCATTTGAATACCTTTTAAAAGTAGCATGCTCTACAAACTGAAAGAGGAGTTCAACTTCCACAAACATTTTTACTAGATCTTCTTGACAAAGTTTTTGGTCAAATCTACCATAAGAAGGAAGTTAATGTTCCCATCAATTGTTGAAGATGCACTAGCTTTTTGCCTCTTGTTTACTTCTTTATTGAGATCATTTGGACATCTCCACACATGATTACACATTAAATTTGTTCCTTTCTTATATCAAATAACGACATCACAATACTTGCATTAAGCCTATTATCCGATTTACATTCTAGTTGAATGAAATGATTCCAAGCTTCAGATCGATTTTTTCGTCCATCATGAGAAGGGACTCTCACATTTGTAGAGCCACTAAAAACTGGTGCGGTAGAAAGTGCATGCTCAATTGGTTTTGAGACGGAACAATTATCTTATTCACGCACTATTGACATTTGTAGAACAATATTGCAATAATCACTAACCAAGAACACAACCTAGTAGGTATAGGTATGCAATAGGCAAAAATATCTTAATATTGTTAGAGTAAATCAATAAGTAGTTGTCAAGTGAAAATTCCAATTGATAAATTTGTCGGAAAGAGACGCAAGTGCTAATTGTATTTTCTTCATCAGAAAAAAGACCAAAAAACTAAAAATGGAAATAAAATACCTCTTAGAAAGTTTGTAGACAAATTATATAATGACTTCAAACGTTGTCCTTCCTCAGCTTGAAACTTTATCACAGAAAATAAGCCACGCTGATCTCAAACCTGCCAAGGTTCCAAACAAGGATTCGACTATCAAGATTCCAAACCTACCAAAATCATAAGAAAATTGTTAGAAAAATCATAACAAAAGTTGCAGATAAAGAGAATGATGAAGGTAGGTTATGCTTGCCATTTTCGTTGTCCAATATCAAACTAAACTTTGAATACATATAAATGTTCATCAAGTTCAATGCTTCCCATTTTACTTTTTGTAATAAATGAGTTTTGGTCAACTTTAGTGCATTTACTACAGCTAAAATATAAATTAGTTAAAATATTATTTATTTTTTTAAAATTTAAAAGAACGAAAATGATATTTCAACAAAAAAATTTGACAAGGTTTTGACAAATCTGACGTGACACTGCAGTTTTTAAATTTTGATTACAAAAATGTTTAACAAAAGCAAAGTTCACACGTGCGGGTTTGGAAACTGAAAGTGAAAATTTAATTAGAGAGAGAAAGGGAGAAAGCGAGAAACGGGAAAGAGAGAGAGAGAGAGAAAGCAATTGGTTGGATAGAGAAAGAGAGAACATGAATGAGAGAGAAGTGAAAGAGAGAGAAGTGAAAAAAAGAGAAGTGAAAGAGAGAGAAAAGTAAGTTCTGACACCGTGTCGCCGAAGTACCAGAGAGACAGAGAGAGCGAAAAACAGTGATCCATTGGAGCATTGGGGGTAGATAGTGAAAGAGAGCGAGAGCCCGAAATACAGAGAGAGTTTAAAGCAGTTGTGGAGACATAGACAGAGAGAAAATGAGTGTTGCAAAGGAAGAGGAGAGGAACATCCATTGAAGACGGCGAGAGAGTGAGAGAAGTGAAGCACTACAGAGTAGTGGTGGAAAATTGGAGTCATTGCAGCCGTTTAGGTGGGTTATCGGAGACAGGGTGTAGCGGAAGTTGTCGACGACATCGATTTCATCTTGCCGACCGTACAATTGAACCGTTGTTGGAGCCCATTTCATTTATTTAACCCAAAGGTAACATATATCGTTTGTATAAACAACATGTGTAGAGAATGATTTAATTTAGTTTTGAAAGTTTGATTGAATGGGGGAGTTTGATTTTGTTTGCGTGTGTGTGTAAAGTTGATTTCGTTGGCTGTCGATGTGGTTGTCGGAGATTTAGTTGATAGTTTTGGAAACACCTTTGTTGTGACCTATAACATGGATACATTGAATCCAAAATTAACTGATGGATGGAAAGATCTAGAGAAGATATACACTGAACAAATTGTGGACTCATACGTTCAATTTCGTTATGTCAAAAACTGTCAATTCCAAATAACATGTTTTGTTGGCCAATGCGAACCACAAAATAAGGAGTCATTTTTATTAGGTGTTGTTACGCATCCTAAGACAACCCTATATGCTGTGAAGTTGACAAAATCTCAGGCACAAGCTAGCCATCTGGTAGTAACTGATTCATCATTTTAGTTTCGTCTTTTCATAGTTTAACTACAATTCGAATATGGTCTGAAGTTACCCCAAATGTACTTTTGTTGTTGGACTATTGTGAGGACCTGAATGTTCGTTTCGCTGACATTATCAAAAGCCTACAAATGAATATGGTATATCTTTTGGCAAAAAGAAGTGGAGCAGAGTGTAAACTACTGTTGTCATGAACAAAGAGATCTACCAAGTTTGGACAAGGGTGGAGGTAGTTTTGTGTTGAGAATAGGTTAAAGGAAGGAGACAGACTTGTGTTTGAGGTTGATCATCTAGAAAAACAACCATGGATGCAATTGTGATGTGGCAGAATCCATTAATTTAGTCTAATTTCATCATGTGGGATGCATGAATTTCGTTGTTTGAACAATTTTCTTATCATTGTAAGTTAATTTCCTGTTTTTACCTTTGGATAATTATATTTATGCAAATGAATTTATATAACGGGTTATCAATATAAGTTTATGCATCTTGTCAAATGTGTCATTGGATACTAACTTAGATATCAGTTAAATACGTTTGTGTTGCAGTTGGACTATTTCCATGAATTAACACTGCATTCATTGAAGTATCTACTTTTTCTATCTGCATAATAGTATAAAAAACAAGTCACGCACAATTGGAGAGTAAAGCATATCTATATGGGGAGTTAAAGCAAAGTTTATTTAAAAAAGTTGTAGAAGAAATCAATAAACTTAACTTAAATTTAGTAAATGGATCATTTCTCATTGATTCACTCAAACAAAAATTTCTTTCCATTATCCAATTCCCATTGAATGAATTTGGTGGGAGTAAAGGCTCACAAGAACCAAAATTAACAACTGTAATAAAACTGGGGAGTTACTCGAACCTATGTGGGGAGTAGAGTACAACTTTATGATTACAACTTGCAGAGTGTAAAAAACTTTGTCTAAATTTAGTTTTTCGAACATTCATCATTCTATTACTCAATCACGAATCCCAATCCATCAATTAACAATGCTTTCACTGAACTATCTGCTTTTTCTAATCGCACAACAGGCTAAAAAACATGTCACGTACAACTGGGGAGTTATGAATATGTATGTGGGGAGTTAAAGCAAAAATTTTTTAAACAACTTGCAGAACTCAATAAAGTTAACTTAAATTTAGTAAATGGATAATTCCTCATTGATTCTCTCACAAAAATATTCCTTTCCATTATCCAATCCCCATTCAATGAATTTGGTGGGACTGTAGCCTCACAAGAGCCAAAATTAACATGTGTAACAAAAGCGGGGAGTTCCTCGAACCTATGTGGGGAGTAGAGTACAACTTTATGAACTGCTTTTAGACTGTAAAAAACTTTGTCTAAATTTACTTTTTCGAACATTCATCATTGTATTACTCAATCACGAAGTCCAATCCATCAATTAACAATGCATTCACTGAACTGTTTGCTTTTTCTAACTGCACAACAGGCTAAAAAACATGTCATGCACAACTAGGGAGTTCTGAATACGTATGTGGGGAGTTAAAGGAAAGTTTATTTAAAAAAGCTGCAGAAGAAGTCATTAAACTTAACTTAAATTTAGTAAATGGATCATTCCTTATTGATTCACTCAAACAAAACTTCATTTCCATTATCCAATCCCCGTTGAATGAATTTGGTGGGAGTATAGCCTCACAAGAGCCAAAATTAACAACTGTAATAAAACTGTGGAGTTACTCGAACCTTTGTGGGGAGTAGAGTACAACTTTATGATTACTGCTTGTAGAGTGTAAAAAACTTTGTCTAAATTTACTTTTTCGTACATTCGTCATTCTATTACTCAATCACGAAGTTCAATCCATCAATTAACAATGCATTCACTGAACTGTCTGCTTTTTCTAACTGTACAACAGGCTAAAAAACATGTCACGCACAACTGGAGAGTTATGAATACGTATGTGGGGAGTTAAAGCAAAGTTTTTTTAAACAGCCTGCAGAACTGAATAAACTTAACTTAAATTTAGTACTTGCAGATTATAAAAATCTTTGTGATTACTACTTGCACATTATAAAAATCTTTGTTTAAATTTCCTTTTTCGATCGATGATCAGTCATTCACTCATTGACAAAGGCATTTCCCTCATCAAACCTGCATTGATTGAAGTGGTTGCTTTGTTCATTGGTCACTTGGAAATAAATCAAAACATACATTATCTGGGGAGTAAACCACTTATATGTGGGGACCAGTGACAGGAATTCCTATTTGCAGTTGAATCTTGTATAAACATATGAACATGTTGTTGTCATCACACATTCAATTGACATACACACATTTCACACTGTACAATTGTAACAACCTGAACCATGTAAATAGACTCATGAGGGTGCTTGTGGTCATCCCACAATATAAACTACATCTTACCATATATAAATTGTCACTTACACAATGCATTCAACTACACAATATGCATTCAATTACACACATTGTCTACACTACATCTCAATGTTTATAAAAAACTGTACACATATAAATCAACAAACTACGACTTTGTTTTTTAGAAATTTTCAACCAAATATGAACAACAACTGAATGGGCTCCTAAACAAATATAAAAAAAAGGTCAGAGTATTTTTAGACCATCCATTCCTTTTGAATCCACAATATTGTTCTCGGAACTGCATTACAATATCACCATAGAACTTCAACAACAGCTAGCTTTTTAAAAGCGCGTCGTAGTATTGGAGGACTTCATGCCTGTGGATATTGTCAACATCTAGAATTCAATGCCAAATGTATTGCTATCTCATCTGTTGAAGTTGTTCCTGCCAAACAAATAACAAATATGTTAATGCAAATACATCAAACTTAAACAGAAAATCAAAAAACATATTTCATCAACTTACTAGAACTTACATTGGTGTAATTAGTCATGGTATTGCCATCAAATTTCTTATGACCATCCCACAACTCCATCATTTGAAGAACAATAATGCCACAATCATATCTAAACACGACCACAATAAAATAAAGGGTTAATTATGTTTTTCGTCCCTCAAGTATTATGCGATTTTGTTTTTAGTCCCCCAATTAACGTTTGTTCCAATTTGGTCCCTCATGTTTTGAAACGATTGGAAATAGTCCTCTTTTTTGGACGCCGTTAGTTTTATTTGACACCTGGCAAACGGACTGCCACGTATGGATCCCGTTTTAAGCTGTGTAAGTGGAGTGTGTTTCTGCACGTGCTAATTAAAGAGAAGCTTTAATTAAATAAGACGAAAATGTTATTTCTTCAGTGGAAGAGTTATTTTGTCTGAATTAAGTGGGTTGTGTTATTTAATTAAGTTCTCCGAATTAAATGAGAATGTCGCATCTTGAGTGAGAGAGTTATTTTGAGTAGGAGAGTACAACTTTGCGACACCCACAAACTTTGGATGACATTTCTGAAGATGACGCACAACTTTGCGACATTTTCGAACCTGTATTCCGCGGCGTACATGGAAACCCTTTGCTACCACTCTTCATCAGTCAAGAACGCAATAACTATGCCAAACTTTGCCTGCCCAGTGACGATATGCAGCAATTGCTCACTATCTCGAAGCCCCAATTCCCAAATTTCAATTTTAGGGTTTCTAAATTTCCCAACCCCTCTTTTATTTGGATGTCATTCTCTGTAATTAGCACGTGCAGAAACACACTCCACTTACACAGCTTAAAACGGGATCCATACGTGGCAGTCCGTTTGCCAGGTGTCAAATAAAACTAACGGCGTCCAAAAAGGAGGACTATTTCCAATCGTTTCAAAACATGAGGGACCAAATTGGAGCAAACGTTAGTTGGGGGACTAAAAACAAAATCGCATAATACTTGAGGGACGAAAAACATAATTAACCCTAAAATAAATAAACACCAACACAAACCAAAGGACATTTCTTACATAACACGGAATACAGGACATTGTTGAACCACAACACATTGAAAACCTCCCTCTACTGAAACCCTAGAAATTAAATAACAATCAAGTAACTGACTACAATTTTAAAATCCAGACAACACACCGGGACACAGATATGGAAATAGAAAATATGTGCTTTCTTCAAAATTTTCAAGAACCCACACCTCTATAACACACAATAGGGAACAAAAATAATGGCTTGTCAAAATGCACTAAAAATTCACGAAAACACCACCAAATAAGTTTTCCCCACTTCCATAAAAAATGAACATGTACAAAACCAAGTTTTTCGCACAATAACTCAAAACTTGACAAAAATGAAATTAACTTCATCATCATCCAACACCGTACGAAAATGTCAAATGAGAGCAAAAGAAACTTACAATGCAACGATAAGGAGGACGAAATCCTTGCCACCGACGACGGAAGGTGGCCGCAAAGTCCGCAAACCCACTACCAACTCCAAATGCCATGGTGTGGATGATAGGGAAGTCTATGGGAATACTGTAAGTGTCCTCCACTGTGGACGGCAAAATGCTTGCCGGCGAGACAGTCTCTGAAGCACAAACCTCCGGTGACCACCACTTGCTTCCTCTCTCTCTTTCAAATGCTCTGTTTCTCACTCTCTTTCCCGCACCCTCGCTTTCCCCTTTCTCTCTCTAGTTAAGTTTTTATTTTCAGTTTCCATATATGCCGCACGTGTAACATAAACCTTTTTGTAGTAAAATTTTAAAAACTGCAGTGCCACGTCAGATTTGTCAAAACCTTGTTAAATTTTTTTGTTGAAATATCATTTTCGAACCAAAAAATAACTAAGATGAATAATGGAAAATGAAATCTTCAAAAAAATATAACATTTATAGGAAAACATTTTGTTCAAATATTCTTTTTATTTTTTAATTCTTCTATTATTTAATTCATTCATTAAAATTTTATTTTTAAAAATAATTTTAGTTAAAGGAAAATATTTATTTTAATTTTTGTTTTCTGTACTTAAATTCAATGTATCGATAGATAAAACACTAATAATTAAAATCTTAATTCAAACGTTAGCCGAATTTAAATTTATAAGAGCATAAAAAACACTAATGCACCACACTATACATTGATTGCGTTCTTCTGTGGCAGAGTTCTGGAGCGCTCTCTTGTGGTAGAGTTCTGGAGCGATATCCTGTGGCAGAGTTTTGGAGCATCACAACAACGTGATTGAATGTCTCACTATCAAAAATACCACTTTTTTATTAGCAATTATAGCGGTTAAGAAAACTGTTAAGAATATTTTTGTTATGTTATATTTTTTAAAAATTTAAAATAAAAAATTTAAGAATAATTAAAATGATAAATTAAAAATAAATCAAAAAATCATTATCTTATTATTGGTCTCCGTCGTCATCATTAGCCCGGACCACAAAAAGAGAAGAATGGGGAATAAAACACTTTGGTTTATTTTTCACTTGCCTCGCTGTAGTTGTATGTTCCATACACAAACTTGGGATTTATATCTTTTAACAAATGATTCATTATTGTTTAAGAATTTATTGAAAACTAAAAAAATAGCAAACTAAATTTGTAATTTTTTTCAATAAACATTATCTAATAATAAATAGTGGTTTACAAAATTTGTTAAAAGTGTGAATTTTGAAGTAGATTATGAAAACGTAGTTGAGAGGAGCAGTTGTTTTTGAACTTTTAAATGTTGGAAAGAAAATTGTGATATCATACACTAACCTTTCACAAGATTACACTATGGATGAAGATATTATGGAAGGAATGCAACAGTGAAGTTTTGACTCTTTTGTTTTTCAAACCAGTGTATTGTTGTAGAATTTTATAGCTTTTCTATTTTTTTTACTGTTTATTATTTTTATTTTTAGGACTGCACAAAAATAACTTAAGTGTATTATACTTAAGTTAATTGAACTGTTTTAAATCAAAAGTAACTGAATTGTTAATAGTAAAATTAAACTGTATTATTCTTTAGTTAAAGTTTGAAAAACTGTATTGCAAAGACTTAATTGTTCACACTCGGTGCACCGAATTGTATTTGATTTTTTCCTTTCTCTTAAATCCCATTTAGTCCATAATGGCATATTTTTGATTCAATCACCACCGAGATTCAACCACCACCGAGACAGATCGAAGTTTCTTGTCTCTGCCACCTCGCTGCCGTCGAAGGATGTGCCACCGTCGAAGGTTGTGCCGCTGTCGAAGGTTGTGTCGCCCTTCCTCTTTGCCATCGTCGTTCATTGTCTTCTTGAACAAAATCAATGCAATTCGATTCAAAAACAGGGCAATTCAGTTTAAGATTAGTGCAATTCGAATACAAAACAGTGTAGTTAAATTCAAAAGTAGCGCAGTTCAGTTAAAAAATAATGAAGTTCAGTTAAAAAATAGTACAGTTCAGTTCAAACGTAGTACAATTCATAAAACAATTCAGTTTATAATAGTTCAGTTCATTTTAGAGTACAATGCAGTACAATTTAGTGTAGTTTAGTTTATTAGAAAAAAAAAATAGTGTAGTTTAGTTCGTCTGGATTGTTTTTCAGTTAAGTGCAGTTCAGACGAACTATTTTATAGTTCAGTGCAATTGTTGATAATGCAGCGCAGTTCGGTATATTTTACCAAACTCTAGTTATTTTGTTTCCATGTTTAGATGTTCACAAGCACTTATTACGCTGGCAAAAATGTATGTTTAGATGTTTAATTTCTACCCTAAATTACTCTAATTCTCTTTATAATTTTGAATAAGTCTGAATTGCGTTGTGTTACTTTTCAAGGAAAATGAATGTCAATTTAAAGACACAAAAATAACGGTTCATTATTGTAGGATTTGCTAATAAGAAAGAGATCTTCAAAATGAAGATAGCATTAATAAAAATGCTATATTGTAGGATTTAATTATAGAAAACTATTTATTTTCAATTTTTTCTTTACTAATATTGAATTTATTTATAGAAAACTATATATATAACTTATTATGTAACGTCCCATTTAATTATTAATCGGAATTAAAGGAAACGTCACGCGATAATAGTACTGCAGAGTAGTCTTGGGGTCCCTAACACAACCCCTACAAAACTAGGCACACCACGATGCCAACAAAAGCAGGATAGTGAATACGAATACAACGTAGAATGTCGCGTAGAAATACGGAAAGAAATACATGGGCCATGGCCCTAAATAAACACAAGGAAGACTCCAGCCCAGATGGCTAAGCAGCGGAATCACCATTCGCTTGTTGACCCTGAGAACCTCGCCCAACTGCTCCCATCAACCAAGTTGATGATCATCGCAAGGAAAAACGGCCACATACAACACAAACATACAACAACACGGGTAAGCTAGAGCCATTCAACATATTCCACGTGCAATCTAATATATATACATTTTCATCATATCATATCCACATAGCAACTAAACATGTTATGACTCTTCATTCAATACACTACGACTCGACTCGACTCATCCGGATACGTATAACTCGGTCGGATTCAGCGGATGCTTGCACTTGTGTGGATACCCCTGCTCGAACCTGAGCTGCTCGATCCCTGAGCTTTGTAATACAAGTGTTATGATGAATCAAAATCTCTCCCACCACAAGGTTAGCCCTTAATGAGTTTCAGGCCTCCTGCTACTCCCACCACAAGAGTCAGTCCGCTCTAAGTGAGACTAACTGGCTCCTCGGAGCGTCAGGGTGCAACCTTACCTTGAATCCTTACCTAGTTATACAGATGGGGCACCACCATGAACACCCACTAGCAGGGGCCATGGAATTACGTCCCGACCACTGAAGCGCGCCCCCGGAGGTCTCACCTAGAGACCCCAAGGAATTACACGCTGACACGGACCAACATTTATAAAATAGCAATAAGAGAATAATAAATTATATCTTTTTCAATTCCATATCAACCCTTGAAGTTTGAAATCCTCATCTCAATTACATCTCAAATCCATACCTCTGATCATCACCACCCCAATGGGTCTAGGGCCTCGTTTCATATTTATACCATGATCCTTTAGTTTCAAACCGCATACTCATTTCACATGCTAAGTCCCCACCACACTCATCATTCATCATTCATGAATCATGTCACGCATACATAGCAACCCATTAGGCATACATTCATACATCAGTACATGCATATGATCATAGTAGTCATACCCAAACAATTCCAAGCACAAGAGAACAAAAACACAACCAACACCACGCTGTCTCGCCCAAACCCCTCGCTCAGGCTGAAGGGTCTCGCTCAGGCGAGCCAGGCTCGCTCAGGCGAGCCCCCCTTCGCCTAGGCGAGAGCGAGCCGCCCGGACGACTTTTCGCGCAAAAAACTTAGGCGAGCTCCCTGTTTCATCTCGTCTAGGCGAGATGGACACGCTTGGGCGAGATTAACAGGTCTCGCCACTGTTCTTCGCTGTACCGCCATGTTTTCCGGCCAAACAACACATGCAAGCTGTTTTCACACATCACAACAACAGATCCAACCATGAAATCAACAACCAACGCAAAAACAGTTCTAAAAAGACTCGAAACTAGAACCCTAGCTTCCCGTACCTGGAAAAGAGAGCTAACGAAACTTCGACGCGGGACCTTGGAGCACAGTAGCTCGAGCGATGGACCTAAGAAGTGGCGGAATAGCGGTGGACATGATTATTTTCGGATTTAAACGGTGAAAAACGAATGTAAAGCTTTTGGAGGTAAGTACAATGGGTTTAGAGTTACTTACGTGGAGTGCGTGACAGACGAACGGAACCCTAGCAGAGGGGTGGCGGTTGCAGCTCAAGGTAAGGGCACAGTGTCCTTCTCTAAAGTGTAGGGTACCCTAGGTTTAGGGCAGACCTAAGGCTTATATACACTGGGCCAACCCTTAGGCCCACTTAGGGGCAGCCCACTAACCTTTAGGGCTGGAAAAAAAAAGAAAAGGGTCTTACATTCTCCCCAACAAGAAAATTTTCGACCTCGAAAATAAAGACTCACCAGGTAAACAAGTGTGGATGTGATTTTCTCATGTCCTCCTCTAACTCCCAAGTCGAGTCACTTGTCCTCCGATCCCAGATGACTTTGACAAGACTGACGGTCTTTCCTCGACGTTCCTCAACCTTGCTATCCTCAAGAGCTATGGGTGGTACTTCCACTGTGAGGTCTTCCCTGATCTGTATATCCTCAGCTTCTAACACATGAGCCGGATCGAATACATACTTCCTCAGTTGTGACACATGAAACATTGGATGAAGGTTCGCCAACTGCGGGGGTAAAGCTATCTCATAAGCCACTGGTCCAATCCTCCTCGTGATCTGATACGGGCCAAGGAACTTGGGTGAAAGCTTCCTTGAGCAGAGAGCCCTTCCCACGCCCGTGGTTCGGGTCACCCTTAAGAACACATGATCTCCTGCTGCAAACTCCAACGGCCTCCTCCTACGGTCTGCATAGGCCTTCTGCCTACTCTGCGAAGCCAACATCCTATCTCTCACCATCCTCACCTTCTCGGTGGTCTGGGCTAACAACTCGGGTCCGACCAACACTGCCTCCCCATCCTGATACCAACAGAGAGGAGTCCTACACCTCCTGCCATAAAGAGCCTCGTATGGCGCCATGCCAATGCTTGCATGAAAGCTGTTGTTGTAGGTGAACTCTATCAAAGGCAATACCTCGTCCCAAGCACCCAGATGGTCCAATATGCAAGTCCTCAACAGATCCTCTAACGACTGGATCGTCCTCTCAGACTGACCATCGGTCTGAGGGTGATAAGCTGAACTCATGGTGAGTTTGCTACCCATAGCACTCTGTAGCGTCTGCCAAAACCGGGACGTGAATCGCGGGTCTCTATCGGAAACTATGCTCGAGGGCACTCCATGAAGTCTTACTATCTCCTTAATGTACAGCTGGGCTAGCTTGGCCATAGACATCCTCAAGTTCATCGCCAAAAAGTGAGCGCTCTTGGTCAACCGATCCACTATCACCCAGATAGTGTCATGTCCTCTAAAAGTCCGTGGAAGGTGAGTCACGAAGTCCATGGAGATGCTGTCCCATTTCCACATTGGTACCTCTAACGACTGTAGAACGCCACCGGGTCTCTGATGCTCCACCTTCGCCTTCTGACACGTCAGACAGGCGGATACAAACTGAGCCACATCCTTCTTCATCCCCTGCCACCAGAAAGTTTCCTTGAGGTCCTGGTACATCTTAGTCATGCCAGGATGCAAGCTAAGAAGGCTCTTGTGTCCTTCTTTAAGGATCAACTTTCTCAACTCAGCGTCATCAGGTATGCATACTCTGCCTCGAAACCTCAGTATGCCATCATCACTCACGGTAAAGTCTCTGGCTTCCTCTGATCCAAGTTGTTCCCTAACTCTGTTCAGACTAGCATCCAACAACTGCCTCTCTCTGATCGAGCCCAAGAAGTCACTAGATATAGTAAGGGTACTACACCTAATGGACTCGGACTCCAACTCCACATGTATCCTCATGTCTCTGAACTCCTCTAGTAGCTCTGCCTCTTTTATCATGAGATGTGTTGTGTGTACCGTCTTCCTACTCAAAGCATCTGCCACCACATTCGCCTTCCCTGGGTGATATAAGGGTTCAAAGTCGTAGTCCTTCAGGAACTCCATCCACCTCCTTTGCCTCATATTCAGCTCCTTCTGATCAAACAGGTACTTTAAACTTTTGTGGTCGCTGAACACCCGAAACTGAGCACCATACAGATAGTGTCTCCAGATCTTCAAGGCAAAAACTATCGCTGCCAACTCAAGATCATGAGTGGGGTAATTACGCTCATGCACCTTCAGCTGTCGTGAAGCATACGCCACTGCCTTCTTTTCTTGCATCAAAACATATCCAAGTCCAAGGCGGGAGGCGTCACAGTAGACCTCAAACGACTTTCCGACATCCGGAATCACAAGTATCGGCGCACTGGTCAGTCTCTTCTTCAGTTCCTGGAAACTCTCCTCACACTTATCCGTCCAGATGAAGGGTTGGTCCTTCCGGGTAAGCAAAGTCAGAGGTGCCACAATCTTGGAGAATCCCTCTATGAACCTCCTGTAGTATCATGCTAACCCCACAAAGCTCCTGATCTCTGTGGATGATTTAGGGCTTTCCCATCTTACCACTGCCTCGACCTTCGTTGGATCCACTGCAATCCCCTGTGCTGATATCACATGCCCCAAAAACTGAACTTCGTCCAACCAGAACTCACACTTGGATAACTTGGCATACAACTGCTTCTCCCTCAAAACACCAAGCACCAACCTCAGGTGGTCTGCATGTTCCTCCTGCGTCCTGGAGTAGATAAGGATGTCGTCTATGAAGACCACGACAAATTTATCTAAGAAGGGTCGGAAGATCCTGTTCATGTAATCCATGAACACTGCCGGAGCGTTGGTCACACCAAACGGCATAACCACATACTCATAGTGGCCATACCTCGACCTGAAGGCTGTCTTCTGTACATCATCAGCCTTTACTAAAATCTGATGATAACCCGATCGCAGATCTATCTTCGAGAACACCGATGACCCATGCAACTGATCCATCAAGTCATCAATCCTCGGGAGCGGGTACTTGTTCTTGATAGTCATCTTATTCAGTTGCCTGTAATCCACACACAAGCGTGAACTCCCGTCCTTCTTCTTCACCAACAACACTGGTGCTCCCCAAGGTGAAGCGCTGGGTCGGATGAACTGTTTCTCCATCAGGTCTTCTATCTGTTTCTTAAGCTCTACCAACTCTGCCGGAGCCATGCGATATGGGGCCATCGAGACCGGGCCTGTTCCTGGGACTAGATCGATAGAGAACTCCACCTCTCTACTGGGAGGCAACCCTGGTATCTCCTCCGGAAATACATCCACAAAGTCCTGGACGACTGGTATCACCGACGTCGTCTCTCCCCTCTCCACCTCCATATGTGTGATGATCATGTAGCACTGCGCGCCGTCCTGTAGTTCCCTCTTAACACCCTGGGAAGACACTAACTCAGGTTCCTCCGAGTCGGGAAACAACAACTTCTTCTCCCGACAATCTATCAAGATGCGATTGGCAGAGAGCCAATCCATCCCTAAGATTACCTCCAACTCCTGTAGAGGTAGGCAGATTAAGTTCACCTTGTACCTGCGTCCCTCTACCTCCACTGGAAGCCTAGAACACAAGGACGACGTCCTGACCAAACCCGACGCCGGAGTAGACACTGCAAGCTCACACTGCAGCTCGCGCATCGGCAGACCCAACCGTTCCACACATGCAAAAGACACAAAAGAGTGTGTCGCTCCAGAATCATATAGCACACAACAAGAAGAACCAGCTATCAAGCAACTACCCATAACCAAGTTACCTGAGCCTGATGCCTCAGCTCCTGACATGGCGTACACTCTACCCGTCGCCTGAGGCCTGTTGCCTCTGTCTCTCCCCTGATGCTGATGGGGTGTCTGAACTGGAGGGCGTGTCGCTGCCCTGGCAAGGTTGGGACAATCTCTCCCAAAGTGGCCTTCCTTGCCATAGTTGTTGCACCGACGGTAACCCTCCCTACGTGGACACGCATACCTCGGGTGGGGTCCTCCACATGAGTAACACCGAACTCGACCCTGCTGCGGAGGAAAGCTCCTAGGCTCCTGAGGCTGATGGTGTGGTCTATCATATGGCCTCCTCCTCTCCTCATGTCTGGGCCTGGACCCAGCTGGTCCACCTATCCTCTGCGACGGCTGTGGCTGTTGTGGGCGCTGACCTTCCACCTCGCGCTTCATCTTCTCCATCACTCTGGCCTTCTCTACCAGAGCAGCAAAGTCCTTGATGGACAAGGGTGCCACCATCAAGCGGATATCTCCCCTGAGGCCATTCTCAAACTTACGGCATCTCCACTCCTCATCAAGCGGTAGGGTATAAAAACGACTGAGGTGTTTGAACCTCTCAGCATACTCTGTGACAGTCTTCCCTCCCTGGGTCAACTGGAGGAATTCCACCTCCTTGGCGTATCGGATGCTGTCTGGGAAGTACTCGGAGAGGAATCTCTCCCTGAAAGTCTCCCACGTCACTAGCTCATCCCTTTCCTCTAGGATGGACCTGATGCTGCTCCACCAATGCTCTGCCTCTCCCGTGAGCATATAGACCGAGAACGCCAACCGGTCCTCTGCAGGGCACATCTTGGCGTCATAGATGCGCTCCAAGTCCTTCAGCCATTATTGGTCTGTGGCGTCAGGACTAGTCTTCCCATCAAACTTTGCTGGGTGGTGCTTCAAAAAGTCCTCCAAGCTCCACTCCCTGACCGCAGGTCGTGGCTCAGGACCAACCACAGGTGTCGCCGTCTTGCTCTCCTCCATCTGGCGGAGGGCCTCCATATGCTGCCTATGAGCATCCTCAGCAGCTACCCTTGCAGCCTCCATCTGCTGCATCACTGCCTGCTGCTGCTCAAGCGACGCCGCCTGTCGCTGCATAGATGCCTCGTGCTGCTGCATCATCGCAGCACTCTGCTGCGTCATAGCTGCTACCATCGCCTCTATAGCTCTGGCGATATCAGGTACGTCTCCCTGGGATGATTGCGAAGTCCTACGAGGAGGCGCCATAGTCCACTGGCACATAGAAAATCACTTGGTTAGACTCGATAAAGACAAAAATTCAACTAAGAATACTCAGAAGACACAGAGAAAGCTAAGCGGACATCCAAGTCCACAGACCTAAGGAATGACCGCTCTGATACCATAAATGTAACGTCCCATTTAATTATTAATCGGAATTAAAGGAAACGTCACGCGATAATAGTACTGCAGAGTAGTCTTGGGGTCCCTAACACAACCCCTACAAAACTAGGCACACCACGATGCCAACAAAAGCAGGATAGTGAATACGAATACAACGTAGAATGTCGCGTAGAAATACGGAAAGAAATACATGGGCCATGGCCCTAAATAAACACAAGGAAGACTCCAGCCCAGATGGCTAAGCAGCGAAATCACCATTCGCTTGTTGACCCTGAGAACCTCGCCCAACTGCTCCCATCAACCAAGTTGATGATCATCGCAAGGAAAAACGGCCACATACAACACAAACATACAACAAAACGGGTAAGCTAGAGCCATTCAACATATTCCACGTGCAATCCAATATATATACATTTTCATCATATCATATCCACATAGAAACTAAACATGTTATGACTCTTCATTCAATACACTACGACTCGACTCGACTCATCCGGATACGTATAACTCGGTCGGATTCAGCGGATGCTTGCACTTGTGTGGATACCCCTGCTCAAACCTGAGCTGCTCGATCCCTGAGCTTTGTAATACAAGTGTTATGATGAATCAAAATCTCTCCCACCACAAGGTTAGCCCTTAATGAGTTTCAGGCCTCCTGCTACTCCCACCATAAGAGTCAGTCCGCTCTAAGTGAGACTAACTGGCTCCTCGGAGCGTCAGGATGCAACCTTACCTTGAATCCTTACCTAGTTATACAGATGGGGCACCACCATGAACACCCACTAGCAGGGGCCATGGAATTACGTCCCGACCACTGAAGCGCGCCCCCGGAGGTCTCACCTAGAGACCCCAAGGAATTACACGCTGACACGGACCAACATTTATAAAATAGCAATAAGAGAATAATAAATTATATCTTTTTCAATTCCATATCAACCCTTGAAGTTTGAAATCCTCATCTCAATTACATCTCAAATCCATACCTCTGATCATCACCACCCCAATGGGTCTAGGGCCTCGTTTCATATTTATACCATGATCCTTTAGTTTCAAACCGCATACTCATTTCACATGCTAAGTCCCCACCACACTCATCATTCATCATTCATGAATCATGTCACGCATACATAGCAACCCATTAGGCATATATTAATACATCAGTACATGCATATGATCATAGTAGTCATACCCAAACAATTCCAAGCACAAGAGAACAAAAACACAACCAACACCACGCTGTCTCGCCCAAACCCCTCGCTTAGGCTGAAGGGTCTCGCTCAGGCGAGACAGGCTCGCTCAGGCGAGCCCCCCTTCGCCTAGGCGAGGGCTCGAAAAAAAACAAGGCATGAGCAACGCGGGATCTCGCTTAAGCGAGATCCCTCTCGCTTGGGCGAGTTGCCTGCTCGCTCAAAAATTGAGCGAGCCGCCCGGACGACTTTTCGCGCAAAAAACTTAGGCGAGCTCCCTGTTTCATCTCGTCTAGGCGAGATGGACTCGCTTGGGCGAGATTAACAGGTCTCGCCACTGTTCTTCGCTGTACCGCCATGTTTTCCAGCCAAACAACACATGCAAGCTGTTTTCACACATCACAACAATAGATCCAACCATGAAATCAACAACCAACGCAAAAACAGTTCTAAAAAGACTCGAAACTAGAACCCTAGCTTCCCGTACCTGGAAAAGAGAGCTAACGAAACTTCGACGCGGGACCTTGGAGCACAATAGCTCGAGCGATGGACCTAAGAAGTGGCGGAATAGCGGTGGACACGATTATTTTCGGATTTAAACGGTGAAAAACGAATGTAAAGCTTTTGGAGGTAAGTACAATGGGTTTATAGTTACTTACGTGGAGTGCGTGACAGACGAACGGAACCCTAGCAGAGGGGTGGCGGCTGCAGCTCAAGGTAAGGGCACAGTGTCCTTCTCTGAAGTGTAGGGTACCCTAGGTTTAGGGCAGACCTAAGGCTTATATACACTGGGCCAACCCTTAGGCCCACTTAGGGGCAGCCCACTAACCTTTAGGGCTGGAAAAAAAAAGAAAAGGGTCTTACATATTACATATGATTAATTCTTCAGTTTAATCATCATAATAAAATACAATTTCTTAATTAATTCTTCAGTTTAATCATCATAATTACAAAATACAAATTCTTTATTATAATATTTCAATTACATAAAAGATAAATATAAATTCAATAATTTATTTTAAAATTTAAATTTAACAGAGAAGGATTCTTGTATGAATTATTTACTATTACTATATAATTTATATCATAATTATTAATATAATAAAAATTATAAATACAATTGAAAAAATATATTGCTAAAATATTATATGTATATCATAATTATTAATATAGTAAGAATTACAAATACAGATCACCAAATATATAATTAAAAAATATATTACTATTATCAATATTGATAAGATTAACAATTTTAAGAATTATGGAGGCAAAATATTTTTTTCCAGATATTTGGTAATAATTTTAAAAAATGATGCGGGCTACTTACCAACACTGAGCTATATGTAAGTTTGCCACCACTGAATGACCTTAACATTGTTTGTGCTATACAAATGTAAAGTACCAAATTGAATCACTTCTAATTAAATATCACCAAATTGAATCACTTCTAAGAAAGTCAATACCAAATTGAATCAATTTAAAAAGTTATGACCAAATTAAGATAAAAAAAGTTTTGAAGGACAAATTTAACATTTTTTTGACAAAAACAAATACAAAAAAGATAATTAAACTGTTAGTAATTAATAGTCGTAATTGATTTAATACAATTAATGGGTTAAATATGTTTTTGGTCATTCAACTTTTAGTGAAAATTGGAATTTGTCCCTTTTGAAAAAACATTGAACCAATCTAGTCCCTCAACTTCGTAAATACGTGAATTAAGTCTTTTTAACCAAATTTTATTTAGTTTATTGGACGTTTCAAACACATTTTATTGTAGTATTTTGGTCTGTTGACAACAGTTTGACTCATCTTCGCTTCACTGTTAGTTGGGAAACACGTTTGAAATGTCAAATAAACTTAAAAAAATATATGGTTTAAAGGACTAAATTCATGGATTTATAAAGATAAGAGACTAAATTGGTTCAAGGTTTCTAAGAATGACTAATTCCAATTTTTACTGAAAATTAAAGGACAAAACATATTTAACCCTATAATTACTCAACTCATATGATTGATATCATTATTGATTAATTTGCTACAACTTCTCATATGATTAATTACCTGTATGAGCAGTGGCGGATCTTGACAAAAAATGATGGAGGGGCCAAAGTAATATAATTTTGAGATTATTAGATTCAATCATTAGTATAATGCTTTAAGAAATGAATTCTCTAACTGAATTGATAATTAGTCTAATGCTTCAAAATATGTGAAGAAATAGAGCTTATCTTCTTTTCATTAATAGTTTTGTACCACACCTAGCCAAACTCGACCAAATAAGTAATAAAACGATACATATATGCCAAAGCAGTCAAGTAGTCAGCCTAAGCCGAGTTGGCCTAAGCCTTACCAAACTAAACTGATAACCTAAAAGGTCTAGAGGAACAACCTGCACAAGGCAACACATAACCAACATAAACCGCCAAGGAAAGTAGTTGGCCTAGGCTGACTACTCCAATATACTTAGTAAAATTAAAGCCCCCCAGTGTTCAATAGGTCCTAAGGGCCTGGGCTAGGGCCCAGGCCCACTTACAGCCCAAACTAAAGCCCAAGTCAGGGCCCGGCCCATGGATAACCAAACATGATTAATACTCTATAAATACACGTGGACCCCAGTAATTAAAGGTACGCATTCATTACTCCATTAATAACTGATTTGACCCTTTGAGAGCTTTAACTTACTAGAGCTTTGACTTACTTGAGCTTCGGAGTCCCTTCTGCAGGTAACCCCTTCTGGGTCCAAGCCGACATGTATCAACCGGGAAGAAGCCAACTGAGGAGATAGCGGACTACATGGGTAAGGTGACGCTTGTGCCTAACTTATTTTGTTTGTTCTCTGCAGGAACAATTGGCGCCCACCGTGGGGCATGAGACAAACACCTTTAGTACCCGTTTTTCTCCGAAGATGGTTTCCACCCGTAGTAGAGCTGGAGTGAACAAGTAGGCGGATGCTGGTCCCTCAGGACCTGCTGGCATCACCCCTGACCTAGCCGCCATCTTGGACGGCCAAGCGAAGATGCAACAAGAACTAACAAATCTAAAGAAACGCAGTGCTGATGAGATGGAGGCGCTGCGACAAGAGAACTCTCGCCTTAGGCGAAAAATCGAAGCTGATCCCACCTTGAAGGGAAAGGCCAAAGAGGCGTTTGAGGCTGCAAGGTCCCCGGCCTTCCAGCCCACAGAAGAGGAAAGCGAATACAACCCCACCCCTCACACCTTCACCACCACCCAACAAACACCCATTCCCTCCACCCATCCCACTGACTTCCTATCCACTCAACCGGGGCATACTACAGCCCCAACCCCTGCTGCTACCCTCCCCACCACCCAGATCCCCTACAACGTACCCACCACCCTACACACTACACATGTACCACCTTACAACCCACATTACCTTCCAACAACCCACATCCCCCCTCACAACCTTACCTCCACCTTCCCTGCTATGATCAACCATCCTATCCCACCACATCTGCTCCCTCCCCACCAACCCAAACGTTGTCACCCCTTCACCGACTTTATCGCCAACACCCCCCTTCCTGCCCAGTGGGATCCTTTCACGTTGGACCGCTACATCGGCGAAACTGACCCTGATGAACACCTCAAAGTATACATCACCCATGTCGCCCTATACACATCCCAAGACGCAGTCTTCTGCAAAGCCTTCCCCACCACCCTCAAGGGCCCTGCTCTAGAATGGTTCACAACCTTTCCGCCTTACTCCATCGACAACTTCGACGTCCTTTCCCACATGTTCTCCACCCATTTTGCTGGCAGCCATCCACACCAAACTACCACAATATCCCTCCTGGGCATTAGACAGGAACAAGGCGAACCACTCAAAGCGTTCATAGATCGCTTCAGTAAGACAGCTCTTCACATCCCACACCTCAACCAGGAGATGATCCTCCAGTGCATGGCACTTACCCTACAACCCGGCCACTTCGCCAACAACGTCTACCTCCACCCACCCGCCTCTATGCATGAACTCAAATTGTGTGCGGCCGACTATGTCCGCATGGAGGAGATGCAGACCCTCCATACCAAATTCTGCAATGACTATGCAGCCACCACCGCTAACCCTACCCCGCAACCTCCCCACCCTGATACCCACCCACACGAGCCCCGCCAACCCTGCTTCACCAGATATGCCTCTCTTACCGTAGCCCGCTCCCGCATCCTTGATGAGGCCCTACAAGCTGACCTCATCCCTCCACCACGTAAGACAACCACACGTCCTAATGCTGATATGACCAAATATTGCCGTTACCACCGCAACCATGGCCACACTACAGAAGACTGCAAAGCACTCCAGGATAAGATAGAAAAACTGGTCTGTGCTGGTCACTTTCGTCGCTTCATCCGTAGAGATGATCATTCCTCTCGATCCCGCCACCCCCTCGATCCGACCACAGACGCCCTCCACATGACTCCCCTCACGACAGACGCCCAGCCCAACCCGCTAACCAGGAACCTGAACCGGTCCGCATCAACATCACCCATGCCGACCCTCCCCTACGTGGCACCATCAACACCATCTCTGGTGGTTTCGCTAGTGGAGGATCCACCTCTTCTGCTAGAAAGAAACACCTCCGCCATATCCAATCCATCATTCATATCACCCATTCCCACCACAGACGCCGCATGCCTCCCATCATCTTCACAGATGACGACTTTCATGGCCTCAACCATCAACAAGATGACCCCATGGTCATCACTGTTGAAATCGAAAACTACGCTGTTAAGAAGGTCCTTGTCGACCAGCACAGCTCCGTTGACATCCTCTACTGGGCCATCTATCAAAAACTCCAACTCCCGGACACTGCTATTGTCCCGTATGACGAACTAATCTATGGCTTTTCTCGCGAACAGGTATCCACCCGCGACTACATCGACCTGCACACCGTGTTTCGTGAAGGAACCCAAACCAAAACCATTCCAATCCGCTTCCTTATAGTCAACGCGCCAACGTCCTACAATGTCCTCCTGGGCCATCCCTCCCTCAACACCCTTGGCGTTGTTGTCTCCACCCCCCACTTGGCCATGAAGTTCCCTTCTCCTTCTGGTGACATCCTCACCGTCCACTGCGACCAGCGCTTGGCATGCGAATGTTACATGTTCAGCCTGCGCCCACAACTCCCAATTCAACAAACCAACCACATTGAGCGACCACCTGGCTCCGGCATCGCCTTATCAGGCGAAGATCTAGACCCCAGAGTAGGCCGGGATGTTCGTCTTGAACCAGTTGAGGAGACCTCCCGTCTAGAGCTTCCCAACGGCCACTCCATCAACCTAGGCACCAGTTTAAACTCGGACGAGTGTGTCATCATCACACCCATCCTCATCAACAACACAGACCTTTTCGCTTGGTCAGCTACAGACCTACCTGGGGTGGACCCCCTAGTAGCATCCCACAAATTATCCATCTACAAAGAAGCCTGCTACATCTCCCAGAAGAAACGCAAACTTGGCGAAGAACGCCGGCTAGCGGCCAAGGTTGAGGCCGACAAGTTACTGAATGTAGGATTCATAGAAGAAGCTCAGTACACCACTTGGCTTTCTAACGTAGTCTTGGTGAAGAAAGCCAATGGCAAATGGCGGATGTGTGTAGACTACACGGATCTGAACAAGGCCTGCCTTCGCGATGCCTACCCTTTACCCAATATCGACCGACTTGTTGACGGCGCGGCAGGGAATAAAGTGCTTAGTTTTTTGGATGCATATTTTGGGTACAACCAAATCCCCATGGCCGCATCTGACATGAACAAGACTGCCTTCATCACAGACGATGCCAACTACTTCTATAGAGTTATGCCTTTCGGTCTTAAAAACGCTGGAGCAACCTACCAACGGCTAATGGACAAGGTTTTCAGTCATCTAATGGGACAATGTGTCGAAGTATATGTCGACGACATGGTTGTCAAGTCTCCAAGCCACCACCAACATGCCCAGGACCTCTCGGCGGTTTTCTCCACATTACGCCAATACAATCTTCGCCTCAACCCTGACAAGTGTGTATTCGGAGTAAATCGCGGTAAATTTCTCGGATTCATGTTAACCCAATGCGGTATAGAGGCCAACCCCGAAAAGTTCAAGGCAATTATCGAAATGCGCAGTCCCACTACCATCAAAGAGGTCCAACGCCTTATAGGCCGCCTCACAACCATCTCCCGCTTCCTACCCAAACTGGCTGAACAAACCCAACCCATAATCCGACTCCTAAAGAAATCCAGCCGGTTCACGTGGACTGACGATTGTGAACTAATCTTTCAAAACCTGAAAACTACCCCTACCTCACCACCTATCCTCCACAAGCCAGACACTCGCCAACCCCTCCTAGTGTACATTATAGCCTCCGACCACATCGTCAGCGCCGCACTTGTCCAAGAAATAGAGGGCACGCAGCATCCTGTCTACTTCGTTAGTAGAACGCTGCAAGATCCTGAAACCATATATCAAATGGTGGAGAAGTTGGCCCTGTCCTTAGTCCACGCAGCTCGCCGCCTACGCCCATACTTCCAAAACCATAGCATCACTGTCAAAATTGACTACCCAATCCAAAAAATATTGCAAAGACCAGACCTAGCCAGACGGATGTCATCCTGGGCCGTCGAGCTGTCGAAATTCAACATTCGCTACGAACCCCATGGCCCCATAAAAGCCCAATGCCTCCTGGATTTTGTCAATGATCTCCAACACACACCTACAGAGGACCAATGGACGCTTCATGTAGATGGTTCCTCCAATCCCAAAGGTGTTGGTGCCGACATCGTGTTAGAAGGACCTAACGACATCCTCATTGAGAAATCCCTTCACTTTGCCTTCAAAACATCAAACAACCAAGTCGAATACGAAGCCATCCTCGCCGGCCTTTCCCTTGCCCGCGAAGTTGGCATCAAGACATTAACGTGCAAAACCGACTCCAAACTTACTGTAGGGCACCTAAACGACGAATTCCAGATTAAAGATCCCTTCCTTCTACAATATTATCATCTGGTCCGCGCAGTCATTCAATCCGCTTTTGAACAGGTCCGCATCGAACACATCCCCCGAACCGACAACATCAGAGTCGACATCCTGTCCAAACTAGCCAGCACCAAATTAAAAAGCCGTCATCGATCCTTACTATAGCAAACATTATCTACACCCTCCATCACAAATACCTGCCAAAACCTAACCTACACCCCAACTGACAGCATCACCCCTCTGCAAAGCCATAACTGGACCACCCCCTATATCCAATACCTAAAAACCGGCAACCCCCATAAGATGCGGACAAAACTTGGCTGGCTAAGGCCGCCAGGTATACCATGATAAGCGATGACCTTTACAAACGCAGATACGGCCAACCTCTCCTAAAATGTGTCACAGCAGAGCAAGCGCAATATATTATCAAAGAGCTACACGAAGGCTTTTGCGGCTACCATTCCGGCTCACGTACCATGGCTACAAGAGTCCTCAGAGCCGGATACTTCTGGCTGACTATAGAAGTAGACTACCAAGACTATGTGAGAAAGTGCAAACCATGCCAAAAACATGGCAACCTCATCCACCAGAAGCAAGAACAACTCCATCACATACTATCCCCATGGCCATTCGCTAAATGGGGAATGGATATCCTTGGCCCCTTCTCACCTGGCAAAGGGCAAGTGAAATTCCTAATTGTAGCCGTCGACTACTTCACCAAATGGATAGAAGCCAAGCCACTAACCACCATCACGGTCCAGCAAGTTCAGCAGTTTGTTTGGAAAGATATTATATGCAGATATGGTGTTCCACATACCATCATCACAGACAATGACCGACAATTTATAGATAAAGAGTTAGCCAATTTCTACGTTGGCCTGGGCATCAAACACATCACAAGTTCTGTAGAACACCCACAAACTAATGGACAAGAAGAGGCGGCCAACAAGGTTATCCTAGTGGAACTGCGCAAGAGATTAGATAGCGTCAAAGGCCGATGGCCCGAAGAGTTAGTAGAAGTGCTATGGGCGTACAGGTGCACCGCTTAATCATCAACAAATGAATCCCCATTCAACCTAGTTTACGGTGCAAACGCAATGATACCGGTTGAAATTGGCGAACCATCCCTACGCTGAGAACTATACGACCCAACCCACAACCACCAAAACATGGTCACTCATCTCGACCTCCTACCCGAACTCAGAGAAAAAGACCAGATACGCAATTTAGCTGCCAAACGAAGAGTTGCTAGAAAGTATAACGCAAACCTATGTCCACGATCATTCGCAATCGAGGACTTAGTATGGAGAATGGTCAGCAGTGCAAGAAAGAAGGATGGCAAATTCTCCGCCAACTGGGACGGTCCATACCGCATACGTGAAGACGCAAGAGGAGGAGCTTATCGCCTTGAACATTTATCTAGGGAAGAGATACCCAACACTTGGAACGTGTCCCACCTCAAATTCTATTTCAGTTGAATGTATACTACATTAAGCCGAATACTTGTAACCCTGGGTGTACTTTTTTTCCTCACCTGGTCTTTTTTCCCTAAGGAGGGTTTTGGCCAGGGAGGTTTTAACGAGGCACCCCATATTCAATAAATAAAACGAAGGGTTCTTAACTATACGACTTTCCTATGTTTTTATTCTCATATCGCTTAAGTTCCCCACCCTTACCACAAGTAAGCGGCCTGGGTCGAACACCCTTAACTTGTGTTACGCTCGCTTAAGTTTCCCACCCTTACCACAAGTAAGCGGTCTGGGTCGAACACCCTTAACTTGTGTTACGCTCGCTTAAGTTCCCCACCCTTACCCCAAGTAAGAGACCTGGGTCGAACACCCTTATCTTATGCTTGATTCATTTAAGTTCTCCACCCTTACCCCAAGTAAGCGGCTTGGGTTGAACACCCTTATCTTATGTTTGATTCGTTTAAGTTCCCCACCCTTACTTTAAGTAAGGGCCTGGGTCGAACACCCTTATCTTATGCTTGATTCGTTTAAGTTTCCCACCCTTACCCCTAGTAAGCGGCCTGGGTCGAACACCCTTATCTTATGCTTGATTCGTTTAAGTTCCCCACCCTTACCCCAAGTAAGCGGCCTAGGTCGAACACCCTTATCTTATGCTTGATTCGTTTAAGTTCCCCACCCTTACCCCAAGTAAGCGGCCTGGGTCGAACACCCTTATCTTATGCTTGATTCGTTTAAGTTCCCACCCTTACCCCTAGTAAGCGGCCTGGGTCGAACACCCTTATCTTATGCTGAATTCATTTAAATTCCCCATCCTTACCCCAAGTAGGCGGCCTGGGTCGAACACCCTTATCTTATGACTTATCGCGACATGCATACACCACATATAAACAAAACACAACATACATAATAACATACAGAACCTTAATCGCATTTAAACATAAGTGCAATAAACCAATGTAGCTAAATGTACCAAATATTACAGACAGGCTCAAATAATATTCTCGAATCAATTAAAACAGAAATCCTAGTATGTGGGGACAGGTGCATCCTCGACATCGCCTGCCTTCTCCTCCTCCTCTGCCGCCTTCTCCTACGCCTCCTCATTCCCACTGTCCTCATCCTCTTGGACCAACTTCCCGTTAATAACATCCTTATTCACATCAAACCTCGAATCCATCACGTCCACATCCTGATGGAAAAAAGCCGCCTGCCGCAATCCCTTCTCAAAACCATTGATGTGCTCCTGTATGATGTTGTTCTTCAAATCATCAAGCTCACCAACAGCTCCATCATACTTGTCCTTCAAATCATCGTAGTCCTCTTCCAATTCCCCAATACGTTTATTCAACTTTTCCTCACAGTCCAAGCAATGAACTCTCCACGTTGCCAACGTTTTCCTCTCCGCTTCCCAACTTTCCTTTGCTTTCTCCAATGCAGCCTTTTCCTCCTCCAACTTATCCACTTTCCCCTGCAACTCCTCCACCTTTTCCCGGCCACCCTCCTTCACCTCTCTCCTATAAAGCGACCCCACACGCCGGCTCAAAACTAAAGCCTTTCTCCCAAATTCGACCATTGTTCTCACAATGTGCTCCGCATCCATGTTGTCAATAGAATTTACGATAGTATCTGGGAGGGTAATTGAAATGTCCTTCCTCACAGATATCTCCGGCAGCTCGATCAACCTAGATTTCGGCCCCTTCTCCCCACTGGCCGACCCCGCTCCGCTAGCCGACCCCGTCCCAAGCAGGGTCGCCCTTACTTTCTTCACATTTTTTCCCTTTCCGGGTCGAGGCGGAAGCTTAGCCTTCCTTTTCGTCCCGCCGTGCATGTGCACCTCCACCACAGATTCTTATAAGTTGGGAACATCAGTCTTCCCAGCCGCCTTGGCCTTAGCGGCCATTTCCTTCCTCAACGTTTGAAAAAGCGTCAAATTCTTCTTTCCAGACTGCGCTATATGCCCTACAATAATACATCACAACTCGGATCAAAACAACTTGGTATTATTAACATAGCTTAAGTAATAAACAGATACCTTCGATATCTATTATCGGGTGCACCGAATTATAAACTCTAACTAGGCCCTTAGTGGGCAACTTATCAACAAACTTCAACAAGGTCTCCACAACCTCCTTATCATCAGCCGACAATTCATCCATCCCCATGTCCTTATACCGAGAAGGATTATTTGTCCAACTAAAAGGGAACTTGGCACTTCCGTCTGCGTTCAAAATATAAGTTTTTCCTCCTTCTTTAACGACGACCTTAAAGTACCCATCCTTGAAGTGCTTGAAATATTTGGAGAAGGCATCCAGTCTGCTGATGCTGGGGCGACTAATCAAAGATAGCCAAGTAGCCGGCCGCTGAGGTCTGGTGTCGTAAAAATACAAGAAAGCATAAGGAGTGGGCTCCAAGTATAAGGACTGGCACAGAATACTGAAAGCCTGCAAGTAGGCCCAACTATTCGGATGTAGCTGTGTAGGTGCCACATTCAACGCCCACAATACGCCCATGGTAAAATCGTCTAACGACAATTGTACATGAAGTTGAGAAAAGTGGCACATATACATGTAAAAAAACTTCTCGGTAGCCCCCTCCTGCCCATGGCATACCCGGTCGATAGCACTCACCCTCTCTAGAGAAACAATGTCCCCACTGACACCCTTGGAGATGACAAGTGTGCAATTTAACCAAGAGTTCAGCAGACGGGACCACCTGAACAAAGATGATTGCTCACGAACGTCAGCAGCCGCCCACCCATAGCCACCCTTCGCCGGCCAATTGCTCTCCTCCAACTCTTCGGGGGGATCCTGTAACACCCCCAGATCCTCTTGGGCTTACCAGGCATCCCACCTGCCACCCTCAAACCGGTTGTGTTAGGTCTGCAGCCCAATACACCCCAACCCATCACCCTTCTCCGTCCATTCATACTGGGTGGGTTGTTGCCAGTGGGAATTGAACCCCCAACCTGACCTTTAACACCTCTGGCTCACCAGCAGATGCTACCAGTTGCGCTGCAGCACAACTGGTAGCATCTACTGGTTTGCCAGGGGTGTTAAAGGTCAGGTTGGGGGTTCGATTCCCACTGGCAACAACCCACCCAGTATGAATGGACGGAGAAGGGTGAGGGGTTGGGGTGTATTGGGCTGCAGACCTAACACAACCGGTTTGAGGGTGGCAGGTGGGATGCCTGGTAAGCCCAAGAGGATCCGGGGGTGTTACAGATCCTCTCGAACCTCACTTACAATCTCCATTGGCATCCCACTCGTAACAACCCCAGAACTCGTACCCTTTCCACCAAGTTGCCTATCCTTACTTCTATCTGACTCGGTACTTTCACTACTACTAGACGTAGACACGCTATCACTACTAGACATACCTGTTTTCGTTTTTACGAGAAGATGTCGGTTGAATTTGGGAACTAGTCGGAGAGTATGACGCGCACAAGATCTCTGAATTCAGAACTCTCACAAATGAAACAAGTAACTCCTCACCCGTTTTCAAACCTATATTTATAGTCCAGGGTCCCAAACGACGAAAACTCTTCCCGCCAAAATAAAACCCCAGACCAATCGACACCATCATTGCAAAAGATACGACTTTTTAAAAACAACGGCGCAAAAGCTTCTTGATTGGACCCCTGGCACCCATTCACCTACCTTCTGACGGTTACCACTTTTTAGCCTTAACACTGTTCACCACACTTAAAGGCTGGGGGACTGGTGTACCACACCTAGCCAGTTCCGCTAGCATACCAACACAACCAACACATATCACCCTTGACCGACAACTCCCATCAGACAAGGCTAGGGGACTGGTGTACCACACCTAACCGAACTCAATCAATTAAATAAGAAATACATCAAGGCAGCCAAGTATTCAGCCTAGGCCGAGTAAATCCAACTCATATCGGACCTGGTCGACTTAACCATATAAATGATAAACCTCGTGAACATGTCAGAGACAACCCAAGTACACGACCTGGGCCGCCATGGTCTCGAATTTAAATGAACAAAGGCTAAAATAACAACAAAATGACCAACACGGATAGTACACGGCCAAGGATGACATCTGATAAGCCTAAGAAATAAACGGATCAGACCACCCTCAAAGACTTAGTAAGATGGAGGTCCCCGCGTTCGATAGACCTTGAGGAGCCTAGGTTTGGGCCCAGGCCCACTCATCACCTAGGCTAGGGCCCAAACCAAGGCCCATCCCATTAGGTAAACGAACATCATTAATACTCTATAAATACGCATGGACCTCACGAATTAAAGGTACGCATTCATTAATCACTGATTTGACTCTCTGAGAGCTTTGACTTACTTGAGCTTCGGAGACTCTTCTGCAGGTAACCCCTCCTAGGTTCAAGCTGACATGTATCAACCGGGGAGAGACCAACTGAAGAGATAGCGGACTACATGGTAAGGTGACGCTTGTGCCTAACTCATCTTATTTGTTCTTTGCAGGAACAATAATAAAATTATAAGAATGTGGGTGGGATGATATTTTCGTAAATTAAAAAAGTGGTAGTGTTATATAAGACAAAATACTATAAATGGGGTGTGTGGAAGGAAAAAGAATAAATAATAGGTTAAAATGCATGACGATGAATAGTAGTCATGTGTCACTTTATGGTTTTTTAAATTTTTATAATTTTTTTATAATTTTTATAATTTTTTTAAATATTTATTTGTCGATTTAGTAGCGTTTCACGTGTTAGAGTAAATGTTTTATATTCAATTTGATCAATATATTCGTGATTTTTGTTCAATTTAGTCCAAATTTTTGTTAACATGAATCAATTTTGTCTTTATCAAAGACGAGGTCAAATTTAATTTTTGTATAAAAATTATAATGATGTGAATTTTAATATATTATATAAAAATATTTATTTAAAAATGTGAATTTTAAGGTAAATAATATTAATAATGTTTTTAATAAAATAATAATAGTATTAGTAATAGTAAAAATAATGCTAATGATTTTATTAATAATATATAAAAAATGTTTATAAATGATTTAAATATTTAAACACTTTAACATAACAAAATTATAAAACTAATATATATATATATATATATATATATATATATATATATATATATATATAAAACTTATTATATATAACTAATTCTTCAGTTTAATCATCATAACTAAAAATACAAATTCTTTATTATAATAATTCAATCACATAAAAGATAAATGTCAATTCAATCTTCAAGTTCAATAATTTATTTTAAAATTTAAATTTAACATACAATGGTTCAAATTGTGATTGTAAGATATATGTGTTCTTGCAGAGAACAAATAAATAAGTTAGGCACAAGCGTCACCTTACCTATGTAGTCCGCTATCTCCTCAGTTGGCCTCTTCCCGGTTGGTATATGTCGGTTTGGACCCAGGAGGGGTTACCTGCAGAAGGGACTCCGAAACTCAAGTGAGTCAAAACTCTAAAAAAGGTCAAATCTGTGATTAATGAATGCGTACATTTAATTACTGGGGTCCACGTGTATTTATAGAGCATTAATTATGTCTGGTTATTCTATGGTCCGGGCCTTGGCTTGGGCTTTGGCTGTAAGTGGGTCTGGGCCCTAACCCAGGCCCTTAGAACCTATTGAATGTTAGGGGACTTTAATCTTACTGAGTCTATTGGAGTAGTCGGCCTAGGCCGGCTACTTTCCTTGACGGCTTATGTTGGTTATATGATATCTTGTGCAGATTATTCCTCTAGATGTTTAGGCTAGATCTGGTAAGGCTTAGGTTAACTCGGCCTAGGTTGAATACTTGACTGTTTTTGTATATATGTATCGTTTACTTATTTGGTCGAGTTTGGCTAGGTGTGGTACACCAGTCCCCCAGCCTTGGCCGATATGAGTTGTCGGTCAAGGGTGATATGTGTTGGTATGCTAGCGGAACCGGCTAGGTGTGATACACCAGTCCCCCAACCTTTAAGTGTGATGAACAGTGTTAAGGCTAAAAAGTGGTAATCGTTTGAAGGTAGGTGAAGGGGTGTCAGGGGTTAAATCAAGAAGTTCTGGCGCTGTCGTTTTTAAGAGTCATGTCTCTTGCAATGATGGTGTCGATTGGTATGAGTTGTTGTTTTGGCGGGAAGGGGTTTTCGCCGTTTGGGATTCTGGCCTATAAATACGGATTTCAAAACGAGTGAGGGGTTACTTGGTTCATTTGCGAGAGTTTTGTATTCAGAGGTATTGTGTGCATTTTACTATCTGACTAGTTCCCTATTTCAGTCGACATCTTTCCGTAAACACGAAAACAAGTATGTCTAGTAGCGATAGTATATCGTTGTCCACATCTAGTAGTGAGAGTACGGGGTCGGAGAGGAGTAGAGGTAGGCAAGTTGATGAAGATGGTACTAGTTCTGGAGGTATGGTAAGTGGGATCCCCATGGAGACAGTGAGGGAGGTTCGAGAAGATCCCCCTGAGGAGTTGGCCGAGAGTGACTGGCCGGCCAAAGGCGGTTATGGGTGGTCGGCTGCCGACGTCCGCAATCAATCATCTTTGTTCCGGTGGTCTCGCCTATTGAACTCCTGGTTAAACTGTACGCCTGTCATCTCAAAGGGTGTAAGTGGGGATATTGTTTCCCTAGAGAGAGTTAGCGCTATTGACCGTGTATGTCATGGGCAGGAGGGGGCTACGGAGAAGTTCTTCTACATGTACATGTGTCATTTTTCTCAACTATATGTGCGGCTACCGTTAGATGATTTTACTATGGGTGTATTGCACGCACTGAATGTGGCACCTACACAGTTGCACCCGAATAGTTGGGCCTACTTGCAAGCCTTTCGCGTCTTGTGCCAATCTCTATAGCTGGAGCCTTCTCCTTACGCTTTCTTGCGTCAAGCGGCCTTTTTCCATCAGGATGTGGACATCACGGATTCAAAGTTCGATGTGAATAAGGACGTTGTTGACAGAAAGCTGGTCAAGGAGGACGAGAGCAGTCCGGATGAGGAGGCGGAGGAGAAGGCGGTAGAGGAGGAGAAAGGAGCGGGCGATGCCGAGGAGGTGGCACCTGATGCAGCAGAATAGGATCTCAATTTTAATTGATTCGAGAATATTATTTGAGCCTATGTTTGTAATATTTGGTACATTACGTTACATTAGTACATTCTTGCACTTATGTTTAAATGCGATTAAGGTTCTGTATGTTATTGTGTATGTCGAGTTTTGATGATATGTGGTGTATGTGTGATGCAATCGATTGTATGTTAGGGGTGTTCGACCCAGGCCGCTTACTTGTGGTAAGGGTGGGGAACTTAAACGAATTAAGCACAAGTTAAGGGTGTTCGACCCAGGCCGCTTACTTGTGGTAAAGGTGGGGAACTTAAACGAATTAAGCACAAGTTAAGGGTGTTCGACCCAGGCCGCTTACTTGTGGTAAGGGTGGGGAACTTAAACGAATTAAGCACAAGTTAAGGGTGTTCGACCCAGGCCGCTTACTTGTGGTAAGGGTGAGGAACTTAAACGAATTAAGCACAAGTTAAGGGTGTTCGACCCAGGCCGCTTACTTGTGGTAAGGGTGGGGAACTTAAACGAATTAAGCACAAGTTAAGGGTGTTCGACCCAGGCCGCTTACTTGTGGTAAGGGTGGGGAACTTAAACGAATTAAGCACAAGTTAAAGGTGTTCGACTCAGGCCGCTTATTTGGGTTGTTATAATAGGTATGTATTTTTTCAAGAATGTTGTGCTTTTAAAATAAGTATAGTAGAGTTGAAACTAGGGATGGCAACGGGGCGGGGCGGGGACGGGTTTCGTTATCCCATACCCATCCCCACATAAAAAATTCATCCCCATCCCCATACCCAAACCCAACGGGTATCAAACTTTTTTCCCATCCCCATCCCCACCGGGTAACGGGTATAATCTCGTATCTATACCCGTACCCGTGTTCTAACTTCTTCAATATTAATTTTTATAAAAGAAAAAAAATTACGGTAAAAAAAACATAATATTATGAAATATTCAATATTAAGAGGATTTTCTTCGATGCCAAATACCTTAAAATAAATTATAATTGTTTATATTTTATATTAGAATACCAAATAAAATTTCATGTGAACCAAAACATTTATTAAATTTGCAAACTACAACATTGATGAACTTAGTTGATAAAATTAAAAAATATTTCAAAAAAATATAAAAGAAAAACAAATATTCAAATTAAAATATATTTTAAATGTTTGTTTACTTCAATTTTTTAAATTCTAATGAATCTCTTTTTTATACACTAATAAAAGTTATAATATATCACTTGATCAAAATGACACAAAGAACAAATAATAAACATAATAATAAAAGGAAAACAAATATTCAAATTAAAATATATTTTAAATGTTTGTTTACTTCAATTTTTTAAATTATAATAAATCTCTTTTTTATACACTAATAAAAGTTATAATACATCACTTGATCAAAATGACACAAAGAACAAATAATAAACATAATAATAAAATTTTGACATAGATTTTGTATCTTTTGAACTTCAATATATGTTAGATAGTGAAAAAAAATATTAAATTACAGTATGATTTTTATATTACATTAAATTTTTATATTGCAGTAAATAAAAGTTATTTATACAATTAAAGTGAAAAAAATTACAGTATGATTAATAGTGAGTTATAAAATAACAAATAATTAGATAGAATATATCGAAATATTATTCTACATGATGAAAATAAACAATAAATAAAAATATTAAAAAACTAACAAATGTGTGTTTTAGAAATAATTTGAGAGACTATCGAAAGAAATCGCACAAAGGAAATCAAATGTATAATTAAGGTATGATAAAATGAAAAATACCTTAGAGAACTAATTATTAAATTACGTTTGAAGTGGTTAAAATTAAATAGAAATATCATTAGTGACCAAAAAATTTGTTAAATTACAAATAAATTAGTAATTAAATTGGTCACTAAATCAAGTATCGATTCGATCATTGAATCAGTCACTAATTTAGTCATTGATTCAAACAATAAATCAACTACTACCACCAATGACGAAAAATAGTGACTGATATGGGTTACTGACTAAATCAGTCACCATTTCATGTTTTTCTTGTAGTGAATTATCATATACTATTCCTAAATATCATTATATATATATATATATATATATATATATATATATATATATATAAAATTTTAACCACTTCAAACAGAATTTAAAGTGAAAAAATTACATTATGATTAATAATGAGTTATAAAATAAAAAATAATTAGATAGAATATATCGAAATGTTATTCTACATGATAAAAATAAAAAACAATAAATAAAAATATTAAAAAACTAACAAATGTGTGTTTTAGAAATAATTTGAGAGACTATCGAAAAAAATCACACAAAGGAAATCAAATGTATAACTAAGGTATGATAAGACGAAAAATATCTTAGAGAACTAAGAAAACTTTTCAAATATCAACATATATACTTAATGGTAAAAATAACGAAAATTATTTTAATGAAACAAAAGAGTTCTTTAAATTAAACAAAAATTAATAATAATAATAATAATAAGTAAAGAATTTTTTTATATTACCTTAAATTGAGAGTATAAACATTCTCATGTGAAAGGAAAATTTATAATAAATAAAAATATTAAAAAATAATATAAATATTCAAATGTGAGGCATAATATTTTTTTTTATTAACATACATCATTTTAACATAATTACATAAAGGTTATGATAAGATAAAAAATATATTGGAGATGAGAATGAGTTTCATGACAAATGAAATAATTAAAAGAAAAAAAAATAGAAAAAAAAAAAAAAAATATATATATATATATATATATATATATAGGAGTTACTTGATTAATTGTGAATATTTTAATAATTTAAACGAGAATGGAGATATGGCGGGGACGGGTATTATGGCGGGTATATGTACATCCCCATATCCAACTGAAAAAGTCGGGGATTCCCCATACCCATACCCATACCCAGTCAATGCGGGGATTCCCCGTCAAAACGGGGACGGGTTCGGGCAATACCCACGGGAACGGGTTTATTTGCCATCTCTAGTTGAAACACAGATTGGATCGAGAATCAATCTTATGAGAAGTGGATCAAGTAACCAAATTTTCTTAAATATTATTTAAAATCCAAAGGAATCAGAGCACAAATTATTATAACATTTATTTTTTCATAATTTGATTACAGACATGTGTAAATAAAACTCTGGAGTGTTGATAGCAGTAAACAATTACTTAGTCTTCCAAATTGAGACAGTTTTGCAAACAAGAATGAACCACATCAGTTACTTCAGCACGACCATCTGATACATAATAAAAGACATTGTAAATGAGATGAAAATGATGATTAGTTGAATTATAAAGAATAAAAAACATTAAAAAAAAGTACCAATAGTAACAGTGTCTGTCTTCTTCACGCCACACTTTGCAATACAATTGTGGGCACTGGGAGGACATCTTCTAACACATTCGTCAAAACATTGTTCAAAATTTCTATGACATAGATTTACACATCGTATATGACAAGGATCAAAGATATTCGACTCAGAAGTGCTTGGCTCAATACTTAGTAGCACAAAACCCAAAATAATCATCCCCAAAATCGCAACTCTGTTACTTTTCATCATCTTTTCTCCTCAAAATTACTCTAAACTCTCTGCACTCTAGCTTATGATTTTGTATAAATCTGTATTGCGTTTCAAGGAAAATCAATATCAATTTAAAGCCACAAATATTGTCTTTCAAGTAAGTTCAACGGTTCAATATTTGCTAATAAGCCAATAATATAAGTCTCATTAAATCTACTGATATATGAAAATTTAGTATCATGAAAAATCCATAAGTAATTAATTCAATCAAATTAAAAAATAACTAAAAGGTAATTAATAAAGAAAGAAATCTTCAAAAAGTAGAAAACATTTATAAAAATGCTATATTATAGGATTTAATTATAGAAAAATATTTATTTCAATTTTTTTCTTTAATAATATTAGTTTTTACATTATTAATTGTTGATATTGTAACATCCCATTTAAATAGAATAATCTACTTGATAAAATATCACATGATCATAATAATGAGAATCAATCAGATGAACATAGAATATAAGAAATGTAACTATTACATTCATCCAAGAGTGTAATGTGAAGGCAAACTTGGGCATACCACCATGCCATAAACAAACGCAAAGGAAGTTAACAGTTTTACAAAAGACGATGCTCCTCTAGAGCATGAAATTACAAAAAGGCACTAGGGCCATAGAACTGCTCCTGAGAGTCACACATACGGATCCCCTAAGCTACACCACTGCTACCACCAGGCCTATTCCCAGGATTTCCCTCAACTGCTCCCACCAAGGGTGATCATCGCAAAAGAGAAAACATAACAGGAACATATACAAAAACGCAAGGGTAAGCTAGGGTAATATAAGTTTTATCATGGTATAACAGACAAGTACTTAAACAGTCCAAGCATGCAACACAGTACGTACAGAGAATCATGTTATAGCAAACAAGCAAGACACTATGATTCAATTATCCGGATACATATGCTAAGATCGGATTCACTGGACGCTTGCACTTGTGGTGGCCTCTACTGCTCTGCAGAGCCATTGCCAATGGGTTTCACCCTACCACACACAAGGTTAGCCTTTAAGCGTCTAAGGCCATTATCCTGCCAGAGACTAGGGCCTCCCGCCACTCTCACCACTTGGGTCAGTTTGCTCTACCTGAGACTCACTGACCCATTAGAGTTTCGGAATGCGGTCCTTACTTGAATCCATATCTTAACATATACACTACACACCACCATGGGGTCTCCCCACGAGACTCATGGAATTACGCCTATCACACACCAAATTCATGTTTCTCATACCTTAACTACCACATTTATCTCATACATCCAATTCTCATGCCTCAATACCATCATCCAACATTTCCAGGCTATAAATTAATCCAAGCATGCTACTTTCAGTCAATACATTTCAAATAATTCATGCATGTTCATGGAAATATCCAGCCATAACAGAAAACAAAGAAATAACCTGCAACCTCACACTATTCTCGCTTAGGCTAAAAGCCTTTGCCCAGGCGACAACAACTGTCTCGCCTAAGCTAGGCATTCTCGCCTAAGCGAGACGCGAGATACTGGTATAGTGGCCACTCTGTGAGTTCTCGCATGAGCGAGGCCCACTCGCCTGGGCGAGATCGTCCTTCGCCCAAAAATAAAGAGGTACCTCGCTTAAACGAGGACTCCAACAGAGGCACCACTGGTTTCCTCGAGGGCTCGCCTAGGCGAGCCGTCCTCACCTGAGCGAGACGTGCATCGCTCAAAAACCAAAGTTGGTCGCTTGGGCGAGAAGCTCGAGCAGAACCAATGCGAGCTTCTGCTATTCTCGCCTAGGCGAGACGTGCTCGCTTGGGCGAGAATATCAGCTCTCGCCACACTGTTCCACGCATGCAGTACAAAAACAACCAACCACATCCATACCAAGCATTCATATACAAGCCCAGACACATTAAATCCATTTCAAGCATGAAAATAGAGATGAAATCAAACACATACAACAAGGACTATAAACCTCGCTTCCCTTACCTTGAGTAAACTGAGCTGAAGGGAAAAGAGCACACAAAGAGGGGATGAAGCAGCTATTTAAGGAACTGTAAACATTGCGGATAAAACATGGGATGAGATTAGGAGCAAAACCAACTTAATACTGACTTAGTACAAGAAAAGGAACCATGAATGAGCTTGAGTTTCGATCTATACTTACAAGGAAGTGGTTCGATTCAGTTTGAGGGGAAAACAAATTTTGCCCTAGCAGAGCTTCTGCTTTCTTAGAGAGAGATGGGAGAAACACTATTTTCTGAAACAAAAGGTAAAGTGAGATTGTGAGGGGGACAGGTAGGGTATTGGATCCTTCAGGCCCAACCCTTTTTGGGACAGAAAAAGGGGCTTACAGATATTTTATTATTTCTTTAGTTTTTATGTTAATTAATTTATTATTTCATTTAAATTTTATTGTTAAACATAATTTTAATTATATGAAAAAATTTATTTTAAATTAATAACTTAAAATCTTTTGTAATCGACAAACTAAAAAATAACTAAGATGAATAATGGAAAACGAAATGTTTAAAAAAATATAACATTTATAGAAAAACATTTTGTTCAAATATTCTTTTTATTTTTAATTCTTCTATTATTTAATTCATTCATTAAAATTTTATTTTTAAAAATATTTTTAGTTAAAGGAAAATATTTATTTTAAATTTTGTTTTCTGTGGATAAAACACTAATAATTAAAATCTTAATTCAAACGTTAGCCCAATTTAAATTTATAAGAGCATAAAAAACACTAATCCACCACGCAGTCAACCCTAATGCACTATACATCGATTGGTCATGTTTATTGTTGATCTATTTTTAATTTATTATTTCAATTATTTTCAAAATTTTCACTACTTTGCATTATTAAAAAAACTTAAAATAAATAATTGAAGAATGATTAGAATAATGAATTAAAAATAAATCAAATAAAATTAGATAAAAAATTATTATCTTATTATTGATCTCTGTCATCACGGTTAGCCCGAATCACAGAAAGAGAGGAATGGGGAATGAAACATTTTGGTTTATTTTTCACTTCCCTCATTGCTATTGTATGTTCCATTATATCTTTTAACAAATGATTCATTATTGTTTAAGAATTTATTGAAAACTAAAAAAAAATCAAACTAATTTGTATTTTTTTTTCAATAAACATTATCTAATAACAAAGAGTGGTTTAGAGAATTTGTTAAAAGTGTGAATTTTGAAGTAGATTTTAAAAACGTAATTTCTTGACTCTTAAGTGGGGGTCCATATGAGTTTTTCAATTATTTTTCGCATCATGATATATCCAAGATGACCCAACCGATCATGCTAAACAAGGAATTCATTTTTATTTGTAAAACAAGGAATTCATTTTTATTTGTAAGCTTCTAGCTTACAATGACATGCGTCTCAATTGTATTACTATATGTGTAGTATAAGCCATAAGAGAAGACTAATAATTTCTCCAATACACATTTTATATTAAACTCAATTTGAGTAATACAAAGATATTCAATATCTTATTAATTGTTTATCTCAATATGATATCGATTAAGACGAATATCCTTGAAACTTAATAAGTTTCTATTAGACTTAGGAGAATAACATGCATTTTTAATATGCAATCTTGTACCTCTTGGTAGAAGTATAATAGCTCTTCCATAGCCTTCAATTATATTTGTAGTATCAGAAATAATACTAACATTGGCTTCTCACATTACCAAACAATAGACAAATTTATTACTCTTGAGAATTATATGAGTTGTTGCACAAGACATATATTCTCATCATTGGTGCTAGTGTCAACATTCATTCTTTATATAAACATAAATATCAATATGAGAAAATCTTGTTTTTTTGTTTAACACTCTCATAACTAATGTGATCAATGCTTCCATTTGGTTTAAATTGGGCAGATCTCATGATTTTTCATCAAAAGTTTCATTGTTTTGTTCAGCCGAACAAATGCATGAAAAAATTCACAATATTTATGAAATATCTTTTTCTTTTCACAATATTGTTATCGTAGGAGCAAATTAATTACTTAGATGCTTTATTTATTTCTTTAATGGTATCTCAAGACACATTGCATCTAAATGTATTTCAACATTTAAAATCCAATATAAGTAATTCTTCGGGTGACAAATTCAAAATTTGCAAGATTTGACATGTTTAAAATTGGTACATAAAATATTAGTAATAATAATCATCATCATCAAAATAATAATAATAACAATAATAATAATAATGACTGCCATAATAAAAATAATAAGACCGAGAGGAAAATTAATAAAGTCAAACAATTATTATCATATGAATAAAATATAAGGTAGAATTTTAGATGAAGAAAGAATTAGAAATAGCCTTGAGTAAGACACGTAGAGCACTGTCGTTAGAGAGAAAAAACTTTCACTAGTCCTCAGTTGGTTAGAGCATCGTGTTGATAATGTTTATCAAATAAAACTAATCTAATAATAAAGAGAAGAAGTAAAGGAAGAATGGAGGATGAGAGTATGGGGAACAATTCTTCTTGTGTCTTATATTTACAAGAAGAGTAATGAATGATATGAGTACCAATCATATGAGTATACGTATCAAATTAATGGACGATAGTTAATTCATAACATATATCAATTAATAGTCATGAAACTAAAATTATATTTATCTCATAATTATTAATATAATAAAAATTACAAATACATATCACCAAATATATAACTAAAATAATATATTATTATTATCAATATTAATATGAATAAAAATTTTAGGAATTATTGGAGGAAAAATATTTTTTTTTCAGATATTTAGTAATAATTTTAAAAAATACAAGACTGCTAACCAATATTGAGTTATATGTAGGTCCGTTACCGAATAATGTTAACATTGTTTGTGCAATAGAAATGAAAAGTAACAAATTGAATCACTTTTAAGGAAGTCAACACCAAATTGAATCAATTTAAAAAGTTATGAAAGATAAAAAAAATTGAAGGACGAACTTAACATTTTTTGAAAAATACAAAAAAAATTAATAGTCGTAATTGATTTGATACAATTATTGGATTAACTATGTTTTTGGTCATTCAACTTATGAAAATTGTAATTGTTCCCTCTTGAAAACCTTGAACCAATTTATTCCTCCAAAAGGGACTAAATTCATGCATTTCTAAAGATAAAAGACTAAATTGGTTTAAGGTTTCCAAGAAGGACTAATTCCAATTTTCACTAATGTTGTGTTTGGATCTGCATGAGTATTGTTCATGCGGATAGAAAGTGACTTGAAAACGTGTTTGAATCTGTTTGTTTGATTTGCGAGTGTGGATTTGTAGGTGAGTTGCAAAATTTGGCACTCTCTAAAATGAAGAGATGTGCAGGAAAAGTCAGATCATCGTATTAAAATTACTTTATTGTCCCTCTCTTTTAAACATTTAATTTACTTATATTTATTAGTTTTTTCCCATGAATGTAGTAGAAAAGATTTCTCACTGCACACCCTGCATATGTTCCTACATGTTATATGTATATAATAATTAGTATTATATAATAATTATATATCAATTATATGGATATTGATAACACTTTATATTTTATATACATATAAAGTGTTATTTTATATATATATATATATATATATATAATTTTAATTATTATAATAATTAGTGTTATTTAATAATAATAATTAATATTATTATTCAAATAAATATCTTTTATAAATGAATTAATTATATAAAATAAAATAAATTTAAATAAATGTGGAGATGTAAATTAAATAGTCTATATTATAAATTATTTTAAGTTATCATTGAAAATAATAATAATTTATCTTATGTTATTACTGATATAAATAAATTATATTATTTTAATTTTAAATAACATTTTTAATTTTATTTTAATATCATTTCTTCTATTTACATTGAAGGGTAAAATAGTAATCATACAATTTACTCTATTAAAAATTATAATTTATTAAATTTTATCAATCACATCATATACAAACTTTTCACTCATATCCATTCAAATCATACCATATTTTTCTTAATCCAAACAACTCCATCTTTACCTAAATCAACTCAAATCAATGCAAATACATTCGCTCAATCCAAACACAACATAAGAGTTCAAGGATCAAAAACATATTTAACCCTATAATTAATCAACCAATATGATTGATATCATTATTGATTAATTTGTTACAACTTCTCATATGATTAATTACCTTTACGAGTTTACGAGGTTTAAACATTTGTATTAACTAGTTGAATACAATTTAGAAAATTTTTGAAAGAATTAGGAGTTTGATATATGTAATGTTTATTTGGGATGTTATAATAGGTATGTTTTTCTACAAGAATGTTGCTTATATTAATTAAATCAATTGATATAAAAAGAATTGCTCAAGCAAAGCTTTGCTTTTAAAATAAGTATAGTAGAGTTGAAACGCAAATTGGATCGAGAATCAATCTTATGAGAAGTGGATTTTAAAATGAAAAGGAATTATTAAAGCACAAATTATTATAACATTTATTTTTTCATAGTTTTATTACAAGCATGTGTAAATAAAACTCTGGAATGTTGTTAGCAGTAAACAATTATTTAGTCTTCTAAGTTGAGACAGTTTTTGAAGCAAGAATGAAGCACATCATCAGTAACTTCAGCACGACCATCTGATACATACATAAAAGACATTGTAAATGAGATGAAAATGATGATTAGTTGAATTATAAAGAATAAAAAACATTAAAAAAAAGTACCAATAGTAACAGTGTCTGTCTTCTTCACGCCACACTTTGCAATACAATTGTAGTCACTGGGAGGACATCTTTCAATACATTGATTATAACATTTATCAAAGGGAAGTTTGGACACAGAACATAGTGTATAACATTGTGCAGGACAAGTGGTTATTGCCTCTATACTTAGTATTTGCACAAAACCCAAAATAATCATTCCCAATATCACAACACTCTTACTTTTCATCATCTTTTCTCCTCAAAATTACTCCAAAACTCTCTACACTCTATAAATCTCTATTGCGTTTCAAGGAAAATCAATATCAATTTAAAGCCACAAATATTGTCTTTCAAGTAAGTTCAACGGTTCATTATTTGCTAATTGGCCAATAAATATCTGCTAAGAAAATATTTATTTATAAAGAATATAGTATTTAATTATAGAAAAACATTTATTTCAATTTTTTCTTTAATAATATTAATTTTAACACTATTAATTATTCAAATTTTATTATTATTTTTTTAATTTTTGTGTTAATTAATTTATTAATTCTTTAAATTTTATTGCTAAACATTAATTATAAGAAAAAATTATTTTAAATTAATATAAGATTTGTATCACTATTTTAATGATATTTTATTATTTCTTTAATTTTTTGAGTTAATTAATTTATTATTTCATTTAAATTTTATTAATAAACATAATTTTAATTATAGGAAAAATTTTATTTTAAATTAATATATTATTTTTATTGCCATTAATTATTGGTATTTTATTATTTTATTATTTTATTAATTTTTATATTAATTAATTAAAATTTATCTGTAATTAATCTAATCAAATTAAAAAATAACTAAAATATAATAAAAAAAGAGATCTTAAAAAAAGCATATATAAAAATGCTATGTTATAGGATTTAATTATAGAAAAATATTTATTTAAATTTTTTTCTTTATTAATATTAGTTTTTACAATATTAATTATTGATATTTTATTAGTTTTTTAATTTTTGTGTTAAATAATAATTTAATTTATTATTTTATTATTAAAAATATTTTTAATTATAAAAGACATTTATTTTAATATTTCTTATTTTATAATGTAATATTTTTATTACTATTAATTAATGATATTTGATTATTTTTTTAATTTTTGTACTAGTTAATTAAAATCTTCTGTAATTGACTCGAGCAAACTAAAAAATAACTAAGGTCAGTAATACAAAAAAAAATCTTCAAAAAAGATATAACATTTATAGGCAACATTTATTTTAAATATTCTTTATATTTTTTTAATTCTTCTATTATTTAATTCATTAACTAATATTTTATTTTTAAAAATAATTTTAGTGAAAGAAAAATATTTATTTTAAATTTAGTTTTTTTATATTTAAATTCAATGTATAAATAGATAAAACAATAATAATTAAAATCTTGATTCAAATTTATAAGAGCATAAAATACATTAATCCACCACTCAATTAACCCTTAACCCTAATGCACTGCGTAGCGACTCGGAGGGGCCATGGCCTCCAAGATTTTTCATTTTTTTCTTAAATTATATATGCTTTTGAAAAGTTTTCAATTATAAGTAGTAAATTTTATAAATGGAAGAAAATTAAATTGTTTGTCTTTCTTTTGTTTTAAAACACAACAATTAATGTTAATAGATAATAACACATAATATATATATATATATATATATATATATATATATAAATAAAGACTAAAATTATTTAGGATTAATTAATCTTTTGGTCACTATTTTCATCCAAAAATGTCAAGTTGGTCCTCGAGTCTTTTCTAGTTTCAATTTGGTTTCGACTTTTAAAAAATTAATGCAATATGGTTATTCTTGTTAAATTAATTGAAGTGGATCAATGATTTTCATAAAGATTGACAATGAGATTATGTTAATTACATAAACAAAACAAACTATCTTTATTTACAACTTTAATTTTAATGAAAAAACATTGATCCGCTTCAAGAAATTTAAGAAAAATGATCACATTGTATCAGTTATTCAAAATTCAGAACCAAATTGAAACTAAAAATACCAACTTAACATTTTTGAACTAAAACAATAACCAAAATAATAATTAAACCAAATATTTATTAAGATATTTTTTATTTATTTTCTTGTTGTCTTGTTAATTTTACACAAATTATACTCATCTCGCACTCTCATATGTTTTTTATTTTTTTGAAGAAAAAAGGGAGTTATATAGAAACTCATTAGTATTTTTCTCTCATTTAGCGGAACCATCACCTCCCTGTTGACCACGGGTGTCCCTCGCATCTGCTCACATCAACAAGTTGATGATCATCGCAAAAGGGAGTACCACACAGCAGGACACACAACAAAAACAGAAGGGTAAGCTAGAGCCAAAAGATTTCATCAACCAATCATATATACGATCACAGTCCCACATACATACATCACCCAAACATGTTATGGCATTCCAAATCAATACACTACGATTCGACTCGACTCATCCGGATACGTATAACCTGGTTAGATTCAGCGGATGCTTGCACTTGTGGTGGATACCTCTACTCACCCCCGAGCTGCTCACCCCCGAGCTATGTGTTATAAGTGTTACAATGAACCAAATTTCCCTCACCACAAGGTTAGCCCTTAATGAATTTCAGGCCTCCTGCTACTCTCACCACAGGAGATAGTCCGCTCTAAGTGAGACTAACTGACTCCTTAGAGTGTCAGGATGCAACCTTACCTTGAATCCTTACCTAGTTATACAGATGAGGCACCACCATGGACACCCACTAACAGGGGCCATGGGATTACGTCCCGACCACTAAAGCACGACCCTGCAAATCTCACCTAGAGATCCCAAGGAATTACGCACTGACACGGACCAACATTCTTAATCAATCAAACGGATCCAGCATACATACACACATATATACATATACATCACATATAGTTTCTCATAATTCACCTCTTTCGTATTCCCAACCAAACCATACCAACTCATTATTCTCGAACCATGAATATGGAACTTCATCTCATATCATTATCATGCCACATTGATACCAACCCTTTCATGTCTCATGTCGAACTCATACCAAACTCATCATTTCAATTCCATGAATCATCTCATACATATATCATACTCACATCAAGTTAGAGCTCATAAATCACAACTTATACGCCCTCCCATTTCATGTATACTCATTCATTTCATATTTTAACATAGCAATACAACCAAGCATGTATTTAATACCTCAAATAAGGATTCCAAACAGTACCCACACATTCTCTCGCCCAACCCTCGCTTAGGCCAGAGGCCCTCGCTCAGGTGAGATGATTCCTCTCGCTTAAGCGACAGGCCCTCGCTTAGGCGAGATCGCGATAGAGGCAAACGGGTGTTTCTCGCGTACTGCTTAGGCGAGTCCTCCCTCGCCTGAGCGAGCCCGCTCCTTGCCCAAAAGTGAGGCCCCTCGCCTGGGCTGCAATTGCAGCGATCCATCCTCGAACTCCCACGCAAGCTCGCTTAGACGAGCGTCTCTCGCCTGAGCGAGATAACACCTCGCTCAAAACTAAGACCCTACGCCTGAGCGAGAGCTCGAGTGCGAGCTGAGGTTGGTTCCCTGCAAGTCTCGCCTAGGCGAGACCAAGTCGCTTGGGCGAGATCAACAGACTACGCCACTGTTTAACCTGCATCAGCCATACATTCATACCCAATAATATTTCCAACTTTCTCATACGTTCACAATAACATGCAATCTTAACCAATCACGATACAAACACACAACCACAGAAAACACATCACACAACAAGAGGGTTCTAGCTTCCTTTACCTGGAAAAGGGCCAACAACTATGTTCTTGGGTGTAAACAGAGAAAGGCAACAACTCCTAGAGCGGTTTAGCGAGCTGGAAACAAAAGAACAGAAGGGCATGAAGCCACTTAGTACGACCCTAGTTGGAACTCGAAGCAATTGTGCTAAATAAGAGAGGTATGGGATGGGATGCAACTTACATGGAACGAAACTGGCTCGAACAAGTGCGACGGAGCTCCAAGGCTGAATCCTATCGGAGAGGGTGACGGCTACTCAAAGGGGGTTAGGAGATCTGTTTCAACAAAGAGAGAGGAATGAGGTTTAGGGCAGACTTAGGGTTTGTTTCCCTTTGGGCCAAGCCTTAGGCCCAACTCACATGGGGCAGCCCTTTTAATTCAGGACAAAAAATATTGGGTCTTACATTCTCCCCAACAACAAAAATTTTTGACCTCGAAAATTCACCGACGATATGGGAAGGAAACTACGTTTTCCCCCATTTCGTTTGACAACCACCACTTAGACATGACGAATAAAACGACTCCAACACCTATAGTCACTGAAACCTTTGCCTCTGTGCTAAGCGATATGTGTTCAACTGTGTAGATTGGTTTAGTTACTACTCTCGAAGTAACTTCCAACCTGCAACCTTAGAACTGGGATGCTCCTCCTTACCTACCCAACCAACTTGTATTTGATAGACTGACTCGTCTACCATATGCTATCCACTACCTTTTGTAGGTTTTATCAAAGTCTCAGATGACTTTAAGTCTCAAACTAAAGCATGTTCATTATCACTTCTTATCACCTTGTTTACTCCTTTATGCCTCACTCCACTGACTTGATCATTTTTTTAGTTCTAGCCTACTGCCTCACCATCAACACTCTTGACCCCTTTTACGCATAACGATACTCATAACATCTTACTTCCTTCGTTGGCTTCAAGCAAGGCAACAAAGTTCCCTACCGAGTTATTCCATTTCCAATTTAAAACTCTGAACTGATTCCATTGCCATATCGTTTTGGTATCCTATCCTCATTTTTGATCCCTCAACTCGTAACCATCATTCCACCAACCCACAGTACCATAACTTTCATTGACTCCAAATCTCAAGTCTGGTTTGCACCAAGCAACCCTACGATACACCTCGAACTAAGATTGTCCGATTTGGATTTTTCCCACCTCTTTGAGAAACTTACTTGTCCTATTCGAATAACTAGACCAAGGAAATCTTGTCACATCTCCTTCCGACTTAGACACTTACCTCTCCGCCAACCCTTACCCCGTCAAGCCTAGATCTTGAATTCTCTTCTAGAAATAAACACCTACCCTTAGTTCCTTACTTCAAGGTCGATACCCTAACTTGAAAACATAATTCAACCACCTCTCATTTTCTTGGTCCAAATTCCTCTGTGCAACCCTACACTTCCAACTCTGAATGATCATTGCACACTTTTACCTGACACTCACAAGGACGAAACCTTTGATGTTTTTAGGGAACTGGTTTTCATAGTGATCTCTAGGTCTTGAATAAGATAATTCTTCTCACGCACCTTTTACCATTTCTAAGCATCATCTGCCACCATCCCACTGTGCTACTTTGATCCATACCCAAGTTCACTTGTTTGTTTACTCCAAATAATGATCCTTTCATGTTCGCTATGACAAGGAAGAAATCATTGTTGAGAAATCTTCCTCGAGACCCCTATCAAACTTGCAGAACCCCTTAAACTTCTTTTTCGATAGCCTTAGCGGTCCATTTTCTCAACAACGTACCTACCCTTTAAAACCATATTCCTCATTAGTCACCTCAATCTTAGTCAATACTCTTCTTGAACGGTTTGACACCACAACTTCACCAAACTCGCAGTCATCCTGGTGATTATACTGAGTTTATACCATTATCTCTCCAACAACTCTTTCACTTATTTCTCTTACTTCATAATCCTAGCATAAAGCCTCCAATTAGAAACTATTAGCACAAGTTCGACTTCAGACCCAAATGCAAAAGGGAACTTTACCACTCCAAAGCAAAAATTCTAATGTTTACTTCAGGACGATTCTATAACTCTTCTACCACTGAGATTCCTTGCGTCTATTTTTCGCTTGCCTTTGTCGTATAACTCTGATTCACATGACACCCTGCCCCCACCTTTCAACTTGATCCACACTTATTACACCACCACTGACATATCCCTTCGAATCAAAGGATACTACTTCGTTGGAGATCATATCTCCTAAGAATGAGATTAAGAAAACAACCAATTCACTCTTGAGATTATGTCCCAACCTTGTAAAGGAAACAGTTCAAATTGGCTTCGAATTTAAACACTTTGATCACCGCGAAGGCACCACACACCCGAGCGAATCTCCACTTGGTCACAATTATAGCGAAACCATCATCTTAACCTCAGTCCCTTCCTAAAGGCAACCATGATTCTCGTACCATACTGGCGACATCAAGGAGTACACGATTCCAAGAAAACTGGCTCTTAGCCTAAGCATCACTTCGTAAGGTGCATCTATGTATAAGATTTATTCGTGCTAACCACTTTAGCATCAACCATCGTAGGCACCATGTCAACTACTTAAAACTTTTCTTTTCATTCCCTCCATCATTGTGCTCCGACCTCAGTTGGGTCGTCCTTCCATACGAGAATAACCTTTAAAGGTGTGCCCTTCCTTCTGGTGCGTGAAACCTTCCACTTTATACCCAAGGTCGAATGACTTGTTCATGGGAACTACTTTTCCTGGAAACATCCCACTAACAAAGTTGAAAATACCTCTCTCCACCTGCTGACTGTTAATTCTAGTATGAACCTCTTATCCATTTCGGCCTCTCACTAGAGGTTCGTCATCTCTTTGCACTTCACAGTCTCTTCTTTGTCTTAGCTTGCTCGTTGCTAAGCAATTTCTCCACTTTCTGCAGCCTAGAATTTGCCAATTGTCCTTTTTCCACTACTCCAAGAAGCACTAGGTGTGGCTATATGACTATATTCAATGACACTTCTCCTAACACTCTATGCATTTGCATGACTCTGAACTTCAACCTTGTCGGAATGTAGAATCAGCTTGATTTCTTCAAACGATGTGGCACTTGCATGCACTGATACCCCTTAGTATTCTTAACCTTTGGATTCAACTCCTTTTAGAAAACTTGTAGTATCCGTTTCCGAGAGTCTATCCTTAAAGCTCCCTCTGACCAATCGTTATGTTGGGAACTCTAGCATCTTCTCCAGTTTATTAATCCAAGACTTAGCTTTTCTTGTTCAATTATATACATCATACATCAACTTCCTATCTCTGAGGTAAGATGTTGTCTCAAAGGCCCCATCTAACACTTGTAAAGGTGAGCAAACCAAGTTGACATTGAATTTGGATTTCCTTATCTCCGTAGACACTAGACACAAAGCACAGAGGCGCGGCAGGACAAACTAGATCATACAAAGCAACAGTCTATCACTTACAAACAACGAACCCTTTTTGTCTGTCACCCTCCTTTCCCCAAACCATTAGAATTAAGAAGGAAAACAACCTTTAATATAGTCATCAGTGTGCACCCTCATTACTATATCAAGGTGTTTTCAGTTCTTACAACTTTTGGTTTCACTGACAAACCCGACTAGACTTGACAACTTACGCCTGCGAGGCATGACAAACCCACAACCTCAGGTCATCCTAAGGACGAACTGCTCTGATACCATTAATGTAACACCCCATTTATTTAACAAAGCTAAATAAAGGATATGTCACACAATATAATATAAGAAACGAGGATAAAAGAGTATAACGTCACTCCTATAGATATTCCAATTGCTTAGAGGACGAATAAAAGAGATACACCATAATGCTGGGTACAAAGTAAAGTAAGAAAGTGAAAATGACTTAAACAAATTTCCGGAGAAAACAATACATGGGCCTTAGCCTTAAATGAAGAGCCCAAACGCAGAAGTCAACCCAAAGACTAAGCAGCAGAACCATCACCTCCCTGTTGACCATGGGTGTTCCTCGCATCTGCTCACATCAACAAGTTGATGATCATCGCAAAAGGGAGTACCATACAGCAGGACACACAACAAAAACAAAAGGGTAACCTAGAGCCAAAAGATTTCATCAAGCAATCATATATAAGATCACAGTCCCACATACATACATCACCCAAACATGTTATGGCATTCCAAATCAATACACTACGACTCGACTCGACTCATCCGGATACGTATAACCTGGTCAGATTCAGCGGATGCTTGCACTTGTGGTGGATACCTCTGCTCACCCCCGAGCTATGTGTTACAAGTGTTACAATGAACCAATTTTCCCTCACCACAAGGTTAGCCCTTAATGAATTTCAGGCTCCTACTACTCTCACCACAGGAGTCAGTCAGCTCTAGGTGAGACTAACTGACTCCTTAGAGTGTCAGGATGCAACCTTACCTTGAATCCTTACCTAGTTATACAGATGGGGCACCACCATGGACACCCACTAACGGGGGCCATAGGATTACGTCCCGACCACTGAAGCACGACCCTGAAAATCTAACCTAGAGATCCCAAGGAATTACGCACTGACACGGACCAACATTCTTAATCAATCAAACGGATCCAGCATACATATACACATATATACATATACATCACATACAGTTTCTCATAATTCACCTCTTTCGTATTCCCAACCAAACCATACCAACTCATTATTCTCGAACCATGAATATGGAACTTCGTCTCATATCATTATCATGCCACATTGATACCAATCCTTTCATGTCTCATGTCGAACTCATACCAAACTCATCATTTCAATTCCATGAATCATCTCATACATATATCATACTCACGTCAAGTTAGAGCTCATAAATCACAACTCATACGCCCTCCCATTTCATGTATACTCATTCATTTCATATTTTAACATAGCAATACAACCAAGCATGTATTTAATACCTCAAATAAGGATTCCAAACAGTACCCACACATTCTCTCGCCCAACCCTCGCTTAGGCTAGAGGCCCTCGCTTAGGTGAGAGGGGTCCTCTCGCTTAAGTGACAGGCCCTCGCTTAGGCGAGATCGCGACAGAGGCGAACGAGTGTTTCTCGCGTACTCACTTAGGCGAGTCCTCCCTCGCCTGAGCGAGCCCGCTCCTCGCCCAAAAGTAAGGCCCCTCGCCTGGGCTGCAATTGCAGCTTCCCATCCTTGAACTCCCACGCAAGCTCGCTTAGGCGAGCGTCTCTCGCCTGAGCGAGATAACACCTTGCTCAAAACTAAGTCCCTACACCTGAGCGAGAGCTCGAGTGCGAGCTGAGGTTGGTTCTCTGCAAGTCTCGCCTAGGCGAGACCAAGTCGCTTGGGCGAGATCAACAGACTACGCCACTGTTGAACCTGCATCAGCCATATATTCGCACCCAATAATATTTCCAACCATCTCACACGTTCACAATAACATGCAATCTCAACCAATCACGATACAAACACACAATCACAGAAAACGCATCACACAACCAGAGGGTTCTAGCTTCCCTTACCTGGAAATGGGCCAACAGCTGGGTTCTTGGGTGTAAACAGAGAAAGGCAGCAGCTCCTAGAGCGGTTTAGCGAGCTGGAAACAAAAGAACAGAAGGACATAAAGCCACTTAGTACGACCGTAGTTGGAACTCGAAGCAATTGTGCTAAATAAGTGAGGTATGGGATGGGATGCAACTTACATGGAACGAAATTGGCTCGAACAAGTGCGACGGAGCTCCAAGGTTGAATCCTATCGGAGAGGGTGACGGCTACTCAAAGGGGGTTAGGAGATCTGTTTCAACAAAGAGAGAGGAATGAGGTTTAGGACAGACTTAGGATTTGTTTCCCTTTGGACCAACCCTTAGGCCCAACTCACATGGGACAACTCTTTTAATTTAGGGCAGAAAATATTGGGTCTTACATTCATTACCACTAAATTCAATAGTATCTTATTTGGATAGTGACCAATAATTAATCAATGAGATGCCGAGTATGTTTTTTTGTAAAGGAATGTTGTTTACATTAGCTTTGAATTACTATTTAATTAATTCAATTTATACGACTTTAAAATAATTACAAAATTAAAAAAATAAAGTTATTAATTTTCAACAACAAAGAATAATTAATGAAGTTCGAGAACGAATCTTATTACAAGTACAAGCGTTACGTTAGCTCTAAGAACTCTAAATAACGAAGCTTGAATAATTTAAATCGAAGCTTTATTTTTAAAATAAGTATAGTGAAGTTGAAACGCAAATTGAATCGAGAATCAATCTTATGACAAGTTGATGAAGTAATCAAATTTGGTTAATATTTTAAAATGAAAAAGAAATCAGAGCAGAAATTATTATAACATTTATTGTTTCATGATTTTATTACAAACATGTGAAAAATAAAACTCTGGAATGTTGTTTGCAGTGAACAATTTAGTGTTCCAAGTTGAGACAGTTTTTGAAGCAAGAATGAACTTGAGCAGGAGTACCATGATACATAGAAGGCATTGTAAATGAAATGAAAAGGATGATTAGTTAAATTATATATAAAGAATAAAAACATTAAAGATTAAAAAAAGAAGTACCAATAGTAACAGTTGACGGACACTTTATAACACATGCTTCATAACATCTTTGAAACGGAAGTTTAGACACACCACATGCTTGAACACATTTTTGAGGACAAAGGTCTCTTGCCTCAATACTTTGAATTTGCAGAAAAGCAAACATAATCATCCCCAAAATCACTACTCTCTTCATTTTCATCATCTTTTTTATTTTCTGTAACTCTCTGTTGCGTTGTATTGATTTTCAAGGAAAATGAATGTCTATTTAAAGACACAAAAATAACCCTTCATTATTTGCTAATCAAAAAGAGATATTCAAAATCTTTCTTGTACCACACCTAGCCAAACTCGACCAAACAAGTAAACAATGCATATATCAAGGCAACCAAGTATTCAGCTTAGGCCAAGTTAGCCTAACTTGTACCAGTTTTAACCTATACATCTAGAAGAATAATCTACACCTCGTATAACCAATATAAGTCGTCAAGGTAGGTAGCCGGTCCAGGCCAGCTACTCCAGCAGACCCGATAAGATTAAAGGCCAGGCCGACAACTCCAATAAACTTAGTGAAAATAGAAGCCCCCGCGTTCAATAGGTCTTAAGGGCCTGGGTTAGGGCCCAGGCCCACTCATGGCCCAAGCTAGAGCCCAAGTCAAGGCCTGGCCCATGAGGTAATCAGACATCATTAATGCTCTATAAATACGCGTGGACCCCAGTAATTAAAGGTACGCATTCATTAATCCCTAATTTGACTCTCTAAGAGCTTTGACTTACTTGAGCTTCGGAGACTCTTCCGCAGGTAACCCCTTCTGGGTTCAAGCTGACATGTATCAACCGGGGAGAGACCAACTGAAAAGATAGCAGACTACGTGGTAAGGTGACACTTGTGCCTAACTTATGTTATTTGTTCTCTCCAGGAACATTTCTTAATCTTCAAAATATATAACATTTATAGGAAAGCATTTATTTCAGATATTCTTTATTTGAAAACATTTGTTTAAAAAGAATATAGCATTTATTTATAGAAAAACATTTATTTCAAATTCTTTTTTCTATAATATAAGATTTTTATCGATTTTATTATTAATATTTTATTATTATTTTTAATTCTTCTATTAATTAATTAATTCATTAACATTTTATTTTTAAAAATTATTTTAGTTAAAGGAAAATATTTGTTTTAAATTTTTTTTTCCTTATTTAAATTCAATGTATAAAAACATAAAACACTAATAACTAAAATCTTAATTCAAACGTCAGCAAATTCAGCGAGCCTAATCCAAATTTATAAGAGCATAAAAAAATCCTAATCCACCACGTAGCCAACCCTAACGGGAAGAAAAATAATACAAATAATTAAATATTAATACTATTAATATACTTATATTATTATTACATGTAATACAAATATTATTAACACTATAATATTATTAATTGAAATAGTTATAATAAAATAAATAATAAAAATAATAATCATAATTGATATAATAATAATATTATTATAATAATAATATTATTATTATTAAATGTAATATTATTATTAATACTAAGTTTCTAATTAAAATAATAATACTAATAACAATAATAATAAAAATAAGAATGCTAATAAATAATAATAATATTGTTATTATTATTTTAATACTAATAATAATAATAAATAGTAATAATAATGCTAATAAATAATAATAATAATTTTGTTAATAAAATAATAATATTAATAATTTTAATTATAATAATAATAAAATTATAAGAATGTGGGTGGGATGATATTTTCGTAAATTAAAAAAAGTGGTAGTGTTATATCAGACAAAATACTATAAATGGGGGTGTGTGGAAGGAAAAAGAATAAATAATAGGTTAAAATGCACGGCGATGAATAGTAGTCATTTGTCACTTTATGATTTTTTAAATTTTTATAATTTTTTATAATTTTTATAATTTTTTTAAATATTTATTTGTCGATTCAGTAGCGTTTCACGTGTTAGAGTAAATGTTTTATATTTTATTTGATCAATATATTTGTGATTTTTGTTCAATTTAGTCCAAATTTTTATTAACATGAATCAATTTTGTCTCTATAAAAAACGAGGTCAAATTTAATTTTTGTATAAAAATTATAATGATGTGAATTTTAATATATTATATAAAAATATTTATTTAAAAATGTGAATTTTAATGTAAATAATATTAATAATGTTGTTAATAAAATAATAATAGTATTAGTAATAGTAAAAATAATGCTAATGATTTTATTAATAATATATAAAAAATGTTTATAAATGATTTAAAAATTTAAACACTTTAACATAACAAAATTATAAAACTAATATATATATATATATATATATATATATATATATATATATATAACTTATTACATATAAATAATTCTTCGGTTTAATCATCATAACTACAAAATACAAATTCTTTATTATAATAAATCAATCACATAAAAGATAAATGTCAATTCAATCTTCAAGTTCAATAATTTATTTTAAAATTTAAATTTAACATACAATGGTTCAAATTGTGATTGTATGATATATGTGTTCTTGCAGAGAACAAATAAATAAGTTAGGCACAAACGTCACCTTACCTATGTAGTCCGCTATCTCCTCAGTTGACCTCTTCCCGGTTGATATATGTCGGTTTGGACCCAGGAGGGGTTACCTGCAGAAGGGACTCCGAAACTCAAGTGAGTCAAAACTCTAAAAAAGGTCAAATCTGTGATTAATGAATGCGTACATTTAATTACTGGGGTCCACGTGTATTTATAGAGCATTAATTATGTCTGGTTATTCTATGGTCCGGGCCTTGGCTTGGGCTTTGGCTATAAGTGGGTCTGGGCCCTAACCTAGGCCCTTAGGACCTATTGAATGTTAGGGGGCTTTAATCTTACTGAGTCTATTGGAGTAGTCGGCCTAGGCCGGCTACTTTCCTTGACGGCTTATGTTGGTTATATGATATCTTGTGCAGGTTATTCCTCTAGATGTTTAGGTTAGATCTGGTAAGGCTTAGGCTAACTCGGCCTAGGTTGAATACTTGACTGTTTTGGTATATATGTATCGTTTACTTATTTGGTCGAGTTTGGCTAGGTGTGGTACACCAGTCCCCCAGCCTTGGCCGATATGAGTTGTCGGTCAAGGGTGATATGTGTTGGTATGCTAGCGGAACCGACTAGGTGTGATACACCAGTCCCCCAACCTTTAAGTGTGATGAACAGTGTTAAGGCTAAAAAGTGGTAATCGTTTGAAGGTAGGTGAAGGGGTGTCAGGGGTTAAATCAGGAAGTTCTGGCGCCGTCGTTTTTAAGAGTCATGTCTCTTGCAATGATGGTGTCGATTGGTATGAGTTGTTGTTTTGGCGGGAAGGAGTTTTCGCCGTTTGGGATTCTGGCCTATAAATACGGATTTCAAAACGAGTGAGGGGTTACTTGGTTCATTTGCGAGAGTTTTGTATTCAGAGGTCTTGTGTGCATTTTACTGTCTGACTAGTTCCCTATTTCAGTCGACATCTTTCCGTAAACACGAAAACAGGTATGTCTAGTAGCGATAGTATATCGTTGTCCACATCTAGTAGTGAGAGTACGGGGTCGGAGAGGAGTAGAGGTAGGCAAGTTGATGAAGATGGTACTAGTTCTGGAGGTATGGTAAGTGGGATCCCCATGGAGACGGTGAGGGAGGTTCGAGAAGATCCCCCTGAGGAGTTGGCCGAGAGTGACTGGCCGGCCAAAGGCGGTTATGGGTGGTCGGCTGCCGACGTTCGCAATCAATCATCTTTGTTTCGGTGGTCTCGCCTATTGAACTCCTGGTTAAACTGTACGCCTGTCATCTCAAAGGGTGTAAGTGGGGATATTGTTTCCCTAGAGAGAGTTAGCGCTATTGACCGTGTATGTCATGGGCATGAGGGGGCTACGAAGAAGTTCTTCTACATGTACATGTGTCATTTTTCTCAACTATATGTGCGGCTACCGTTAGATGATTTTACTATGGGTGTATTGCACACACTGAATGTGGCACCTACACAGTTGCACCCGAATAGTTGGGCCTACTTGCAAGCCTTTCGCGTCTTGTGCCAATCTCTATAGCTGGAGCCTTCTTCTTACGCTTTCTTGCGTCAAGCGGCCTTTTTTCATCAGGATGTGGACATCACAGATTCAAAGTTCGATGTGATAAGGACGTTGTTGACAGAAAGCTGGTCAAGGAGGACGAGAGCAGTCCGGATGAGGAGGCGGAGGAGAAGGCGGTAGAGGAGGAGAAAGGAGCGGGCGATGCCGAGGAGGTGGCACCTGATGCAGCAGAATAGGATCTCAATTTTAATTGATTCGAGAATATTATTTGAGCCTATGTCTGTAATATTTGGTACATTACGTTACATTAGTACATTCTTGCACTTATGTTTAAATGCGATTAAGGTTCTGTATGTTATTGTGTATGTCGAGTTTTGATGATATGCGGTGTATGTGTGATGCAATCGATTGTATGTTAGGGGTGTTCGACCCAGGCTGCTTACTTGTGGTAAGGGTGGGGAACTTAAACGAATTAAGCACAAGTTAAGGGTGTTCGACCCAGGCCGCTTACTTGTGGTAAAGGTGGGGAACTTAAACGAATTAAGCACAAGTTAAGGGTGTTCGACCCAGGCCGCTTACTTGTGGTAAGGGTGGGGAACTTAAACGAATTAAGCACAAGTTAAGGGTGTTCGACCCAGGCCGCTTACTTGTGGTAAGGGTGGGGAACTTAAACGAATTAAGCACAAGTTAAGGGTGTTCGACCCAGGCCGCTTACTTGTGGTAAAGGTGGGGAACTTAAACGAATTAAGCACAAGTTAAGGGTGTTCGACCCAGGCCGCTTACTTGTGGTAAGGGTGGGGAACTTAAACGAATTAAGCACAAGTTAAAGGTGTTCGACCCAGGCCGCTTATTTGGGTTGTTATAATAGGTATGTATTTTTTCAAGAATGTTGTTTACATTAATTAAATCAATTGATATAAAAAGAATTGCTCAAACAAAGTTGTGCTTTTAAAATAAGTACAGTAGAGTTGAAACACAGATTGGATCGAGAATCAATCTTATGAGAAGTGGATCAAGTAACCAAATTTTCTTAAATATTATTTAAAATCCAAAGGAATCAGAGCACAAATTATTATAACATTTATTTTTTCATAATTTGATTACAGACATGTGTAAATAAAACTCTGGAGTGTTGATAGCAGTAAACAATTACTTAGTCTTCCAAATTGAGACAGTTTTGCAAACAAGAATGAACCACATCAGTTACTTCAGCACGACCATCTGATACATAATAAAAGACATTGTAAATGAGATGAAAATGATGATTAGTTGAATTATAAAGAATAAAAAACATTAAAAAAAAGTACCAATAGTAACAGTGTCTGTCTTCTTCACGCCACACTTTGCAATACAATTGTGGGCACTGGGAGGACATCTTCTAACACATTCGTCAAAACATTGTTCAAAATTTCTATGACATAGATTTACACATCGTATATGACAAGGATCAAAGATATTCGACTCAGAAGTGCTTGGCTCAATACTTAGTAGCACAAAACCCAAAATAATCATCCCCAAAATCGCAACTCTGTTACTTTTCATCATCTTTTCTCCTCAAAATTACTCTAAACTCTCTGCACTCTAGCTTATGATTTTGTATAAATCTGTATTGCGTTTCAAGGAAAATCAATATCAATTTAAAGCCACAAATATTGTCTTTCAAGTAAGTTCAACGGTTCAATATTTGCTAATAAGCCAATAATATAAGTCTCATTAAATCTACTGATATATGAAAATTTAGTATCATGAAAAATCCATAAGTAATTAATTCAATCAAATTAAAAAATAACTAAAAGGTAATTAATAAAGAAAGAAATCTTCAAAAAGTAGAAAACATTTATAAAAATGCTATATTATAAGATTTAATTATAGAAAAATATTTATTTCAATTTTTTTCTTTAATAATATTAGTTTTTACATTATTAATTGTTGATATTTTATTATTTCTTTAGTTTTTATGTTAATTAATTTATTATTTCATTTAAATTTTATTGTTAAACATAATTTTAATTATATGAAAAAATTTATTTTAAATTAATAACTTAAAATCTTTTGTAATCGACAAACTAAAAACGAAAATGATATTTCAACAAAAAAATTTGACAAGGTTTTGACAAATCTGACGTGACACTGCAATTTTTAAATTTTTATTACAAAAATGTTTAACGAAAGCAAAGTTCACACGTGTAGGTTTGGAAACTGAAAGTGAAAATTTAATTAGAGAGAGAAAGGGAGAAAGGGAGAAAGCGAGAAACGGGAAAGAGAGAGAGAAAGAGAGAGAAAGCATCTGGTTGGATAGAGAAAGAGAGAACGTGAATGAGAGAGAAAAGTAAGTTCCAACACCGTGTCGCCGGAGTACCAGAGAGACAAAGAGAGCGAAAAACAGTGATCCCTTGGAGCATTGAGGGTAGATAGTAAAAGAGAGCGAATGTAAGACCCGAGAAAATTAATTAATGAAATAATTAATTAATTAATAAATGCGGGTAGAAGGCGCCTTTATGGCATTAATTGTTGTTTAATATAACGTGGAAATGTACTAGCTCATGTGGTTGAGAGTACTTTGATTGTGTGAGAGGACTTGGGTTCAATTCTATGTATGCCAATTATGTGTTGTTGTTTTATGATTTATTTTTAATAATAAGTAAGAGTGTAGAATTTGAAATGTAAACTTATTTTGATGGTGTATATCACAAAATATGATTTGGCATAGTGGTTGTGCTTTGGCCTTATGAGTGGAAGGTCATAGGTTCAAATCTTGGTGGGCAAAGAATAAGCTTTATTTTTGCTAACTAATAGTTGAGGTATGAATGTGAAGGGGTAAAGAAAAGCCTAGCAGAATGGGGTACTCAAGGGGGTTGGAAAATTACCAAATAATTAACATTGAAGGGAAATTAAAACCCACAAAGCCCAAAACTCGTTTTGTTTCTAAAAAACCCTCTAAAGGCACCTATAAAAGCCAAAACTTAATCAAGGATTTCCTCATCTCAATTTTTGATCACTAATTCAGGTTAGGGGTGCTGGATTTACGTGTAATTCATATTGTATGCGTGTTATGTTTATGGCCACAATTGGTTTCTGTTTGAAAGGGAAAAATTGTGTAGCATGTACTGTGGCTCAGAAATTGGTTGAGATTGTGTGCAAAGTCATATTATGCATCTTTATGGTTAAAGTGAGGGTTTCAGGGCTTGAGTGATTATAATTGGTTCACTGGCGGGTTTTGGTATATCCATTGGAGGTAAATGTACATTGATAGGTTAAATTGTTGATATGGAATGCTTAATCTCGTGTCTATTGCATTTTGGATATGGTTTGGTTGTTTTCGTGATTGGACAGTGGCGAAACTCTGCAAGTTTCGCCCAAGCACCCCTTCTCGCCCAGGCGAGAGTTGCAGGAGTCCACTCAGCGTTCAGAGTCGAGCATTTCGCTCAGACGACCAAGGTGGGGTTTGGGCGAAACACAGTCTCGCTTAGGCGAGACTGGCTCGCCTATGCGAGATCACGATGAAAATTTGTACCACTTTGAGCGCGATATCTCGCCCAGGCGAGAGGTTTTGAGCTTTGAGCGATGGACACTCTCGCCTAGGCGAGAGTGGCTCGCCTAAGCGAGTTCTCGAAGTGTGTTCTTGTGTGTTTTGTTGAATACTCGTCTAGGCGAGGTTTTGGTGTGGTTTTGGGCGAATGTGTGGCTCGCCCAGGCGAGGGGATCTCGCCTAAGCGAGATAACGTGAGGTTGTGGCTGTTTTAAACTCGCCCAAGCGAGGGGAACTAGCCTAAGCGAAGCATAGGGCTTAGCTTGGGCGAGAGGCTCTGGCTTAAGCAAGTTTATGTGAATTTCCCATGTTTGTATGATCTTGTGTGTGAGAAATGATTATTTTTCTTAAGTATAGGAAGTATGTGCATGTGTTGTAGTGTGTGGGCTTGAAGGACTAAGTCCAATAGGGGGCTGGGATGTGCTCGGTGGATGGACACATGATGGGCATGGAACTGGTTGAGTTCCCGTTGGCTACTAATGGGCGAGGAGTCCTTAGTATAGTGATTGCATGTGTCGGGTGCACGATGGGCAAGGAACTGCGATGTTCCCGTCGGCTACTATTGTGCGAGGAGTCCATAGTATGGTGATTGCGTGCGTGCCAGGGTCCAAGTATGAGACTTGAATGTTTATACTACAAGTGAGGAGTCTATAGGGCAGGACTATGAGCATGATAGGCTCATAGGGTTGGACCACGAATGAGTCAGTTTCGTGGGAGCACAGGGAAGTCCCAAAACCTAGTTCATGCATATGACTCATGAAGGACTATGAGATCATGGTTGAGTGATTTGGAAATTATGAGTTGTACTTATATTGTTTTTAGGTGGGGGAGCATATTTATTCCACATATATTGGTTTATATTTTATTGTGCATAGCTCACCCTATCTATGTGTGTATGGCGATGATCGGATAATTTGTTATCCAGGAGCAGATGATGTGACAGGTGAGCCAGGAGCTGCTTAGAGACGGAGAGCATGGGTCACTTGGGCTTTTGAAAGAAACTCTACTGTTTTGTTTTTTATGTAAATATTTTCTATGTTAAATTTTAATATCATTTGTAAATAAAACTATGGCACATTCAGATTATGTATGGTACTATTTATGATTTTAAATTTCCCGCGTTTTTGGGAAATAGTTATAATTAATGTGGTATTTATTTTAATTGGAAAACTTTTTTTTAAAACAAGTAATATTCCTTAGGGATGTTACAATTGGTATCAGAGCAAATGTTTTGAAAATATTTTGGGGCTTTTGGGAAGTGAGCTTATCGTTTGATTGTGTGGGTGATTTAATAGTATGTAAGAAAGATGTTAGTGGTATTGTTTAACTAAGTGAGCTGATTTTAACAGTTGTAGTGTGGCGTATCCAGGCTATGGCTGCTAATAGGAGGAGGAGGAATAGTGGTGCTGATGACATCGCTGAGGCCATTCATCGGATGGTGGATGCGATGCAGACACCGGTAGCGGCACAACCCAGGGCGGCAATTGCACCAGTTAGGGTGCCAACTGTGGAGGACTTTCTACGCCACAAGCCAGCTGAGTTCACTAGCAAAGCATCTCCTGATGAAGCGGAGGCCTAGCTTCGCAAGTGTGAGAAGATATTCACGGTCATGAGCTGCACAGATGAGAAAAAACTCCTTTTTGCCACCTACCTCCTGAATGGTGATGTTGAGTATTGGTGGGCAGGTATGCAGCAGCAGATGCAGACCCGAGATGAACAGGTGGAGTGGACTAGCTTCAGGACGCGGTTCCTGGAGAAATATTTCCCCGACACCGCCAGACAGGACAGGGAGGCAGAGTTCCTCGCACTGCAAGAGTACGTGAATCGGTTTGAGTATCTGGCGAGGTTTTCCTCTCAAAATATGATAGAAGAGTGGAAATGTTTGAAGTTTGAGCGGGGACTCAAACATGAGCTTAAGAAGGTGGTGACTCCTTTACGAGAAAGAAGATTTCCTGTCTTGGTGGAACATGCCAAGAGTGCCGAGCATTTGGAGAAAGGCCCTGGCCTAATAGTGAGCAGACATAAGAGGAATGTCGCAGAGGCGCGACAAATGAAGAAGCTATATAGCCGGCCACAGACATCTGGGGGTCCCACTTGCTATCATTGTGGCAGACCTCATTTGAAGAGAAACTGCCCATAGCTGACCGGTGGAGTAGGGGGATCCGGTGATCGTCACAAGTGCTTCATCTGCGACAAACCGAGCCATTTTGCTAACAACTGCCCTGAGAAAAAAAGTTCTGGTGCGAAGAAACCAGCAGTAGCCTCGTCAGCAGAACGAGCACGAGCCGCAAATGAGAGTGTTTGCCATGACATCTACTGAGGCGACTCAGTCAGGTAACTTGATAATGCAACCTTGTTTACTTATGGGGCATGATGTATTGGTTTTATTTGATTCTGGCGCAACCAATTCCTTTATTTCTAATGCTTGTGTGGGACGATTGATTCTGGTGACACGTGACTTGGGGTGTGAGTTGCTTGTTTCAACTCCTTCCTCGGGCCAGGTAGCTACCGGTTTAGTCTGTGTTGGGTGTTCAATGGTGGTGGCAGGTCACAGATACAAGGTGAACTTGGTGTGCTTGCCCTTGGAGGGACTGGATGTGATATTGAGAATGGACTGGTTGTCTATCAACCACATCATAATTGATTGTGGACGACACAGTTTGGTATTCCCAGAGCATGAAGGGTTGGGATTGATATCATCTCGGGAAGCGGAGAAAGCATTACAAGATGGGGTTGTGTGTTTTATGGTGGTCGCCAAGCCAGAGAAGAAAAGTGCGGCGAAAGTGATTCAGGCTATACCGGTGGCTAATGAATATGCAGATGTGTTTCCAGATGAAGTGTCAAGGTTGCCGCCAAGTCGAGACATTGACTTCACCATTGACCTCATTCCTGGTGCAGGCCCAGTGTCTATGGCTCCATACAGGATGGCATCGGCTGAGCTTGCAGAACTCAAGAAGCAAATTGAGGATTTATTGGAGAAGCAATTCATTCGACCGAGTGCTTCGCCTTGGGGACCCCAGTTTTGTTAGTAAAGAAGAAGGACGGGAGCTCGCGGCTATGTGTGGATTATAGGCAGCTGAATAAGCTGACTATCAAAAACAAATATCCGCTGCCAAGGATCGACGATTTGTTAGATCAGTTGAAGGGAGCATGAGTGTTCTCAAAAAATCGACTTGAGGTCGGGATACCATCAAATTCTAGTACGGGCGGAGGATGTGCAAAAGACAGCATTCAGGTCATGATACGACCACTATGAATATGTGGTGATGCCATTTGGAGTGACGAATGCACCAGCAGTATTCATGGATTACATGAATAGAATTTTCTGACCTTGGTTGGATAAGTTTGTTGTTGTCTTTATTGATGACATTCTTATCTACTCGAGGACACTGAAGGAACATGTCGATCACTTGAGGGTAGTGTTGAAGATACTCAGAGACCACCAGTTGTATGGGAAGCTGTCCAAGTGTGAATTTTGGCTAGAGGAGGTACAGTTCCTCGAACATGTCATATCAGCTAAGGGTATCGCAATAGACCCGGCTAAGATTGAAACAATGCTTAACTGGGAAAGGCCTAAGACTGTGACGGAGGTGCGAAGTTTCTTGGGCTTGGCAGGTTACTACCGGAGGTTTGTGGAGGGGTTCTCAAAGAAGGTGAATCCATTGACGCAACTGACAAGAAAAGATCAGCCGTTCTCTTGGACTGAGCAGTGTGAAGAGTGCTTTGAGGAAATGAAGAAATGTTTGACTACTGCACCAGTGCTAGTGATTCCAGATACTGAGAAGGTGTTTGAGGTGTATTATGATGCATCATACCAAGGTTTGGGGTGTGTATTGATGCAAGAAAAGAGAGCAGTGGCATATGCTTCTCGTCAACTGAAGGTGCATGAGAAGAATTACCCGACTCATGACTTGGAGCTAGCTGCCATAGTGTTTACTCTTAAGTCTTGGAGGCATTATTTATACGGCTCTCAATTCCGAGTGTTCAGCGACCACAAAAGCTTGAAGTACTTGTTTGACCAAAAGGAGCTGAATATGAGGCAACGCAGGTGGATGGAGTATTTGAAAGACTATGACTTTGAATTGCTCTATCATCCGGGCAAGGCAAATGTTGTAGCCGATGCGTTGAGTCAGAAGAAGATACATGTATCTTGCATGATGATAAAGGAGTTGGAGTTAATTGAGAAACTCTAAGACATGAATTTGGGAATGCAGTTTGGGTCAGGCTCGATATAGTGTAGCTTGCTAAGAGTTACCAATGAATTTTTGAAAGAAATTAGTGTGGCTCAGGGACATGACTTGGAATTGCAACAGTTTGTGGGATGGTTAGGTACTGAAAAAGGGAAGGACTACCAGATGGGAGAGGACGACATTCTACGGTTTAAAGGTAGAGTGTGTGTACCAGGAGGGCCTCATTTCAGGAGGCAGATACTGAAGGAGGGTCACCAAAGCCGTCTTAGCATACATCCCGGTATGACTAAGATGTATAAGGATTTGAAGGAGTCCTTTTGGTGGAATGGTATGAAGGCAGACGTAGTAGACTTTGTTGCTTAGAGTTTGGTATGTCAAATGGCCAAAATTGAACACCAAAGGCCGGGAGGTACACTGCAACCATTGGACGTGCCTCAGTGGAAGTGGGATAGTATCTCTATGGATTTTGTGACACATCTTCCGAGGTTGACGAAGGGGCATGATTCAATTTGGGTGATAGTGGACCGACTGACAAAGTGTGCACACTTCCTGCCTATGAATCAGAAGTGGTCGATGGACAAGTTAGCAGAGTTGTATGTGCGAGAGGTGGTGAGATTGCATGGGGTACCCGAAAGTATAGTGTCAGATCGGGACCCTAGATTCACATCACAGTTTTGCCAATCATTGCAGGCATCCTTGGGTACACAACTGAGGATGAGTTCAGCGTATCATCCACAGACGGATGAACAGTCTGAGCGGACCATCCAATCTCTAGAGGACTTATTGAGGTCTTGTGTGTTGGATCACATGGGAAACTGGAATGATGTGCTACCTTTGGTGAAGTTTACCTACAATAATAGTTACCATTCCAGTATTGGTATGGTGCCCTACAAAGCATTGTATGGGAGGAGGTGTAGAACCCCATTGAGTTGGTATCAAGACGATGAAGCCTTTGTGCTTGGTCCTGAATTTCTGCAACAAACGACCAGTAAGGTCAAGTTGATCCAAGACCGGATGAGAGCAACTTAAAGTAGGCAAAAGTCCTATGTAGATAAGAGGAGATGGCCACTTGAGTTTGATGAAGGAGACCATGTATTTCTCCAGGTGACGCCAACTACAGGTATCAGAAGGGTTCTTAAATCAAGGAAGTTGACTCCGAGATTTATAGGACCTTATTAGATTACACGGAGGATAGGTGCAGCGGCGTATGAAATCGCTTTACCACCTCACCTATCCAACTTGCATAATGTGTTTCACGTCTCACAGTTGAGGAAATATATTGCAAGTCCAGATAATGTTTTGGAGTCAGAGGAGGTGCAAGTACGCGAGGATCTAACTATGTCAGTTGGACCGGTGCACATATTGGATACTCAGGTCAAGCAACTGAGAGGTAAGGAGTTGAAGAAGGTGAAAGTTCTCTGGGACGAGGCAACCCAAGAGATGACTTGGGAGATGGAGGACCTCATGAGGAAGTCTTATCCTCACCTCTTTGCTGGTAAGTTCTATTTTCGAGGACGAAAACTTTTAAAGGTGGGGGAATTGTAAGACCCGGGAAAATTAATTAATGAAATAATTAATTAATTATTAAAAATGCGGGTAGAAGGCGCCTTTATGGCATTAATTGTTGTTTAATGTGACGTGGAAAGGTACTAGCTCATGTGGTTGAGAGTACTTTGATTGTGTGAGATGACTTGGGTTTGAGTCTTATGTATGCCTATTATGTGTTGTTGTTTTATGATTTATTTTTAATAATAAGTAAGAGTGTAGAATTTGAAATGTAAACTTATGTTGATGGTGTATATCACAAAATGTGATATGGCATAGTGGTTGTGCTTTGGCCTTATGAGTGGAAGGTCATGGGTTCAAACCTTGGTGGGCAAAGAATAAGCTTTATTTTTGCTAACTAATAGTTGAGGTATGAATGTGAAGGGGTAAAGAAAAGCCTAGCAGAATGGGGTACTCAAGGGGGTTGGAAAATTACCAAATAATTAACATTGAAGAGAAATTAAAACCCACAAAGCCCAAAACTCGTTTTGTTTTTAAAAACCTTTTTAAATTTGTTTTTAAAAACCCTCTTAAAGGCACCTATAAAAGCCAAAACTTAGGAAAAGGGAAGGGTTTTGGGCATTGTGGTGGACTGCTATAGTGAGAAGCACGGATTGGAGAGTGTGAGAAGAGTTGTGAGTGTGCAAGGGCTGGACCAAGAGGGAGAGTGCGAATCAAGGATTTCCTAATCTCAATTTTTGATCACTAATTCAGGTTAGGGGTGTTGGATTTACATGTAATTCATATTGTATGCGTGTTATGTTTATGGCCACAATTGGTTTCTGTTTGAAAGGGAAAAATTGTGTAGCATGTACTGTGGCTCCGAAATTGGTTAATTGAGATTGTGTGCAAAGTCATATTATGCATTTTTATGGTTAAAGTGAGGGTTTCGGGGCTTGAGTGATTATAATTGGTTCACTAGTGGGTTTTGGTATATCCATTGGAGGTAAATGTACATTGATAGGTTAAATTGTTGATATAGAATGCTTAATCTCGTGTCTATTGCATTTTGGATATGGTTTGGTTGTTTTCGTGATTGGCCAGTGGCGAAACTCTGCAAGTTTCGCCCAAGCGACCCCTTCTCGCCCAGGCGAGAGTTGCAGGAGTCCACTCAGCGTTTAGAGTCGAGCATTTCGCTAAGACGACCAAGGCGGGGTTTGGGCGCGCCTAAGCGAGATCACGAGGAAAATTTGTACCACTTTGAGCGCGATATCTCGCCCAGGCGAGAGGTTTTGAGCTTTGAGCGATGGACACTCTCGCCTAGGTGAGAGTGGCTCGCCTAAGCGAGTTCTCGAAGTGTGTTCTTATGTGTTTTGTTGAATACTCGTCTAGGCGAGGTTTTGGGTGAATTTGTGGCTCGCCTAGGCGAGGGGATCTCGCCTAAGCAAGATAACGTGAGGTTGTGGCTGTTTTAAACTCGCCCAAGCGAGGGGAACTAGCCTAAGCGAAGCAGAGGGCTTAGCTTGGGCGAGAGGCTCTGACTTAAGCGAGTTTATGTGAATTTCCCATGTTTGTATGATCTTGTGTGTGAGAAATGATTATTTTTCTTAAGTATAGGAAGTATGTGCATGTGTTGTGGTGTGTGGGCTTGAAGGACTAAGTTCAATAGGGGGCTGGGATGTGCTCGGTGGATGGACACATGATGGGCATGGAACTAGTTGAGTTCCCGTCGGCTACTAATGGGTGAGGAGTCCTTAGTATGGTGATTGCATGTGTCGGGCGCACGATGGGCAAGGAACTGTGATGTTACCGTCGGCTACTATTGGGCGAGGAGTCCATAGTATGGTGATTGCGTGCGTGCCAGGGTCCAAGTATGAGACTTGGATGTTTATACTACAGGCGAGGAGTCTGTAGGGCAGGACTATGAGCAGGATAGGCTCATAGGGTTGGACCATGAATGAGTATGTTTCGTGGGAGCATAGGGAAGTCCCAAAACCTAGTTCATGCATATGACTCATGAAGGACTATGAGATCATGGTTGAGTGATTTGGAAATTCTGAGTTGTACTTATATTGTTTTTAGGTGGGGGAACATATTTATTTCACATATATTGGTTTATGTTTTATTGTGCATAGCTCACCCTATCTGTGTGTGTATGGCAATGATCGGATAATTTGTTATCCGGGAGCAGATGATGTGACAGGTGAGCCAGGAGCTGCTTAGAGACGGAGAGCATGGGTCACTTGGGCTTTTGAAAGAAACTCTACTGTTTTGTTTTTTATGTAAATATTTTCTATGTTAAATTTTAATATCATTTGTAAATAACACTATGGTACATTCAGATTATGTGTGGTACTATTTATGATTTTAAATTTCTCGCATTTTTGGGAAATAGTTATAATTAATGTGGTATTTATTTTAATTGGAAAACTTTTTTTTAAAACAAGTAATATTCCTTAGGGATGTTACATCGAAATCCCGAAATACAGAGAGAGTTTAGAGCAGTTGTGGAGACAGAGACAGAGGGAGAAGGATTGTTGCAAAGGAAGAGGAGAGGAACATCAATTGAAGACGGCGAGAGAGTGAGAGAAGTGAAGCACTGCAGAGTAGTGGTGGAAATCTGGAGTCATTGCAGCTGTTTGGGTGGGTTATCAGAGACAGGGCATAGCGGAAGTTGTTGACAACAACGATTTCGTCTTGCCGACCGTACAATTGAACCGTTGCCGAATCCCATTTCATATATTTAACCCAAAGGTAACATATATCGTTTGTATAAACAACAACATATGTAGAGAATGATTTAATTTAGTTTTGAAAGTTTGACTGAATTGGGGGAGTTTGATTTTGTTTGCGTGTGTGTGTAAAGTTGATTTCGTTGGCTGTCGACGTGGTTGTTGGTGATTTAGTTGATAGTTTTGGAAACACCTTTGTTGTGACCTATAACATGGATACATTGAATCCAAAATTAACCGATGGATGGAAAGATCTAGAGAAGATATACACTGAACAAATTGTCGACTCATATGTTCAATTTTGTTATGTCGAAAACTGTCAATTCCAAATAACATGTTTTGTTGGCAAATGCGAACCACAAAATAAGGAATCATTTTTATTAGGTGTTGTTACGCACCCTAGGACAGCCCTATATGTTGTGAAGTTGACAAAATCTCAGGCACAAGCTAGCCATCTGGTAGTAACTGATTCATCATTTTAGTTTCGTCTTTTCATAGTTTAACTGCAATTTGAATATGGTCTGAAGTTACCCCAAATGTACTTCTATTGTTGGACTGTTGTCAGGACTTGAATGTTCATTTCGCTGACATCATCAAAAGCCTACAAATGAATATGGTATATCTTTTGGATAAAAGAAGTGGAGTAGAGTGTAAACTACTGCTGTCATAGACAAAGAGATCTACCAAGTTTGGACAAGGGTGGAGGCAGTTTTGTGTTGAGAATGAGTTGAAGGAAGGAGACAGACTTGTGTTTGAGGTTGATCATCTAGAAAAACAACTCATAATTGAGGTTTTCATCAATGGATGCAATTGTGATGTGGCAGAATCCATTAGTTTAGTCTAATTTCATCACGTGGGATGCATGAATTTCGTTGTTTGAACAATTTTCTTATCATTGTAAGTTAATTTCCTGTTTTTACCTTTGGATAATTATATTTATGCAAATGAATTTATATTACGGGTTATCAATATAAGTTTATGCATCTTGTCAAATGTGTCATTGGATATTAACTTGGATATCAGTTAAATACGTTTGTGTTGCAGTTGGACTATATCCATGAATTAACACTGCATTCACTAAACTGTCTGCTTTTTCTATCTGCAAAATAGTATAAAAAACAAGTCACGCACAACTGGGGAGTAAAGCATCTCTATGTGGGGAGTTAAAGCAAAGTTTATTTAAAAAAGCTGTAGAAGAAATCAATAAACTTAACTTAAATTTAGTAAATGGATCATTCCTCATTGATTCACTCAAACAAAAATTTCTTTCCATTATCCAATCCCCATTGAATGAATTTGGTGGGAGTAAAGCCTCACAAGAACCAAAATTAACAACTGTAATAAAACCGGGGAGTCACTCGAACCTATGTGGGGAGTAGAATACAACTTTATGATTACTGCTTGCAGAGTGTAAAAAACTTTGTCTAAATTTCGTTTTTCGAACATTCTTCATTCTATTACTCAATCACGAAGTCCAATCCATCAATTAAAGTGATGAAGGATTGACCCCAACCAAGGATGGAGGCACATGCTTAAGAAGCCTAAGCATGTTTAGAAAGGAAGTTCATTAATCCTTCATCCATTTCATTTGTGTTTGTTATTTTTGATTCCCTAAGTTGACTTAATTGAATCAACTTTAGTTGACTTGTTGACCTTTGACTAGGTTTGACTTGTTGACTATAGTTGACTTGACTTAAGCCAACATGCTAATCTATGTTTATTTACTTTGTAGGTTAATTATGAGTAAGAAAGTAATGCTAGGTGGCGCATGGTGATTGGGGAGCATAAATGATGTGGAGGAGAGAGTAAAGCAAAGGCATAAAGCATAAAGTAAAAGGCATAAAACAAGTGTACCTATGTACCTTTGGTCTCCTTTGTTTTTTGCACACTTTGGCCACATTTTGGAGACATATGAGACACATTCTTTGTCTCCTTTTGTGCTAGAACGAAATTAGCCTTGCACACACCATAGTTAGCTCTTTTGTCTCTCATTTTTGTAACCTTATTTGACCTAGTTTCTAGAAGCTAGGGTTAGGTTTTTGTAGAGACATCCTTAGGTATCTTTTATTTGCTTAGAGGCCCCTAAACTCTTCTATATAAGGGGTGCTCCTAGACATGTAAAAGGGTTGAACATTTTGAAGTAAAAACACTCTTGTGTCTCAACCATTTGTGAGAGTTTCCTCCCTTGGGAGTGAATACTTCTAAGCCTTATCTTGCATAGCAAGTGGCGGCACACATCCACTCATCTTCAAGGTTGCCATGGCTTCTAGCCGAGCCTTGTAGTGGCGTGCTTCTCACTTTTTTACCATTCCTTTCCTTTCCATTTTATGTTTTCTTCTTCCTTTAATTGTTCTTGGTTTTCTATGGTTTATGTGCTTTCCATTTCCTTTTTGTTTTGAATCAATCCATCATCTTCTTCTCTTAAGCTTTGTGAAAGGAACCTTCACATCTAGATAGCTTGCTATCTTAATGTCCAGTGGGGATTTCACTTAGCTTTCTTAATCAACTCACACCATATTCAATAATCTTAAAAAAAGGAACAAGATAATCCTTCATCTTTTGGTATCTAGAGCTTTGGTTGTCCTTGAATATTGTGTTTTCATGTTCTAACCTTGTATTGTGTAGCTATCTTTGAATGGTCCACATAAAAACAATGCTGGCAGAAACTGTTCACGATTTTAAAAGATTAAACTGCACCTGCTCAGTGGTCCAAAAATTACGTTCTTGATGTCCAAAGAAAGCTCTGTTAGTCTAGGTTTTAACAAAAAAAGAACCAATGGATTTGGAGTTCTGTGGAGAGAGTTATGATTGAAATAGTGAGCAAAGGTCAGAGCTGCCGAGATCACCGCGAATCAACGTTTTTCAGGTTATGTTGGGCAGTTTTGGCTACTGTTTTTGTTACTCTTCTTACTCCTAAATGTTGTTAGATAACATGTCTTTGTGTGCTTAATCATTGACCTTCATTTCCAAAAGTTTAAATGCACGATAGCTACATGTTTGAGTCTTTAAATGTGCCTAACTTTTGCTTGAGTCATATGTCATATGTTAGCTTGAAGTTTTCTTATTCTTGTTTTTCCAAGTATTTGAATCTTGCTTTCACTTTATGTCTTGCTTGATGTATGCTCCATGAAATTGATTTTGGCCTAAAACTTGAGGAACTAAGTATTCAAGCCACCTAAAACTCTTTCTCACCATTATATGAAACTAGTTGTGAAAAGAAGAAAATTTATGCACCAAATATTGTCTAAAAACCGAGAGCAATCTTGCTCATTGGTGAACTAAAAGTGTGTTTTTCACTAAGTGTTATGCTACAAGTTTCATGCTTGAGAAGGGGGTGATATTGGCAAATTAGTTCCATGCTTTAACTTGGTTATGATCTTTCTTGGTGTATGCATGATTTAAGACTTGAAGATGCTTGTCAAGTGCTTTCCATAGAGTCTTTAAAATGTGTTTTTCTTATTTTAGTCTTGTTAAAAGTTTTGTCTCAAACTTTTCTTCTTTAGAGTTTAGTTTTCCTTGTTTTTGTGCTTTTCTTGCTTGTCACTAGGTGTTCTTTGTTTTGTCTTAGTAGTTTTCTTTTCTTGAAACTCTTGGGATGTTGTGGCCGAATCACTTGTCTTGCATTTGAAAGGTTTTGAACAAATTTTTAAAAGTGTTTGCTTCACTCCTTTGGTGGATTTTGAGTGCTAGCCTTGCCTTGTTACTTTGGGAGAGTGATCTAAACACTTGGGTTACATTTTGGGTTGGATATGGTCTCAGTTTTCATGTTGTCTAACCTCTAATCCATTTATTTTGTCTCGGATTTGAGTGTTTTTATTGTAGGAATCATGGCAAGTTCATCAAATGCACCTACACCAAACAAAAACAATACATTGATGAGATTGCTTCGGGATTTGGAGTTGTCTAGGAAGGAGGCCTTTGAACAATTAAGAAAAGACAAGGAGCAAAGTGACCTAAGAATCCAAGAGCACATTCAAAGGCTTGAAGCTAAAGAGCAAGAAAGAGAGGCTAGGAAAAGAGGGCATTCTAGGCGCAACCCATCACAAGAGAAGCAAACTCCAAAGATTCCTAAGTTCTATGGAGGAAGTGATCCCAAAGTCTTCCTTGATTGGGAAGCTAAAGTTGATCAAATTTTCAATGAAAATCATGTAAAGGATCAAACACAAGTTGATCTAGTAGTTTTAGGATTTTTGGAGTATGCCAATACTTGGTCGCATAAAGTTTGTAAGAATTATGACCAAGGGCCACCCGCGGCTTCTTGGATGGACATTAAAACTCTTATGCGCGCTAGATTTGTTCCTCCCTCCTATAGGAAGGAACTTATTATGAAGCTCCAAAGGCTTCACCAAGGTCCTATGAGTGTGAGTGAATACTTTAAAGAATTAGAGTCTCAAATTCATAGGGTTGAAATAAAAGAAACTAACAAAGAGAAAATAAAAAGATTTGTGAGTGGTCTTAGGAGAGACATAAAAGACCAAGTAGAGTTGTATGAGTACTCCACTCTTGAAAATGTTTTCACACTTGCCCTTGAGATTGAAATTCAATTGAAAAGAAAAAGAAGGGCAAAGAAGAGTTACTCACCCAACCACTACTTTAGTCACTCATGGAAGGGAAAGGATAAAAAGAAACATGATAAGCTCCCTTTTAACTCTCATCAAGAACCACCAAGTAAAAGTAAGTCACCAAGTGATCACATTCACCATTCCACTTCTCAAAGATCAAGTTCCATTAAATGTTTTAAATGTTTGGGTTATAATCACATTGCTTTAAATTGCCCAACCAAAAGGACCATGATCTTAAAGAAGAGTAATGATGTTGAAAGTGAACACTCATCTCCCCATTCTCTTTCAAAAGAATCTTCTTCCTCTAGTAAAACTAAATTTTTTGAGAAAGACCCTATGTTATTAAGGCGCATGATAGGTCAAGATCAAAGTGAGCTTGAGCCAACTCAAAGAGAAAACATTTTTCAATCTAGATGCAAAATTAACAAATGGATTTGCTCTCTAATTATTGATGGAGGAAGTAGTACCAGTGTAGCTAGCACAAGGTTGGTGGAAAAGCTTAGCTTAGAGACCATTCCTCATGCTAAGCCCTACAAGCTTGCTTGGATAAGTAAAGAGGGAGAAATAGATGTCAATAAACAAGTCCTAATTAACTTCTCTATAGGAAGCTACAAAGATGAGGTGCTATGTGATGTTGTTCCCATGGAAGTCACACATATCTTACTAGGTAGGCCATGGCAATTTGATAAATAAACTTTACATGATGGTCATACCAACCAATACATTTTCTTCATAAATGGGAAAAAGACCACTTTACAACCTCTATCACCTCAAGAAGTTAATAAGGATAGAAATATAATAAGAAAAGATAAAGAAGAAAAAGAAACGGGGCAAGCTTTCACTAAGGTGTTACTTGCCTACAAAAAAATTCTTCCAAAGAAAGATGTGCATCACTCTTCCTTCTCTTCCCAATCCAAAAAGGAAGGCCCAAAGCACAAGCAAGAGAGGAAGAGTACTCTAGAAAATAAAGATGGCCTAACCAAAGCTAAGGGTAATATCCGTAGAAAGGATGAAACTAGAGCTAAAAAAGGGGAGGCACAAATCCTCCCCCAAATCAAGTCAAGCTCCATCTACAAAGCCTTAAAGAATTTGTGGTCAAATTCTCTCCAAGGAGGGGAGGATGATGAAGGATTGACCCCAACCAAGGATGGAGGCACATGCTTAAGAAGCCTAAGCATGTTTAGAAAGGAAGTTTACTAATCCTTCATCCCTTTCATTTGTGTTTGTTATTTTTGATTCCCTAAGTTGACTTAATTGAATCAACTTTAGTTGACTTGTTGACCTTTGACTAGGTTTGACTTGTTGACTATAGTTGACTTGACTTAAGCCAACATGCTAATCTATGTTTATTTACTTTGTAGGTTAATTAGGAGTAAGAAAGCAATGCTAGGTGGCGCATGGTGATTGGGGAGCATAAATGATGTGGAGGAGAGAGTAAAGCAAAGGCATAAAGCATAAAGTAAAAGGCATAAAACAAGTGTACCTATGTACCTTTGGTCTCCTTTGTTTTTTGCACACTTTGGCCACATTTTGGAGACATATGAGACACATTCTTTGTCTCCTTTTGTGCTAGAACGAAATTAGCCTTGCACACACCATAGTTAGCTCTTTTGTCTCTCATTTTTGTAACCTTATTTGACCTAGTTTCTAGAAGCTAGGGTTAGGTTTTTGTAGAGACATCCTTAGGTATCTTTTATTTGCTTAGAGGCCCCTAAACTCTTCTATATAAGGGGTGCTCCTAGACATGTAAAAGGGTTGAACATTTTGAAGTAAAAACACTCTTGTGTCTCAACCATTTGTGAGAGTTTCCTCCCTTGGGAGTGAATACTTCTAAGCCTTATCTTGCATAGCAAGTGGCGGCACACATCCACTCATCTTCAAGGTTGCCATGGCTTCTAGCCTAGCCTTGTAGTGGCGTGCTTCTCACTTTTTTACCATTCCTTTCCTTTCCATTTTATGTTTTCTTCTTCCTTTAATTGTTCTTGGTTTTCTATGGTTTATGTGCTTTCCATTTCCTTTTTGTTTTGAATCAATCCATCATCTTCTTCTCTTAAGCTTTGTGAAAGGAACCTTCACATCTAGATAGCTTGCTATCTTAATGTCCAGTGGGGATTTCACTTAGCTTTCATAATCAACTCACACCATATTCAATAATCTTAAAAAAAGGAACAAGATAATCCTTCATCATAAAGCAAAGTTTTTTAAACAACTTGCAGAACTCAATAAACTTAACTTAAATTTAGTAAATGGATAATTCCTAATTGATTCTCTCACTAAAATATTCCTTTCCATTATCCAATCCCCATTCAATGAATTTGGTGGGACTGTAGCCTCACAAGAGCCAAAATTAACAAGTGTAACAAAAGCGGGGAGTTCCTCGAACCTATGTGGGGAGTAGAGTACAACTTTATGGTTACTGCTTTCAGACTGTAAAAATTGTCTAAATTTACTTTTTCGAACATTCAACAATCTATTACTCAATCACAAAGTCCAATCCATCAATTAATAATCCATTCACTGAACTGTTTGCTTTTTGTAATTGCACAACAGGCTAAAAAACATGTCACGCACAACTGGGGAGTTATGAATACGTATGTGGGGAGTTAAAGCAAAGTTTTTTTAAACAACCTGCAGAACTGAATAACTTAACTTAAATTTAGTAAATGGATAATTCCTCATTGATTCACTCAAACAAAAATTCCTTTCCATTATCCAATCCCCATTGAATGAATTTGGTGGGAGTATAGCCGCACAAGAGCCAAAATTAACAACTGTAATAAAACTGGGGAGTAACCTATGTGGGGAGTAGAGTACAACTTTATGATTACTGCTTGCAGAGTGTGAAAAACTGTCTAAATTTATTTTTTCGAACATTCATCATTCTATTACTCAATCACGAAATCCAATCCATCAATTAACAATGCATTCAATGAACTGTCTGCTTTTTGTAATTGAACAACAGGCTAAAAAACATGTCCCGCACAACTGGGGAGTTATGAATACGTATGTGGGGAGTTAAAGCAAAGTTTTTTTAAACAACCTGCAGAACTGAATAAACTTAACTTAAATTTAGTAAATGGATAATTCCTCATTGATTCTCTCACAAAAATATTTCTTTCCATCATGCAATCCCCATTCAATGAATATGGTGGTAGTATAGCCTCACAAGAACCAAAATAAACATCTATAACAAAAGCGGGGAGTTACTTGAACCTCTGTGGGGAGTACAGTCCAACTTTATGATTACTACTTGAAGATTGTAAAAAACTTTGTTTAAATTTCCTTTTTCGATCAATGATCATTCTTCATTCACTCACTGACAAAGGCATTTCCCTCATTAAACCTGCATTGATTGAAGTGGTTGCTTTGTTCATTGGCCACTTGGAAATAAATCAAAACATACATTAACTGGGGAGTAAACCACTTATATGTGCGGACTAGTGATGGGAATTCCCAGTTGCAGTTGAATCTGGTATAAACATATAAACCTGTTGTTGTCATCACACATTCAATTGACATTCACACATTCCACATTGTACAATTGTAACAACCTGAACCATGTAAATGGACTCATGAGGGTGCTTGTGGCCATCCCACAACATAAACTACATCTTACCATATATAAATTGTCACTTACACAATGCATTCAACTACACAATATGCATTCAATTACACACATTGTCTACATTGCACCTCAATGTTTATAAAAAACTGTACACATATAAATCAACAAACTATGACTCTGTTTTTTATAAATTTTCAACCAAATATGAACAACAACTGAATGGGCTCCCAAAAAAATATAAAAAAAAAGTCATAGTATTTTTAGACCACCCATTCCTTTTGAATCCACAATATTGTTCTCGGAACTGCATTACAATATCACCATAGAACTTCAACAACAACTAGCTTTTTAAAAGCGCGTCGTAGTATTGGAGGATTGCATGCCTGTGGATATTGTCAACATCTAGAATCCAATGCCAAATGTATTGTTGTCTTATCTGTTGAAGTTGTTCCTGCCAAACAAATAACAAATATGTTAATGCAAATACATCAAACTTAAACAAAAAATCAAAAAACATACTTCATCAACTTACTAGAACTTACATTGGTGTAATTAGGCATGGTATTGCCATCAAATTTCTTATGACCATCCCACAACTCCATCATTTGAAGAACAATAATGCCACAATCATATCTAAACACGACCACAATAAAATAAATAAACACCAACACAAACCAAAGGACATTTCTTACATAACACGGAATACAAGACATTGTTGAACCACAACACATTGAAAACCTCCCTCTACTGAAACCCTAGAAATTAAATAACAATCAAGTAACTGACTACAATTTTAAAATCCAGACAACACACCGGGACACAGATATGGAAATAGAAAATATATGCTTTCTTCAAAATTTTCAAGAACCCACACCTCTATAACACACAACAGAGAACAAAAACAATGGCTTGTCAAAATGCACTAAACATTCACGAAAACACCACCAAATAAGTTTTCCCCACTTCCATAAAAAACGAACATGTACAAAACCAAGTTTTTCGCACAATAACTCAAAACTTGACAAAAATGAAATTAACTTCAGCATCATCCAACACCGTATGAAAATGTCGAATGGGAGCAAAAGAAACTTACAATGCAACGATAAGGAGGACAAAATCTTTGCCGCCGACGACGGAAGGTGGCCGCAAAGTCCGCAAATGCCACGGTGTGGATGATAGGGAAGTCTATGGGAATACTGTAAGTGTCCTCCACTGTGGACGGCAAAATGCTTGCCGACGAGACAATCTCTGAAGCACAAACCTCCGACGACCACCACTTGCTTCCTCTCTCTCTCTCTCTTTCAAGTGCTCTGTTTCTCACTCTCTTTCCCGCACCCTCGCTTTCCCCTTTCTCTCTCTAATTAAGTTTTTTATTTTTAGTTTCCATACATGCCACACGTGTAACATAAACCTTTTTGTAATAAAATTTTAAAAGCTGCAGTGCCACGTCAGATTTGTCAAAACCTTGTCAAATTTTTTTGTTGAAATATCATTTTCGTCAAAAGAATGATTTAGTAACTTGTATCATTACTCTTATATCTTATACAAGTTATTTTTATTGTTTTTAACTTGAGGGCAATAATTATTTTTATTTTGTAATAATAAAATACAATTTACGAATATTTTATAAAAATTATTATAACCAAAAATAAAAGGATGAATTATATATAAAGTCCTTTTCTTATTATATAAGATCATTTTACGTTGGAAAATTATAAGGAAACTAGATTACTTCTTGCTTCTGATTTTTAAAACCTTATCCATAAAAATCTTTGTGGGCTTCTATGGCCTCTTAAATGTCATCCACAAATAGCCATTAAAAAACACATTTTGACCAAATTTATAAAAGATATAAACTTACAGCCATCTATTTTCACATTGGTGCTTCCTCCTCCTACTCTTCTACATTCTTCAATACTTCACACATTCTTAAAGAACAGTTCCTCCTCCTACTCTTCTACATTATTCAATACTTCACACATTCTTAAAGAATAGTCTGCATAATGACACTAAATATCACATTCAGGATTCATATTACTTGATTCAAACACATTTGTGCACCATCTCTCAGGATGTTATTGGAAGGTCAAGTTCCAATATAGTGACTTCTGAACTCTCTTTTCCTTCATATTAATTATAGAGTAGCATGTAGTTGTTTCACCATAACATTGGTTTACTTTTGATAAAGGATTGATCCCTACCAAGGATGATGGCCCATGCCACATGCTTAGAAGAAAGGAGTTCCTTGATCCCTTCCTTTGCTTTTATTTTCTTTAGTTTAAAATTCCATTAAGTTAGCTTGGTTGACTATTTTTAAGTTGACTTGTTGACCTTGACTTTGAGTTGACTTGTTGACTCAAAGGATTAGCTTAACCTAAAACCAACATGCTAATTTAAAATTAACTTGTGTTTGTAGGTTCATTAAGAGGTGGGACAAGGAAGGACAAGTGGCCCATTTAGATGGCTTTTGGAAAGCACATGTGGACGAAAGAGAAATAGCAAAGCTTTCTAGAAACATCTAGAAAGCATGACCACATGCCTTGGCCTCCAAGAAGTCTAGAAACATCTAGAAGGAGCATCCACCTTGCCTTGGCCAAGAAGACTTCTAGAATGTTTCCATGTGCTCCTTTGTTGACCTACTTTATAGACTCTAGGTTTTTTTATTTGCATTATAATCCTTTTTAACTTATTTATTTTTTCTAAGAAGCCCCTAGACACTTCTATTTAAAGCGACCTCTAACACTTGTACAAGGGTTGAACATTTTGGAGAAATTAAACACTTTTGTGTATCAACCATTGTGAGATTCTTCCTCCTTAGCGACTGGAGTTCTTTTAAGCCTTATCTTGAATCTTGATTCAAGTGGCGGCACACATCCACTCATCTTCAAGGTTGTCATGACTTCTTCTAGCCTAGTCTAGCCTTGTAGTGGCGTGCTTCTAACATTTTTATCATTCTTTTCCTTTCCATTTTATGCTTTCTTCTTTCTTTGTGTGTGTGACTTGAGTTTTACTCTTTTTATATGTTGTCCACTCTTATTTGTTTTGAATCAATCCATTCCTCTCTTCTCTAGAACCTTGGAAAGGAACTTTCACATCTAGATAGCTTGCTATCCTACTGTCTAGTGGGGATTTCCTTGGTTTTCTTAATCAATCATCACCATATTCAATAATATTCTAAAAGAAACAAGATAATCCTACATCATTTGGTATCTAGAGCTTTGGTTGTCCTTGAATATGGTGTTTTCATGTTCTAACCTTGTCTTTTGTAGCTATCTTTGAATGGTCCACATAAAAACAGTGCTGGCAGAAACGTGTGCGTTTTTGAAAAACCATACTGCAGCTAGCTTAGTGGTCCAAAAGTAGCATTCTTTATATCAAAAGAAAGCCCTGTGAGTCTAGTTTCCAAAAGGAAAAGAATTAATGCATTTGGAGTTCTGTGGAAAGAGTTATGATGAAATGAGTGAGCAAAGGTCAAAGCTGCCGAGAATACGAAAAACAACGTTTTTAGGTTATGTTGTGACAATTTTGGCTTCGGTTTTGTGACACTTTTGCTCCTAAATGTGGTTGGATAACATGTCTTTGGATGCTTAGTCATGGAGCATCAAATCCATGAGTTTAAATGCATGATAGCTACATGTTTGTGTCTTTGTGTATGTCACGTTGAGTCTTTAAATGTGCCTAACTTTTGCTAGAGTCATAGGTCATATGTTATCTTGAAGTTTTCTTTTTCTTGTTCTTGTTATTCCAAGTATTTGAATATTGCATTCACTTTATGTCTTGGTTGATGTATGCTCATTGAAATTGATTTTGGCCTAAAATTTGAGAAACCAAGTGTCCAAGCCACCTAAAAACATTGTCTTTCTATCTTATGAAACTTATGAAAGAAGAAAAATCTTAACACCTTTTTACTCATTTGCCAAGGGCAAACTTGCTCTTTGGTGAACCAAAAGTGCAATTTTGATTAGGTGTTATGATACTAGTTTTCATATTAAAATTGTGGGTGATATTGGCTAATTAGTTCATTCTTAACTTGACTATTATCTTTCATAGTGTATGCATGATTTAAGACTTGGTGTGGCATGTTCAAGTACTTTCCATAGGGTCTTTGAATGTGCTTTTCTTGTTTGTTTTGGTAAATTTTTGTCATTTCCTTTCATTAGAGTTTAACTTCCTTGGCTTTGTGCTTTTCTTGCTTGTCCTTAAGTAATCTTTGTTTTGTCTTAGTGGTTTTCTTCCTTTGTTCTCTTTTAAGTTTGGTGTCCGACCAACTTGAGTTTGTGGTTGAGAAGGTTTCAAAAACTTTAAAAGTATTTCACTCCTTTTGGTGGATTTGAGTGTAACCTTGCCTTGTTGCTTTAGGGGAGAGTGATCTAAACACTTGGGTGAAATTCTTTAGACCGTACTTAGTCTTGGGTTTGGTTACCAATTGTCACTAATATCTTCTTTTTTTTCTCGAACTTTGAGTTTTGTGGTAGGAAAGTGAGATGGTGACTCCCGTGGCCACTCAAGTTGCATTGGGAGACCTTGGTAAAATCTTGCAACAAATGAAGCTAAATAGAAGATAGAGCTCATCATGAAAGAGTCCTCCAAGCACATATTCAAATGCAAATGCAACAAATTCAACAAATGCAACAATTGCAACAATTCCAACAACAAATAGAGGCTAAGAAAATAGAGCATTCTAGGCGCCAACTGTCACAAAAGAAGGAAACTCCAAAGATTCCTAAGTTCTATGGTGGATGTGATCCCAAAATCTACCTTGATTGGGAAGCTCAAGTGGAATAAATTTTCAATGAAAATCATGTAAAGGATCAAGCACAAGTTGATCTAGTAGTGTTAGGATTTTTGGAGTATGCCAAAACTTGGTGGCATAAAGTTTTGTAAAAATTATGACCAAAGGCCACCCACAGCTTCTTGGATGGACATTAAAACTCTTATGCACGCTAGATTTTTTCCCCCCTCCTATAGGAAGGAACTTCTTTTGAAGCTCCAAAGGCTTCACCAAGGTTCTATGTGTGTGAGTGAGTACTTTAAAGAATTAGAGCCTCAAATGTTTAGGGCCAGAATAAAAGAAACTAACAAAGAAAAAATGAAAAGGTTTGTGAATGGTCTTAGGAGAGACATACAAGACCAAGTAGAGTTGTATGAGTACTCCACTCTTCAAAATGTTTTCACACTTGCCCTTTGGATTGAAACTCATTTGAAAAGAAAGAATAGAGCAAGGAAGAGTTACTCACTGATAACGCTGTCGTTAAGCGATCAAATTACTACTACTTAACTTTAGCAACTTCAGTATTGCCAAATTAGTAGTGAACAAAATAGTTAGGGTTAAGATAACCTTGAGTCATCTCACAACGAATACGGAATTGATCTGAAATATTTGATTCTTATAAAAATGCAATTAAAACTAGAAACTATAAAAATAGGGGGTTTTGATATGCAAAGAAAATGACACGAAAGATTGTAAACACAGTAATAGTAAATAGGTCAATTCCACTGCTTTTTATAAATAAGATTCTTCATTGGTTATCTAGAGATTATTGTTATATTGTTGTTGATTTACAAATCAATCAATGTAAAGACTCAATTCATTTGTTGGCATTCTCACTTTTAATCAAAGTACAGTCTCAATTAAAAGTGAGAATTTTTAGATTATCCATAGCAAATTCAATCAAAGTACAGTTTCAATTAAATTTTACTATGCCTAATCATGTCTATTCCTTTGTTTCTTCACCAAATAGAAAACTTAATTAATCAAAGTAAAGTCTTGACTAATTTTATTTAAAGTAATTACCTCTAATCAAAGTACAGTCTCAATTATTGACAAAAACTTATTTAATCAAATGAAGGTTTCTAAATAAAATCAAAGTAAAGTCTCAATTGAATTTAAAAACCTTTTCACTCATATGATTAGCATGCGTGTAGATTTAAAATCATTATTTTCTATTCAATTAAGAAACAAAGGACATAGATAAGCAAAAAAACCACAACAATAATCAAAAGAACAAATAAATTAATTCATCTAACCTCAGAATGCAGTTAAGAAATTACAGTGGAATCAACACTAAAAGCTTAGCCCTCCATGGCTTTGATGAAATACATGATAATAATATGATGAAGGAAAGAAAATAAAAGGAAGAAGGAGAGATGTGGTGGATGACGGTATTTGCCAAAACCAGAGAGTTGCTAAGTGTGTAAGTTGTTTCGCTTCTGTTCCCTTGAGTCTCTTTATATAGGCTTCAACTGGACTTTGGGCTTTATTTGTCGGTTGCTAAAATTTTTTACTTTTATTTAATTAATTAGCAACTTAATTTTTGTCCAATTTCCAATTCTGCCCCTCTTATTTAACCATTTTTGCAGTTTTGACCAGAGTTGACTACTGGCTTTGACCAGTTGACCAATGTTGACCAGTTGACCAGTTTGACTGTCCAATAACAGCCTGACACGTGGCAGAGTGCTTTCTCTCTCCAGACTAGGGTTTTTGCAAATTAGAAATGCAATGACGGCTGCTCCTCTGCTGTCGGCGCTGGTTCGTGGTGGTTGTTGTGTTTTCTTCTCCGGTGAAGGCGTGGTGGCTCGAATTCGTGGCATGGTGGTCGTGTTGGTTGCAGATCTGGTTCTGCAATGGCTGCTGCATGAGGGTAGCTCTTGCTCGCGTTTTCGCTACTGGAACTCACGGTGGTGATGGTTCACGTCTCCTCTCCTCTAGTTTGCGGTGCAGATTTAGGCGGTGGTTTGCTCTCGCTCACGGTTGCGGCATGTGCGTGAACGAATGGCAGTGGTGATGGTGTCGCTGGTTCCCTGCGTGAATGGAGGTTGTTGTTGCTGTTGCAGATGTGAAACGGTGGTGCAGGTTGGATGCGCGAATGGTACGCCATTTCCGGCATGGTGGAGCGCAATGGAGGTGCTCGAACGTGAATGGTGTCTCACGATGGCGCGAGGTGTTACCATGGTTGTCACTAGTTCTGCTGCAGAGAACGCAATGTATTGCGAGGTCCGTGAATGGTGCAGCTGCGGCGTGGATGTGTTCGAAGGTGGTGCTGTTGCGAACATGGTTGCAGGTGCTGCACAAAAATGGAGGTTCTCGCATTTTGATGAGGGCAGCGTGAAAATGGAGCGATAGAGGTTCTGCTTTTCCGACAAGTGGTGGAGGTTCGCTGTAGTGGACGACATGGAGGTTTGACGGCGAGATTGGAGGTAGCGGCTAGGGTCATGGTGGCGGCTAGGGTTTGAGAAAAATTAGGGTTAGGGTTTCATGAGTGAGATGGAGGAAGATTATGATGTGGCACACCCTGATTAGTGCATATGTGTTTGCAAGGATAATGACACATGTCAGCATATGGTTGGTCTGATTTGAAAAGTGGAGATTGCCACATGGCATAGTCTGGTTGAGTGGAGTTTATGTGGTATGAGGGGTGCAACTTAGTAAAAATTAGGGGTGCAGAACAGGTTTTTGTGGTCCACTTTGTAAGAGGAGTGTGTAAATAAAATCAAGGGGTGTATTTATCTCCTGATTTATTCTTTTCCAGAATTTCCTGATTTTGGACTTATTTTGTAACTTTGAATATTTCAAATCCACACTATTAATGACCCAAATTAAACTTCAGCTGCATTAACAAACATTAGAATATCCAATAATATTTTATGCAACTAAAATCAATTTTTACACCATTTTTACCTTACGTACTCAATAAATCCAATAATCACAAATATAATTAAATCAATCCTTAAGCACAAAAAATTCAATTAAATCCCCAAATTTAAATATTAAATGAGGGCAAAAATTTGAACTCATCACTCACCCAACCACTACTGTAGTTACTCATGGAAGGGAAAAGCTAAAGAGAAACATGATAAATCTCCTTCTAAGTCTCACCAAGCATCATCAAGTAAAAATAAGTCACCAAGTGGTCACACTCACCATTCCACTTCTCAAAGATCAAGTTCCATTAAATATTTTAAATGTTTGGGGTATAAACACATTGCTTTGAATTGTCCAATCAAGAGGACAATGGTCTTAAAGAAGAGTGATGATGAGAGTGAACATTTTTCTTCCCCTTTCCCTAAAAGTACTTTTTCCCACACTTCTTCTTCTTCAATTGAAAGGACTAAACACCTTGAAAGTGGATTGTTAATGGTAAGGTGCCAACTAGGGCAAGTTCCCAAAGAACTTGATCATTCTCAAAGACAAAACCTTTTCCATAGGGGGTGCCTTATCATTGACAAGATATGTCCCTTCATCATAGATAGTGGAAGTTGTGTAAATATGGCTAGCGCAAGGGTGGTGGACAAGTTTGGCTTGAAAACCATTCCTCATACCAAACCCTACAAGCTATCATGGCTTAAGGAAGAAGAAATAAAAGTAACTAAACAAGTCCTCATTAACTTTACAATTGGCAATTTTAAGGATGAGGTATTATGTGACATTGTGCCTACGGAAGCAAACCATATTTTGCTAGGTAGGCCATGGCAATTTGATAGAAAAGTTGTTTATCATGGCCATGCAAACACCTATGTTTTCTCCTCCCTAGGAAAGAAGTTCACAATCCTACCTCTCCCACCTCCACAAGAAAATGAGGACAAAAATGAAATAAAAGATGAAAAAGAAAAAGAAAAAGGGTAAGCTTTCACCAAGGAGTTACTTGCCTACAAAAAGAGTTTTTCAAAGCAAAAGGTGTAACACCACTCTTCATTCTCTTCCCAAACAAAGAGAGATGAACAAAAACACAAGCAAGAAAGGAAGAGTGGCATTAAAAATAAAGAGGGCATCTCCAAGACTAAGGATGGAATCATTAAAGATGAAGAAATTCCTCATCAACTCAAGTCAAGCTGCATCAACAAAGACTTCAAGAATTTGAGGTCAAATTCTCTCCAACAAGGGGAAAATGATAAAGGATTGATCCCTACCAAGGATGATGGCCCATGGCACATGCTTAGAAGAAAGGGAATTCCTTGATCCCTTCCTTTGTTTTTATTTTCTTTAGTTTAAAATTCCATTAAGTTGGCTTGGTTGACTATTTTTAAGTTGACTTGTTGACCTTGACTTTGGGTTGACTTGTTGACTCAAAGGATTAGCTTAACCTAAAGCCAACATGCTAATTCAAAATTAACTTGTGTTTGTAGTTTCATTAAGAGGTGGGACAAGGAAGGACAAGTGACCCATTTAGATGGCTTTTGGAGAGCACATGTGGAGGAAAGAGAAGTAGCAAAGCTTTCTAGAAACATCTAGAAAGGATGACCACATGCCTTGGCCTCCAAGAAGTCTAGAAACATCTAGAAGGAGCATCCACCTTGCTTTGGCCAAGAAGCCTTCTAGAATGTGTCCATGTGCTCCTTTGTTGACCTACTTTCTAGACTCTAGGTTTTGTTATTTGCATTATAATCCTTTTTAACTTATTTGTTTTTGCTAAGAGGTCCCTAGACACTTCTATTTAAAGCGACCTCTAACACTTGTACAAGGGTTGAACATTTTGGAGAAACTAAATACATTTGTGTATCAACCATTGTGAGAGTCTTCCTCCTAGGGAGTGGAGTTATTTTAAGCCTTATCTTGAATCTTGATTCAAGTGGCGGCACACATCCACTAATCTTCAATGTTGCCATGGCTTCTTCTAACCTAGTCTAGCCTTGTAGTGGCGTGCTTCTAACATTTTTATCATTCCTTTCCTTTCCATTTTATGCTTTCTTCTTTCTTTGTGTGTGTGACTTGACTTTTACTCTTTTTATGTGTTGTCCACTCTTATTTGTTTTGAATCAATCCATTCTTCTCTTCTCTAGAAACTTGGAAAGGAACCTTTACATCTAGATAAATATCCAGTGGGGATTTTCTTGGTTTTCTTAATCAATCATCACCATATTCAATAATATTCTAAAAGGAACAAGATAATCCTACATCAAATTTTCTCATCGAATTCTAAACACTTTTATGCAAAGTAAATAGAACTTGAATGTGTGAAATAATTGATACTTAGTATCTACACACACAAAAAATAATTATTTTGTTTATGTTATGTTCACCTACTATTCAGATACAAAATCTAATGAAATCTACCATGTTGACACCAAATTCTAATAGCTTATTGTCTCAGACTGCCAAATTTTGTCATCACATTGCTATTCTGCTATGTCTATGAACCTAATAAGACAGATGCCACACCAAGTCCTTTTTTTATTGATCATCACAAGGAATAACAATAGAAAAGACAGTCTCACCTATCTTAAATGTTGCATGACACCAAACTCTGAAAACAAACTTCCATAGATCACTTGTATATATACAGATAGTACTGTAACAACATGATTAACCCCTTTTTCCAAACAAAAATAAGTCACTAGCTATTTGACCTTTTGTATTAGTTTTCTCTCTTTTATATATTACAAAGCCAATCATGTGTGACCTTGGAAACACAAGGCACTACTAAAGATTAAAAGAATTACCACACTTTATTATATTATAAATGAATAATAAATTAATAGATTTCAAGCTTTAAACCACTAACAGTTTAAGTTAGGGTTAAGTATGTTTTTAGTCCCTGAACTTTGACCCAAAATTGGAATTCGTCCCTCGTCGAAACTTTGATAAATTTTGGTCCCTAAACTTTAAAAATGAATGAATATAGTCCTTTTAACCCAATTTTGTTAACTTTTTTTTAGGTTTCGAATACATTTCTCAGTAAATATTGAGCCAAGAATGTGTCAAACGACGTAAACAACTCCAATATTTACTGAGAAATGCGTTCGAAACCTAAAAAAAAGTTAACAAAGTTGGGTTAAAAGGACTATATTCATTCATTTTTAAAGTTTAGGGATTGAAATTTATCAAAATTTCGACCAAGGGACGAATTCCAATTTTAGGCCAAAGTTCAGAGACTAAAAACATACTTAACCCGTTTAAGTTATATAACAATCAACAGAAGAAAAACCCTAAGTACCTACAATACTTCTTTGCATAAATAAATATATAATAAATTGCAATTTAAAACTTCATTAGATTCAATACACTGGATTAAACAAAATTAAGTTCCCAAAGAGGCATGAGTTCCAGCCTTTAAAGCATTCCAAGTGTCTCCAATTTCTAGTAAAATTTGGGATTTTTTTTTCATGCAAAATTGGAAAGTTGGGTTCCAAGTGTTTGACATTACAACCACTAGAGAGTCAAATCTAACCAAAATAGCCCTTTATTTTGAGAATTTATGTTTTGAGAAATCATTGTACCACAACTAGCGAAATTGAGAGACTTGAGAATGAGAATGACAACATGAAATTGAGCTTAGATAAGATATATTAGTATAAGGGTTACATACCTTAAACCAAGCTTTCCAACACGCAGGTGCACCATTTTAATCTCGAGGGAACCCCACCACCACATCTACTATCGTAAAACCACCTTGCATTTTCTGAAACAAAATATGAATTAATCGAAAGACAATAGAAAAAGGAACGGAGTAGAAGGTGAAACGAGAAGGAGAAACATGAATGGCAAACAAGACATATATCATCTTACGAATTCGATTAGATTACCTGAAGAAAGAAGAGAAAAGAGGATCTAGGGTTCATGGTTCAATGTAATGCATCGACATTTTGGGGTTTAGGGTTCGATGGTTTTTGAAATTTTGGGATACAAAAGGAGTTTTTAGAATTTGGTTATTAAATGATGTGGTTCAGATTTGTGTGAATTTTAGACTAATCCACATAATAATTTCGGTTTTTAGGGGAGCAAATCAAATTAAAATTAGATCGGACCAGGCAAAACAGATTTTTTGCCCATCTGATCTTGAAACTTTCTTTGTGTAACTTTGTGTGCAATACTATGATTGAAAGAAAACACAGAAGTTCACTAAGATTTTTCCTTTTTGTTGCACTCAATTTTTTAGGTAATATTGTTCTTATTACTCAAATCAATTTTAGTCTTTATATTGTTTTTGAATAGGATTTTTAGGTATAGTATAGTAATAAGGTGTTACTAGGTTAATAATAAAGTCATGTTGGATGCAAGATTTGGTTTACTAAGGTGGTTACTTTCACTCCTTTGGTTGTGTTTATACAAACTTTGAAATTCTAGTGTAACCTTAGCCGGTTTGGTTAAGTAACTAAAAGTAGCTCTTGGTACAAATTGAACCTATATAAAAATTTGTTGTCTTTATCTCTCTCTTTCTCTTTATCTCTTTGTTTCTTGATCTAGTTCAATTTTAATTATGAGGATTAATAGGAAAGCAACCCAATTATAGAATTCAAAGATTTAATAAGATTCTCATTATAGGTATTTGTGAAAAGTTGTGGTAGTTCAATTCACTTCAGGTCTTTAATTCAATGTATCAAACTAACAATTAACTTAAAGCTTGTTCTAGAAATTTAATCAATATTTGATCTAGTTTTTGAAAAATGGTTGTGGACAAGCTTCATTTTCTAATGGTGCATCTTTCAATAGACCACAAATGTTGGGAAGGGTCAATTATCAGTTTTGTAAAGTCAAAGTGAAAATCTTTACTACATCCATCTACAGAGGGATTTGGAATGTCATAATAAACGGTTCTTTTATTTCTAACCATGTATGTATTATAGGATGATGGTGGTCCAAATCTAATGTTGTAACTGAATGATTACTACATGTGATATATATGCGAGATAGTATTTCCATGAGGGAAATGGCTATTTTTTTTTTTTGTACGTTTAAAGATTGTTAGAGAGAGATAAAGGAGGGTACTAGTTAGAGAGATAAAGGAGGGCACTGGCGCAGATGACACTATAGGGTAAGATGTACAACATTAGAAGTTAGGTGATCATGCCTTAGTTATAGGACAATTTTGTATACATGTATTTTGAATTTTATAATCCTCTAGACAAAGTTTTATGATGTAAATTTTATTTAGTATTGTTTTTTAAAGTTCATTTTTTAGATGAATGTATATATTCGTATATGGATATGAAGTTTTTTATAATTGTGTAATAATATTGTAGATGATATGTTATCTAACCATACACTATATTTCATTTGGTTAGATGATTTACTGAATCTTGGTCAGCATGCGCTTAACTAAAAGTGTAATTTGGGTGATGTGACACTAGAAGTGGGTGTTATAAGGTGTACACAAGAAAAAATGGACTCAGTGTCAACTAAAAGTCCACACTAACAAGCCAACCAACGCTAAATAGCTATTAGTGTTGAATTTGGGTCATACACGCGAATAAAGCCTTTTTTTTTCTAAAAGACTCGGTCAAATCCAATTTCTCCTTAAAAATGCAGTGTATGGAGAACCTTGGGAATCAATTTGTGGACATGACTAAAGTCAAATGCAATGTTTGTACTTGAATTGTGGTGGAGAAATTTATTCAAAATCAACACTTATAAACATAAAACTCAAAATCATCAAATTCAAGAAATGCTATGAACTATGCATGAATGCATAACATACAATGCACCAAATGGTATGAAATGATAAATTAACTAATCCTAAATGCTCAAAACATGTTTAATGATCAAAACTAGGCTAATGCAATGGTTAAATTGGTCCAAATTCATCAAACTCAAAATCTGCCCAAAATCAAGAACATGTTCATGAACAAAGTGCATGGTAGCCTCAGATTGGAATCTTTTGATGATACAATTGAAACTGTAATGATGCAGAATGATTATAAATGATCTCAATTGAATCTTGAAATCACTCGATTGGTGCACTACTATCACAACCTCAGAAAAAAATCGCGACGGGATAGCGACCATAAAAAAAACATCATAATAAAATATAAATTTAATAAAGGGGAGTCGCCACCATAGCTTTTGAGAAACTATGGAAAACCTAAAAAACGGTTTGCGAAACCAGATTAGGTTCGGGAGTCGGTTACATATGGGAAAGGTATCAGCACCCCACACGTCCATCCTAAGATGGTTCCATGTAATCAAATTTGCAAAATTAATGTTATTTTAATATATTTATTTTTTTCCCAAAAAATCAAATAAAACATACTAATATGAATGAAAAAAACATTTTCTAAATTTTATATTGTGGGCCCGACAATGTGTTTCACCTTACTCCTACGTATTCTCATAAAAATGAAAAATTAGGATTATGTAGTTCTCTTTTAAAAACAAATTATTAAAAACTTCAATTTGATTAATATTCTATTTTATTATTATTATTATTATTATTATTATTATTATTTTATTTTAAATTTTAATATATAGGTATTATTTACTAAATGAATCAGAGACTCAATATAATAAAGATTTACCATCAAGCAAGTCTAAGCCTTAACATGATAAATAATAATCTTCAATATTAAAAAACTTGACGTGATAAAACAAGATTTGATATATAAAAACATGTATAGTCCAATAAAAACATGAAAGCAGGGTTGTGAATCTCAAAACAGGGTGCAGAATGATATGAATTATATGGTAACTACAAGTGGAGATAAACGCAACATAGTTGAACCAAGGCGTAGTAAGCGTGCAAGACAGAAAACTTGGAAGTTATTGATCCAAAAGGAGAAAATCAATTAACTGTAGTAACTGCAATATGTGTTTCATATATATACAATAGCTTGTAACCGTATAGGGTGTGGTATTCATGAAAACTCTTCCTTTATCTTGTTTTCTAGAATCTATTGTATGAGACTAGGTAATTCTCTGGTGTGTTATTAATACATATATATAAAACTCTCCCTCTTGAGTAATCTCTCTGCATCTCCCTTCTTCTGGAATATAACATTTGGTGCTTTCATTGACCCTCCCATGGCTGAAAATACTGCGGAGTTAAAGCGGCTCCATGACCAAGTTATGGTTCATCAAACAACGTTTGCGCGTGTTCATAAATTAGAGCAAACGTTGGATTCCCTTGTGATTTCTAATGAACCCTCTCGCTTAGATCGCTTGGAAGCATCCATGGATACCATTACGCGTTCAATTGATACCATGTCCCGTCAATTGGAACGAGTAGTCCGGCCTGATTCTGTTTTCGGGAATTCTCATAATGCTTTGCCTATTCGCTCTATGAAATTGGATTTTCCTAAGTTTGATGGATCTGCACCTCTCAATTGGTTATTTCATGTGGAACAGTTCTTTGCTCTTTATCAAACGCCAGACGCGCAACGATTAGCCATTGCTGCTATACATATGGATGGTGACGCTGGCCCGTGGTTTCAAATGCTTCAACGCACTAATCTCCTTCCTAATTGGCAGGCTTTGGTGCATGCAATTGAAGCACATTTTGGTCCTTCCCCATTTGACTCTCCTCGTGCTGCTTTATTCAAACTTCAACAAACTGATTTCGTTCAACACTACTCTCATGAATTTTTATCGTTGGCTAATCGCGTCGAAGGCCTCACCGATTCTGCATTACTCGACTGTTTTATTAGTGGTCTCAAACATGATGTTAAACGGGAGGTTTTGGTCCAAGCTCCTACTTCTTTTGTTAAGGTGGTGGCGTTAGCAAAATTATATGATGCTAAGCCCATGTCCTATTCGCAACCTTCAAAAAAACCACTTGTTTCCTCTTCCCAGCACCGTTACCCTGGCCCTTTTTCCTGCCTCCCCCTCTTCCACATCCTCTGGGTTGCTTCCTACACCGAAACCATCGCCTTCTACTCATTCTGTGAAACGCCTCACTGCCGCTGAGATGCAGGTTCGTCGTGATTGTGGGCTTTGTTATACTTGTGATGAAAAGTTTTCACCTACGCATCGTTGTCCCAATCGCCAATTTCTTTTTCTTCTTCATGATGATGACCCACCGCCGGATGCTTCCTCATCCAGTTTCCCCGATGTTTCTGTTCCAATAGTTGAGGAGACAGTTGCCCAGTATCATCACTTATCGCATTGTGCTTTTCATGGTGCTTCTGGACCTAGTACCTTACGCTTTCGTAGTTTACTGTGTAGGCATGACGTTCAAATTCTTCTTGATAGTAGATCTTCTGATAATTTTATTCAGCCATGTTTGGCAAAGTTTCTTCACCTTCCAATTGAGCATGTGAAGGGTGTGTGAAACAAATTCCACTCTCCATTCAGGGACATACAATTCACCTATTTGCTTTTCTTCTACCAGTAACGGGTGCGGACATTATCCTTAGCGCTTCTTGGTTGGCAACCTTAGGCCCTCATGTCGCAGATTATAGCACACTCACAATTAAGTTCTTCGATGGTTCTGTTTTTTTTACTCTACGGGGCGATTCTCCAAATTTGCCTTCTGCTTCACAAGCCCACTACCATCATCTTCGTCTTCTTCATCATACGAATGCTATCTCCGCTCTTTTCACATTACACTCTCTTCTATCTATTGATGCAGAGGATCCTTTGGTTGATTTGTTACCGCCTCCACCATCTGATATGCTTACTTTACTTCGAAAGTACATTTCGGTATTTCACAAGCCTTATGGCTTACCACCATCGCGAAGTCATGACCATGCCATTCCTTTGTTACTAGGTGTTTCCCTAGTGAAGGTGCACCCATATCGGTATCCTTTTAGTTACAAAATAGAGATCGAGAAGATTGTCTTTGACCTTTTACAGGAAGGGCTTATTCAACATAGCATAAGTCCTTTTTCCTCTCCATTGGGCCATCGTTTCATCATCCGCACAGATCACAAAAGTTTGCGTTCTTTAATGGATCAGACCCTGTAAACACTAGAGCAACAATAATGGATGCATAAACTCATGGGTTACGACTTTATTATTGAGTATAAGCCGGGTAAACAAAACGTTGGGGCTGATGCTTTATCTCGTATGGATTGCTTTGCCTTATCTCTACAAGAGTGTGCTCTTGTTTTTACATTGAAAGATCAACTTGTTGCAGATCTTGAATATAGTCATCGCATTCTCAATCTCTGTGCTGGCCAAACTTTCCCTTATTTTCGCGAACACGATGGACTTTTATATTGGAAAGACCGAATAGTAGTGCCCAAACAATCCCCCTCACTTTGAAGTTAATTCGAGAATTTCATGATTCTCCAATTGGGGGCCATGCTGGTTTTCTGCGCACATATCAGCGCCTCCTACTCCAATTTTTTTGGCCAGGAATGAAACAACAAGTGCATGATTATGTTCGCCAATGCCAAGTGTGTCAACAAGCAAAGGTATCTCACTCCTTACCTGCTGGGTTACTTAATCCACTACCAATTCCGGATAAAATTTGGGATGATATTGTAATGGATTTCATTACCGGACTTCCGCTCGTGAATGGATACACAATCATTATGGTGGTTATTGATAGGTTGTCCAAATACACCTATCTGATTCCCTTAAAGACGCATTTTACGAGTTCTACCGTTGCAGAACTTTTTATCCAACATGTGGTGAAATTACATGGCGTTCCTCGTTCTATTGTTTTCGATCGTGATAAGACTTTTACTAGTCAATTCTGGCAGCACTTATTTAAGTGTTAGGGCACTACCTTAGTCATGAGCAGTGCGTATCACCCACAAACTGATGGTCAATCTGAAGCTCTTAATCGTTGTATTGAGATGTACCTTCGTTGCTTTGCATTTGATCGTCCTCGTGGATGGTTGCAGTTTTTACCATGGGCAGAGTTTTGGTATAATACTGCTTACCAAACTTCAGCTGGCATGACTCCGTTTCAAATTGTTTAGGGACGTCTTCCACCTTCCTTAATATAGGATTCTACAGTTTCTGTTGTTCCGGAGATTGACCACTTATTACAGCAGCGTGATGCAGTCTTAACTACTCTGAAGCATAATCTTGCACATGCTTAAAATCGCATGAAGCAGATTGCGGATCGCAAACGTGTTGATATTGAGTTTCTCGTTGGTGATTTGGTTTACGTTAAACTCCAACCTTATCGTCAACTCACATTGCGAGCACATTGTCATCAAAAATTGGGCCTTCGTTATTTTGGTCCTTTTCCGGTCTTGGAGCATATTGGTAAGGTTGCTTATCATTTGTCATTGCCCTCTACATCCCGTATTCATCCTGTCTTTCATGTTTCCTTTCTTAAGAAGTGTGTTAGTGACCCCTCTGCACAATATTTTCCGCTGCCCCTACATTCTGTTGAAGAGGCTTCCACTCTCACACTTGTTAAAATTCTGGATTCTCGTCGTCTTTGGCAACAAGGTCGTCGGAATGATCAAGTTTTAATTCAATGGTCTAATTTACCTCATGCTCACAGTTCTTGGGAATCTATTTCTTTCATCAAGGCTCAGTTTCCTACATTTGACCTTGGGGACAAGGTCCCTTTCAATGGAGGGAGTGTTGATATGGATTATATGGTAACTGCAAGTGGAGATAAACGCAACATAGTTGAACCAAGGCGTAGTAAGCGTGCGAGACAGAAAACTTGGAAGTTATTGATCCAAAAGGAGAAAATCAATTAACTGTAGTAACTGCAATATGTGTTTCATATATATACAATAGCTTGTAATCGTATAGGGTGTGGTATTCATGAAAACTCTTCCTTTATCTTGTTTTCTAGAATCTATTGTATCAGACTTGGTAATTCTCTGGTGTGTTATTAATACATATATATAAAACTCTCCCTCATGAGTAATCTCTCTGCATCTCTCTTCTTCTGGAATATAACACAGAACCTAAATTTTAATCAACATTGAAGAAGTGTGCATACTAAAACAATGGGTACAAACAGTAAATGGATAAGGCTGCAAGTATTAAATTACAGGGTGCGCAAAGTAAATAAACAGAGGTGTATACCGCAAAATATAGGGGGTGTGCGAAGTAAATGGCCCATCAAAAGTAATGAGTACGCAAAGAATATAAAGGGTACGTGAAGTCCAAATTTACGTTTCTTATGGTTCCTTTTTTATTATTCATTAAATTTCCTTCACCTATTAATATCATTTTGTTATGAATTAACGATTGTCCATTGATTTGATATATTTACTCATATGATTGATACTCATATGATTCATTACTCTTTATGTAAATATTTATATTAAGTAAGTTGATTTGTTTCCTTTATGGATTACATGTTGTGTCTATAAATAGGACTCTTCCTATCAATAATAATACATAGATAAATTGCTCCATATTCTCTCATTCTCTATTTTTCCTTTTATTGTCTATTCTTCTCTCTTTTCTCTATTATGCTTTATTTTATAACACGTTATCAGCACGATGCTCCAACCAATTGAGGACTAGTGAAAGATTTTTCTCTCTAACGCAGTGCTTTGCGTGTCTCAATCTAGGTTCTTTCTAATCCTTTCTCAAATTATAATTTTACCTTATATTCTTCCTTTTGTGATAAAATTGTTCGACTTTATCAATTTTCATCTCCGTCTTTTTATTTTTATTTTTATTATGACGGTGATTATTATTATTATTTTGACGATGATGATTATTATTAATATTATTATTTTATGTGTTGGTTCTACACACGCGAAACGTTGCAAAATTTGGATTTGTGACCCTTTATATTACAAGGAATAATTTCTTATATTGGATTTTAAATGTTGAAATACATTTAGATGCAATAGATATTGGGATACCATTAAATAAAGAAATAAAGCATCTAAGCAACTAATTTTCTCATGCGACAAAAATATTGTGAAAAGAGATTTCACAAATATTATAAATTTATTTTATGCCTATGTATGGCTGGCGGGACAAAGCAATAAAGCTTTTGATGAAAAATCATGAGATCCGCCTAATCTGCTTCATTCCAGAAGTGAATGCAGCAATAAATATTATGAATTTATTTCATGCCTTTATATGGCTGAACAAAGCAATGAGCTTTTGATAGAAAATCATGAAACCTGTCCAAATTGGTTCTGCTCCATTCTAGAAGTGAATGCAACAACATTTAATTTATATTTTCATGATCGTGATCATGATATTAATTATGGACATGGTTATAAAGAAAATTTCAAAGACACATTTTGTCACTAGAAGTGGTATAATAATGTGAAAAAGGGAAAATGAAAATGTGAAAATATTGACAAAAAAATGAAAATATATATTATCATTACGGTGGTAAAGGTCATTTGAGTTGTACTTATTGTACACCAAAGCATCTTACAAATAATGAGAAAAGCATAAAAACACACTTTGCTTATGAAGATGGTGATTCTGATTATGGCCATATGGATGCTACTCATCTTGATATTATTATTTTCTTTGCTAAAGCAAATGGAAGCATTGATCACCTCATGGATTATGAGAGTGTTTAAAAAAAATCTCATATAGATATTTACGTTTATATGAAAAATGAATGTTTGCACTAGTACGAAATATGTCTTATTGATAGTGCAACAACTTATACAATTCTCAAGAGTAATAAATTTTTCTCTTGTTTGATAATGCGAGACATCAATGTTAGTATTATTTATAGTACTTCAAATATATTTGAAGACTCTAGAATAACTATTATACTTCTACCAAGAAGTTGAATAGAAACTTATTAAGTTTCAATGATATTTATCTAAATGGATATTATATTAAGACAAACAATGAAAAAGATATGAAATATCTTTATATCTCTATGAATGAGTTGAAAAAGAAAGTGTATTGGAGAAATTATCAACATTCTCTTATAGTTTGTACTACAAGTTTGTTAGTACAATTGACATGCATGTCATGGTAAACCAGAAGTTTACAAATCAAAATGATTGCCTTGTTTGACATGATAAGTTATTATGATGCGAATAAAAAAGGGTTGAAAAACTCATGTGGACACGTTTGAAGCATGGTAGACCTATTGGTTCCAAAGATAAAAACTCTTGAATGAGAAAGGGAGCTAAATGCAAGATGACCTAATCGAAAATGTGGAAATCCTAAAAGATTCATTTAACGAGAAAGGGAGCTAAAATGCAAGATGACCTTATCGAAAAGGTGGAAATCCCAAAAGATTCATTTGACATAATTAATGATTCGGTTCCAGAAGAACCTCAAGCACCTGAAATTATTGAAAATGATAAGATCTCAATAAATTATGTCATGAATCATATAATATGGAACCAAAATGAAGTTAACATTGAAGAAACTTTTACTTATAACATAGCGATGAATGTTATGAATGACAATGAGGATCAATAAGCAATGATCATTGAAGATTGTCGCAGAAGAAAAGATTGGTCAAAATGAAAATATGCAAAGAAGCATAATTATATTTGCTTACTAAACGAAAGGTTTTTGGACGTATAGTTCGCACACCTGAAGTTGTGAAACTCGTTAGGTACATATGGATTTTTGTGCAAAAATCAAATTAAGAATGATGAAATTGTTAGATACAAAGCACAATTGGTTGCTCAAGGTTGTTCACAAAACCTTGTATTGATTTGTGAAAAAACATATTCACTAGTATTGGATGCAACATGTAACATCCCTAAGGAATATTCCTTAATTAAATAAATAAAAAGGAAAAAATGAATTTAAAACGTCGCAATATTATTATTCCCAAAACGAGGGAAAATTTAAAATATTTAAACATCGCGCTAAAATTTATAAACAATACTAGGAGAAAACATTACAATCTCCAAAATCCAAAAACCATAAATAAACATAGTAAAACCTCTTAGCTCTAATCCCAGCTAGCCCTCACTTCGTCGCCTGAGCATCCTCAGCATCACCTGTATCATTATCTGCTTCCGTGTAGCGAATCACACGATCATCGCCAAATACAAACAAAAAGGGTGAGCTGATAAAAATAAAATTAACATAAAATCACCCATCTTACATATCCAAATTAGTTCTTGGCCAAGACCTTAAACCCTAAGGCTTTTCAACCTTTAATCACACAAATAGTTAGCCTTGGACTCAGGAATATGATGCTCAGAACCTGCCCGCTCGTGGTCCTGTCTCTACGAACCTCCCCACTTGTAGTCCTGCTCTACGAACCTCCCCACTCGTAGTCCTGCTCTACGGACTTGCCTGCCCATAGTCCAACACATTTGATCCTCCAACCACGTACCTCTCCACACACAACATCTCTCAAGTGTGATCATGGAACATACGAACCTACCTCGCTCATATCCCCACACGAGAGTAACTGGATATGAACCTACCTGCTCATATCATCACATGTTCACCACCATCCAAGAACCTACCCGTTCATGGCACAACATCTCCCGATCCAAGTATAGCATCATTGCTCAAACGCAACACACACAAAACATAGTCTGCAGAATTATCGCTTAGCGCAACCCCAAGCGCCGCCAAGCGAAACCAGTCCAGACCGCCTGGCGGAACCTCCTCACCGCCAAGCGTCAGCGCTCTCCCAGACCTACTATTTTACAGTCACCGCCTGGCGAAGCACATCTTGCTGCCAGGCGCCATGCGGTGCAGGGACCTCTCCTACTGTTCCTATCGCCTGACGGGTATCAGCAGGCCACCAAGCGCCATACTAGAGGCACTCAGCTGCTGGTTTTGGCACTCAATTTGGTTGGTTCTATAATCTAGATTGCTCTAAGGTATATTGCGTATTTGCTTTTCAGGACCTGATTCTGATTTCCACAAATCCCAACCTGATTTGATTTCTCTATAACCCATATTTATCATTCAAACATTTCCAACTAGGGGTTCACCTACCCCTGTGTAGTTACATCATGTCTCAGTTCCCTATAGCAGAACCCAATCTCACTCATTTCTTTTACCCAATTAAGCTCATAAGCAAATAATCCTATACTTAACCAATGGTTTATGTACCCCTTTCATTCCCAACTGCTCTTTCCAATTCCACTTACTCAACGCACTAGAATCCATATTTCCAACTTATCTACCATTCCTTTCAAACTTAGTTAATCTCTACTGTCATGGTTCCCTAATTATCAGATTATTAGTTTACAATAATGTTCATTACCTATTAGCCATCAATGCATTCCAATTGCACTCTCCAAACCAATGCACTACACATAACCATAGCCACTTCCTATCCCTCTATATTTCCTCCAGTCAAGTTAACTTTTCTCCCCAAACCAACTCACCCATATTCTCCCTCGCGTCCACTGCACCAGACTTCTCACCATAGAGCTGTCTAGCAGCCATCGCCTGGCGGCCAATAAGATGCCACCAGGCGGCACGTCAGTACCTGGGTAAAATCCTAGGTTTCTTGCACCTGTGAATCCAATCCTCCCCTTCTATTTTTCAATCAACCACCACACATTAATATTTCAGAAACAGTATAATTTTATGCTACTAATCCACTCCATAATCTTATACCAATTCAATTAATGCATCATTGCCGTCAAATTTCCAGAACGTAGAATCCTTCCCTCACATAGGCAAAAATATCCCAATGGAACATCAACACATGATAAAATTCACCAAAATAAGGTAAAAAAGTAATAGAACCAAGTCAAGTGCACAACCAATTCACATTTGTGATAATTCCTATAAGTTTAGCATTTCATTGTCTCACATTCCAATAAATCAACAAAAACATGCACAGATTAAAATAACACACAATTGGCATACATAGGACTTGAACCCAAGTCCTCTCACACAATCAAGTACTCTCAACCACTTGAGCTAGTACTTTTCCATGTCATATCACTCTGCATTAAATGTCTTAAAGGCTCCTATTACCCGCATTTATTAAATAATTATTTAATTAACTATTTAATTTTTCTCGAGTCTTACACAACAACATTGCAATATTCGATTATCCTAGTTGCACAACAAGGTTTACATTTACATCTAATGGATGATGTTACAACCTATTCGTACGGTTCTTTTGAGAATGAGAATCATATTTATATGAAAATCCCTGAAGGATTTTATTTGCTCAATAAGACAAATTCTAAAGAGGGTTATTCAATAAAATTGAACATGCTCTTTTATTGATTAAAGCAATCAGGACGTGTGTGACATAACCATCTTATTTAGTACTTATTAAAATAAGGATATAAAAATGATCTTATTTGTTCTTGTATTTATATGAAAAGATCTATAAATGAATTTGCCATAATTATTTTTTATGTAGATGACATAAACATCGTTGGAACTCCTAATGAGTTTACAAAGGCAATTGATTACTTAAAGAAATAATTTGAGATGAATTATCTTTTAAGGGCAAAGTCTTATTTGAAATTAGAAATTGAGTATTTAAATAAAAGTTTTTTTATACGTCATGAGGCTTATACAATTAAGGTGCTTAAAATGTTCTAAATGGACAAGTCATGTCAATTATGCACTCCAATAGTTTTGAGGTCATTAGATGTTGATAAAGACTCTTCTTAGACCTCAAGAAAATGATGAAGATCTTCTTGGTCCATAAGCACCATATCTTAGTGTCATAAAAACACTAATGTATCTTGCTAATTATACTCGATCTAATATTGCATTTGCTATAAATTTGTTAAGCAAGATATAGCTCTTCAACTACAAGAAGAAAATGGTTTGGAGTAAAATATATACTTTGTTTCTTTAAGGGTACTACGAATATGAGCTTATTCCATCCAAATGATTCAGATTCAGACGAAAGGGTTATGTATATGCATGTTATTTTACATATTCTCACAATGTCATAATGGTTGATCATAAACAAGATGTTTGTTCACATGTGGTAGCACAATAAGGTATATGAAACAAACCATAGTAGCAACATCGTCTAATCATACATAATTACAAGGAAAGTTGTGAATATGTTTGGCTAAGGTTTATAATTCAACATGTGCAAAAAACTTGTGACTATCCCTGACAAAGATGGAATCAACAACCATATATGAAGACAATAGTGTATTGTTCAATTGAAAGGATGATATAGATATCCAAAAATTCATTCATGTGAAAATATGACAAGTCTATTTATGAAGTTTTTGCCAAGAAGAACTTTTGAGCAAATGATTCACAAGTTCGGACTCTGTCACCTTAATGATGTAAGTTTACGTGAGGGGGAGAAATAGAATATGTGATGAACAATCTTGTATTAAAGAATACATAATGTTGTACTATTTTTCCTTCACTAGGTTTTTTATCCCAAAGGGTTTTTCCTAGTAAGGTTTTAACGAGGCTCGTTCTTTTATCAATGGACACTCAAGGGGGAGTGTTATGAATTAATGATTGTCCATTGATTTGATACATTTACTCATATGATTGATACTCATGATTCATTACTCTTTATGTAAATATTTGTATTAACTAAGTTGATTTATTTCCTTTATGGATTACATGTTGTATCTATAAATAGGACTTTTCCTATCAATAATAATACACAGATAAATTGTTCCATATTCTCTCATTCTCTATTTTTCCTTCTATTGTCTATTCTTCTCTCTTTTCTCTATTATGCTTTATTTTAATACACATTTTTTATGATTGGTTCTCTCACTCTTACCTATTAAGGCTAAAATCTAAAAGCACTTAAAACTAAAATTCATAACCTAAAGGCTAAAAAAAACCATTCAGGCCTCTCCTCCACCAACGCACAACCTAACTATCATCTTTATCAAACCCTACTTTCTGCTACATACCACTCTCACGGCCAAGTTTCCTTTGCACTCCAAATCTTCCCCCACTGTTTCCAACAACAAACTTTGGCTTCTAATAACTCAATTTCTATACCTTCATATTGAAGCTTATTGCACTCACTTGCCATTTTAGTTTCCTTTATCTTTCAATCTTAGCTTAAAAATGTGATATTTTAAGTTGTTTTCAGAAGCTGCAGTCTCGCCTGGCGGTATTTATTACCGCCCGGGGCTTCTTAAAAGGTTTTTTTCCACTGTCACGTTCCCGCCTAGCGTTATCCTGCTGCCGCTAGGCGTTGGCGGAAAAACGCTGAGTTTTCAGCACTAAACTTTGCTGCTTGTTTTGATCATAACTTTCTCTACAGGTGTCCAAATGAGTTGGTTCTTGTTTCGTTGGATTCTACACTCAAAGAGCTATAGTTGAAGTGGTAGAACGCAATTTTTGGAATTTTGTGCGAGATGCAATTTACTCTGGAAGATGGCAGCAGTTACAAAGGCAAAAAACCACCTCATGTTTTCGTTGAAAATTTTGTGCATTTAGCAAAGCCTTGAAGCAGACCCTTTCTTCACCTTATGGGCTTCTTCCCTGCACATGAAATAGCCCAAAAAGGGAGTTGATCTAGGGTTGGCCATCATTGCCACATCAGCAGACAAAACAGAAGAAAATTCTGTAAGGACTGGCAACACACACACTCAAAAAGCAAGATTAGCTTTTGGCAGCTTTTGACAGAATGTTGTTGGGAATTTGGAGAGGCAATTTGGTGTAGAGGGGAGGGGGCTGGAATTGAAAAAAAGGGATAGAGAGAACGAGGGAGTTTTTTCCCTGACCATCAGTGTGCAATTTTCTTTTGTTAGCTCTTAGACAACACCGTCATTCTGAATTCTCTGAAAAACTTTTCTCTTCAAGTTCCTCGAAGATGAATTGCTGAACACTTTTCATTGTGATATGGATTATGAGTTTTATTTTAGTTTGCTATTCAATTGTTATTTTGATTCCAAGACTATGTAAGTTGAAACCCATGATGAATGCCAATTCAATCTGTTGTGGGAGTTTTATGTCTTCAATGAATATTTCCAGCTTGCATTTTACACTTAGCTTCTGATTTTATATTTTCATTTTGTCCTGCACTTCTTTTGCTGTTGTCCACAGAGCATCCATCTTGGTTGAATATATCCTAGTTTAAAGTTACTTTGCATTTTTATTAGGTTTAATTTACAGTTATTGTTTAAGCTTTCCATGATATACATTGCAGCTCTGTTTTTGGCTCCATATGGCTTGGTTCAGTCACTGTTTTATTGGTTTCATGCTCTTGTGATATGCCAAATCAAGTTCTAAATTAAAAGGGAGCACTAGCTAGTGGAGTACGTAGACATCAATTTTGGTTTTGTTTCCCTTTTTCTTAGTGATCACTTTGTTATTGATTTTTAGACACTAGCTAGGCCAATTTTTGTTATCTCTTTCAAATGTTGTCATTTCTTCTACTTGTTATCCTTGCATTGGTTTCATGGCTACATACATTCTCATTTATTCTACTTTTAAGAGTCTAGCATATTTCTTATGAGTTAGTTTCATTAATTCATCACTTTACAAATGCATTCGTTTTAATTTCTTTGTCTATCTTTTATGCTTTTAAAAATCTCCCAAAAACATGTATTTAGCATTCAATCCACTCATTGCATTGACTCCATCCTTGGACTGACCTGAGTTGATCCTTATACTGCATTAGTAAAGGGTGATTAATTCAGTTTGTTTGGGACAGTTTATGCGACAAAAGCTGTCTACCAGCTTCCTAAACCACCAATCACTGTATCACTTTAATCATATTAGAAACAAATTTTGTATTCCATTATGTACAAATCTGAACCATCATCATATTATTCCAGACAGTGGAATCATGAATGCAATATGTAACCAAGCTTGTGTGACAAAAACACTTAGAATGATAGCATGCAAACCATAAAATCAACGAGAGTTATTAAACACGAATACAAATCAAGAATAGAACAATGAAACCTTAACAACAAGCATCATAATCGGTGAAAGTAACCTTGTGTTTGAATGAAGCATTTCAACAATGTTGAGAAATTGAAATGCATTGTATTTGAATTGCTTGCAATTAAATTCCCTTCATTTTTTAAATAACTTGTTTGGATAAAGAAATTAAAATACCTTACATTTCAATTTTTTGTTTGGATAAAATAATTGAATTTCTTGTGAGATAAAAGTTCATTTTAACAATATTTATTTTAGGCTTAATTATATTTTGAGTTCATAATAAATTTGGAAACGGGCTCGATGACCCAAATGAGTCAGTCCGACCCGAGGACTCAATCGGGCCAAGAAACCCAGACAGGATAGGTTGGGTCGATCCAGATAAGCCTAATAAGCCTGACGGCGTATACGAGCCGGTTATGCCGATCAACTTCGTCGACCCAGCCTGACCCAACCCGTCTAGGTTGTTGGCCCAGCTTGGCCCCACTAGGTCGTCGGGCCCATCTGACCTATCTGGGTTGTCGAGCCCATTTGTTTCATTGGGCACACTTGATAAGTCTGTCATTGGGCCGACTCGACTTGCAAGGTCGTCAGATCAGTTGGTATCGCCCAGGTCGTCAGACCGGTCGGGCCCGTCTAGGTAGTTTGTCTGGTCGGGCCCAACTAGGTCATCGAGTCGGTTAAGCTTGTCAAGTCAACGGGTTAGTCAAGTCGGTGGCCTGCCCGACACGTCTAGGTCATCAGGCCCGCCTGACACATATAGGTTGTTTGGCCCGCCAAACCCGTATGGGTCGTGGGCTCACTCGTCCTACTTAGGCCATCGGACCCGTTGACCCATCTTGGTTGTCAGGTCGATTCGACCTTTCTTTGTGTTTGAGCCCACCCGACTCGTTTGGGTCATTAGTCCCGTTTGGGTAATCGAGTCCGCTCGACCCATTTATGTCGTTAGGCCAGGCCGATCCATTTGGGTCATTGGGCCAACCCAACACATCTTGGTCGTCGGGTCTACCCAAGTGGTGTGGGTTGTCGGGCACGCCCATCTCGTATGTGTCATTAGGTCACTCTGATCAGTCTAGGTCGTTGGGCACGCCCAATCCGTTGGGTCATCGAACTTGCTCGACCTGTTTGTGTTGTTAGGTTGGTCTGATCCGTTTGGATTGTCTGGTCAACCCAACATATCATTGTTGTCGGGTTTGCCAAGTTCGTTTAGGGTTGAGTCCAGATTGTGAGGTTGAGTCACAAAAATTTCAAATTTCACATTTTTTTAGGGTATTTGAATTTCTTCTAATTTATCTAATTGAAATACTTCAGCAAAATGCATGCATTTTAAATGCTTTTTAATTTCTCTATCCAAACAAAGCATTTCATTAAAAAGAATTCCAAATTCTCCAAATAAATGAATCACCCTCTTGAATTGCCTTATCCAAACACATCATAACCTTGTGTTTGGATGAAGCATTTCAATAATGCTTAGAAATTGAAATGCTTTGTATTTGAATTGTTTGGAATTAAATTCCATTCATTTTTTAAATAATTTGTTTGGATAAGGAAATTAAAATACCTTACATTTCAATTTCTTGTTTTGAAAAAAAATTTGAATTTATTGTGAGATAAAATTTAATTTTAACAATATTTATTTTAGGCTTAATTATGTTTTGAGTTCATGATAAATTTGGAAACCCGACAATCAAGAAGGGCCCGACGACACGGAAAGGTCCGACAACCCGGACGGGCCCGACAACCTAGACGGGCCACGACCTAGACGGGCCGACAACCTTTTGGGTCGACGATCTGGATGGGTCCGACGACTCGGATGGTCCTTCCAAACAGTCGGGTTCGTCTAGGTCGTCGGGCTCGTCTGGATAATTTGACACGTCCAAGTCGTCGGGTCCATCTATGTCATTGGGACCGTCCATGTCGTCGGGTCCGTTTGGATCGTCGAGCTTGACGGTTTGCAAGGGTCCATCCAGGTTGTCGGGCCCATCCAGGTCGTTGGACCCGTCCAGGTTTTCGTGCCCGTCTGGGTCGTTGGGCCCAAAGGTTTGGAAGGGCCCGTTCAGGTCGTTGGGCAGTCGTGTCGTAGGGCCCGTCTAGGTCGTCAGGCTCATCTGGGTCGTCGGGCCCATCTGGATCGTCAGACCCGTCTAGATTGTCGGGCCCGTTAGATCATTGATCTTGTCCGGATAGTGTGCCCCGTCTGATTCGTCGGGCCATTCTGAGTCGTCGGGCACGTTCTGGTCGTAAGGCCAATCCGGGTCGTCGGGCCCGTCTGGGTCGACAGTCGGGCCCGTCTAGATCATCGAGCCCATTCAGGTCGTCGGACTCGTTTGGGTTGTCAAGCCTGTCTGGATCGTCAGACCCATCTGGATCGTTGAGCCCATTCAGGTCGTTGGACCTATCTAGGTCATCGGGCCCGTTTGGGTCGTCGGAGCCGTCTGAATTGTCGGCCTCGTTTGTGTCATCGTTCCTACCAAAGAGTCTAGAATGTGAGGTTGAGTGAGAAGAATGTCAAATTCCACCTATTTTGAGGGTATTTGAATTTCTACTAATTTAGCTAATTTAAATTCCTCAAAAAAATGCTTGCATTTGAAATGCTTTTTAATTTTTGTATCCAAACAAAGCATTTCATTACAAAGCAATCTAAATTCTTCAAAAAAATGAATTATTTCATTAAAATACTCTATCCAAACACACTCTAAAGGTAATTCCATATGAATCAAATTTCATTGAAACTAAACTTCAAAAAATAGAGATCTATTGCATTGCAAATCTGGTGAGTAGATGATGAATGTATAAATTAAAGTGAATAATCAATGTGACTCCACCGAATAAACAAGCGATTTGAACAAACAACTCAAAATAAAATTCAATAGAGAAATTAAGAGTGGACCCCTTCGTTACAATGATTTCTCTTCTTTCTTATTCAAATCTTCCTTTTTTTTTCTTTGACTCACACTTACTGCGTTTCTCTCCTCTTGGTTTTTTTTTTCCGTACTGGACAAATTGCAAACCAAAATTACGGAAGTAGGTAGGTTTTTAAAAAATTACGGAAAAGGACAAATCATGCAGTCCTACACGATTTCTCAACAAAGAAATTGTGTCTCCCTTGAATGTTTTCCTCTTGAATATGAATTCAACCGTTCAAAATTAGAAATCGTGGACCCCCTAGACGTTTTCTTAAGTAAAGTCGCATGGGTCCTGTACGTTTTCTCGTGAAATCGTGTGGGGCAACACATTTTTTGGTTGTCGTAATCGATTACCACAACTCGTAATCGATTATGAAAGGGCTTTTTTTAATTCTGGGCTATTGTAATCGATTACACAGTAATTGTAATAGATTACAGACGTAATTTGGAGATTTTCAATTCCGTTGGATTTTAATTGGATGTAAAGCAATGGTGATAGTGTTGAATGTTATGAAAGTTGAAGTTGATTATTACATTAAGATGTGGTTGTTAAATTTATAATTGTTTTTTAAGTTATAAACATAGAAGAAATTACTAAATATCAATGAAGTTAAATAAAATAAAGATAATAAATTAAATAAGGCAGATATGTAAGAGTTGGTGAAATCTTGAGATTCAATGATGCCAAACATTTCGGTGGAAAAATTATCCATGAATGAGTTGTGAATAGGGAACATGAATGAATAGTAAGAGAGGCATGAACCACCGTCAGGCAACTCATATGTTTTTGTGTTGTTTTGGGGTTCTGGGAAAGGAACCGCCTGGCGGCACGCTTCCGGCCGCCAGGCGACGCTTGGGGTTTACACTAGTTTCTGGGTTTGCTGATGAAGCGCCTGGTGGGACTGGTTGAACCGCCAGGCGGCGCGGGGCAATTTGTCTTGTTTTGGGTTTTCTGGAATTCTGGGTTAAATCTGATCGATGGGAAAGCTATTCGTGGTTATTAATAGATGAATTCGATATTGTATGATGTGCATTTTTACGCATTAGTAGGTATAAGTGAATGAAACAGTGATTGAATATCAACGGGACGAAAGCGGGGTACACTTAGGGTGTAATTGCTGTGATCCTTGCTGGGTACAATGGTACTGAGATTGGAGGCTGTAATTATTGAATTTGTTATGCCAAAATGGGAGAGATTGTATTGAGATAGGTGATAGGGAGTGAACGGGAAGGTTAGTAGGGGCGAAAGAAATCAGAATTGTTCCCAGGTCTGATACACCGCCTGGCGGGAGACAAGTTACCGCCAGACGGGAGACAAGTTACCGCCAGGCGGCAGCGTTACAACAGTGGCAGGCTAGAGTTTTGGTTGGACTGGTTCGGACTGGATGTGTTGTAATTCGTGCGGTTGGTGTAATAGTCTTGGATGTGAAGAAATTTGGATACGAGATGAATTGGATAATTAGGAGAGTGGAGACTTAAGTATGGTTAATGAGATGGGGTGAATTATAGGGTGGATAGTGAGAAGAGAACTCTGACAGATAAGCTTTAGGGCTGAAATATACCTGCAGTGGGGTGAGTGCTCTTTGGTCAGGTTGGGTACCAAAATAGGGGAACATCCTGTGAGATTAATGGAAGAATTAATCATACTATGGTCAGTCTATAGTATAAAATGTGTATGTGTGATAGTTGGTTGTTGGGGAATTTCTAAATAATCTTAATTATAGTAACTCACAGGCAAGATAGGATGAGAGGGCTCATACTGATATAAACCAATCTTGGTGTTATCATATTCAACGAAAACGAGTGTTTCGGTTTGTACAAATGCATGTATGGAGACTAACAGTGGAGTGGAGTGTAGAGAAATCAGCATCTGACGAGGTTCTGATATGGCGCCTGGCGATGGGGTCCAACCCGCCAAGCGATAGCAGTAGTATAAGGGATCTGTATAGCGGGAGGTGCCTGGCGGTGAGAGGTATTTCGCCAAGCGGTAGTGAGAACAACAGTAGGGTCTGGAGCGGTAGTGCCTGGTGGTGGGGGCTGACCCGCCAAGCGGTCTAGGAGTTGGCAGCACCTGGCGGCACGTGTCCCCCGCCAAGCGAATTGCACTGCTGCAACTTGGAATTGTGATTTTGCATAGGTGATCTACAACGCGTCTAGTGTAGCTTTAAAGGTGGGATTGCTGGTGTTCCTTGAGTTGTGGCTCAGAACGTATCCCTTGAGTTGTGGCTCGGGATAGGGGTTAAACATGTGGTATTCCTTGAGTTGTGGCTCAGAATAACATCTCTTGAGTTGTGGCTCGGGATGGCGGATGAACACGAGGAACCCTTGAGTTGTGGCTCGGATTGGCGAGTGTTGCTGATGTGAGTGTACTGGTTGTGGCCAGTACGGATGGGTCCAGATAGATTGCCCTCCTCAGTTGTTGGCTGACGAGTTTGGTAGTCTTGGGACGATACAAACTATGTTCGTATATGGGAACTCTACCTGACGTTACGGTGTATGATCCGTAGCATTGTTTCCCGCACGTGCTCTATCGGTTGTGGCCGATAGGTATGGCAGCAAGTCACCTTGAAGTAATCATTAGACGATGTAGAACACGAATAATCTGATTGGGGGTTAGATGGTAGGAAGTAGAGTATAGAACAATGTGGGATGTTAAGTTACGTACAGTGATATGTGTGTATGTAACATTATATATGATTTATCTATTAAGCTCACCCTATTTGCGTGTGTTTGCGATGATCGTGTACGCGGTACACGGGAGCAGATGTTGTTGATGCAGGTGGCTCAGGTGAAACTTAGTCGCGGAGAGGGGTTTGACTTGGGAAATTCTTATGTTTTCTTTATTTGCTTTTGGAAACAGTTGTAAACCCTGATGGGTGATTTTATAACATTGTTCTTTTAGTTTTGTAACGAATGGTTATGAACTTTATTTACTCATTTAATAAATTTTAAATTTTCCCGCGTTTTGAGAAAATGAGGTATTATTAAATGCGTTGTTATTTATTTGTTTCTCTTATTTTATTTATAAATCCGTAATATCCTGACGGGATGTTACATTAGTTATCGTTTGTTTGGGATAGTTAGGTGACAAAGTTGTACCAACCTCCATATTCAACAAATATAAATGAAAAAAATAGAAAAGAAAATATAATGGATGAAGGAGATGAGTGTAGATGAATGTGTATGAAGGAGATGAAGAGAAGTTTCTAGATGAATGAAATGAGGAAAAAATGTAGATGAAGGAGATGAAAAAAAAAATGTAGATAAAGGAGATGTGTGTGAATGAAAAACAAAGTGTGGATGAAGGAGATGAATATGGGTGAAAAAGATAATTATGAATGAAAGAGATGTGTACAAGTGGATTTATTAATGTAGGATTATTTTGTTCCTTTTAGAATATTAATGAATATGGTGATGATTGATTAAGAAAACCAAAGAAATCCCCACTGAACATTAAGATAGCAAGCTATCTAGATGTGAAGGTTCCTTTCCAAGGTTCTAGAGAGGAGGAGAATGAATTGATGGAGAGTAAGAAACCAAAAGGAAAAACATATAATAGAAACAAGATAAACTAAGAAGAGTAAAGAAACTTAAAATGAAAAGCAAGCGAAAGGGGAGGAATGGAGGATTCACGCCACTACAAGGCTAGGCTAGAAGAAGCGATGGCAACCTTGAAGATGAGTGGTGTATGCCGCCACTTGTCAAGGCAAGATAAGGCTTGAAAGAACTCCATTCCCTAAGGAGGAATGCTCTCACAAAAGGTTGAAACACAAAGTGTATAAATTCTCCAAAATGTTCAACCCTTGTAGAAGTGTTAGAGGTCCCCTTAAATAGAAGTATGTAGGGGTCTCTTAGCAAAAACAAATAAGCTAAAAAGGATTACAATGCAAATAACAAAACATAGAGTCTAGAAAGTAGGTCAACAAAGGAGCATATGGACACATTCTAGAAGCCTTCTTGGCCAAGGCAAGGTGGATGCTCCTTCTAGATGTTTCTAGACTTCTTGGTGGCCAAGGCATGTGGTCATCCTTTCTAGATGTTTCTAGAAAGCTTTGCTCCTTCTCTTTCCTCCACATGTGCTCTCCAAAAGCCATCTAAATGAGCCACTTGTCTTTCCTTGTCCCACCTCTTAATGAACCTACAAAAGAAGTTACATTTGAATTAGCATGTTGGCTTTAGGTTAAGCTAATCCTTTGAGTCAACAAGTCAACCAAAAGTCCAGGTCAACAAGTCAACTTAAAAATAGTCAACCAAGCCAACTTAATGAAATTTTAAACTAAAGAAAATAAAAGAAAAGGAAGGGATCAAGGAACTCCCTTTCTTCTAATCATTTGCCATGGGTCATCATCCTTGGTAGGGATCAATGCTTTATCATTCTCCCCTTGTTGGATAGAATTTGACCTCAAATTCTTGAAGTCTTTATTGATGGAGCTTGACTTAAGTTTATGACAACTTTCTTCATCTTTAATGATGCCATCCCTAGTCTTGGAGAGGCCCTCTTTCTTTTTAATGCCACTCTCCCTTTCTTGCTTGTGTTTTTGTTCATTTCTCTTTGTTTGGGAAGAGAATGAAGAGTGGTGTTGCACCTCTTTCTTTGAAAAACTCTTTTTGCAGGCAAGTAACTCCTTCGGAAAAGCTTGCCCCTTTTCTTTTTCTTTTTCATCTTTTATTTTATTTTTGTCCTCATTTTCTTGTGGAGGTGGGAGAGGTAGGATTGTGAACTTGTTTCTTAGGAAGGAGAAAACATAGGTGTTTGCATGGCCATCATAAACAACTTTTCTATCAAATTTCCATGGTCTACCTAGGAAAATATGGTTGGCTTTCATAGGCACAATGTCATATAATACCGCATCCTTAAAATTGCCAATTGAAAAGTGAATGAGTACTTGTTTAGTTACTTTTATTTCTTCTTCCTTAAGCCATGATAGCTTGTAGGGTTTGGCATGAGGAATGGTTTTCAAGACAAACTTGTCCACCACCCTTGGGCTAGCCATATTTACATAACTTCCACTATCTATGATAAAAGGACATATCTTGTCATTGATAAGGCACCCTCCATGGAAAAGTTTTTGTCTTTGAGAAGGATCAAGTTCTTTGGGAACTTACCCTAGTTGGCACCTTACCATTAACAATCCACTTTCAAGGGGTTTAGTCCTTTCAATTGAATAAGAAGAAGAAGAAGAAGTACTTTTGGGGAAAGGGGAAGAAAAATGTTCACTCTCATCATCACTCTTCTTTAAGATCATTGTCCTCTTGATTGGGCAATTCAAAGCAATGTGTTTATACCCCAAACATTTAAAACATTTAATGGAACTTGATCTTTGAGAAGTGGAATGGTGAGTGTGACCACTTGGTGACTTATTTTTACTTGATGGTGCTTGGTGAGACTTAGAAGGAGATTTATCATGTTTCTCTTTAGCTTTTCCCTTCCATGAGTAACTATAGTAGTGGTTGGGTGAGTAACTCTTCCTTGCCCTATTCTTTCTTTTCAAATGAGTTTCAATCCTAAGGGCAAGTGTGAAAACATTTTGAAGAATGGAGTACTCATACAACTCTACTTGGTCTTGTATGTCTCTCCTAAGACCATTCACAAACCTTTTCATTTTTTCTTTGTTAGTTTCTTTTATTCCAACCATAAACCTTTAAGACTCTAATTCTTTAAAGTACTCACTCACACACATAGGACCTTGGTGAAGCCTTTAGAGCTTCAAAAGAAGTTCCTTCCTATAGGAGGGAGGAACAAATCTAGCGCGCATAAGAGTTTTAATGTCCATCCAAGAAGTCGCAGGTGGCCCTTGGTCATAATTTTTACAAACTTTATGTCACCAAGTTTTGGCATACTCCAAAAGTCTTAACACTACTAGATCAACTTGTGTTTGATCCTTTAGATGATTTTCATTGAAAATTTGTTCCACTTGAGCTTCCCAATCAAGGTATATTTTGGGATCACATCCACCATAGAACTTAGGAATCTTTAGAGTTTCCTTCTTTTGTGATGGTTGGCGCCTAGAATGCTCTCTTTTCTTAGCCTATCTTTGGAATTGTTGCAATTGTTGTTGAATTTTTTGAATTTGTTGTTGCATTTGTTGCATGTAAACTTGAAGGGTTATTTCTTGTTGTTCTCTATCTTATTGTCTCTTAAGCTCCATTTCTTGTAAGATTTTACCAAGGTTTATCAATGCACCTTGAGTGGCCATGGGAGTCACCATCTCACTTTCCTACAACAAAACTCGAAATTCGAGATAAGGTGGTGTTAGTGACAATTGATAACCAAACCTGAGACCAAGTATGGTCTAAAGAAATTCACCATCACTATCCCCGAAAGCAACAAGACAAGGCTACACTCAAATCCACCAAGAGGAGTGAAATACTTTTAAAGTTTTTGAAACCTTCTCAAACACAAACTCAAATGGGTCGACCATCAAACTTAAAAGAGAACAAAGAAAGAAAACCACTAAGACTAAACAAAGATTACTTAAGGACAAGCAAGAAAAGCACAAAGCCAAGGAAGTTAAACTCTAATGAAAGGAAATTATGTGACAAAAATTTTACCAAAACAAAGAAAAACACATTTAAAGACTCTATGGAAAGTACTTGAACATGCCACACCAAGTCTTAAATCATGCATACACTAAGAAAGATAATAGTCAAGTTAAGAATGGAACTAATTAGCCAATAACACCCACAATTTTAATATGAAAACTAGTAGCATAACACCTAATTAAAATTTCCCTAGGCCTTGGCAAATGAGTAAAAAGGTGCTAAGATTTTTCTTCTTTCACAAGTTTCATAAGATAGAAAGACAATGTTTTTAGGTGGCTTGGACACTTAGTTCCTCAAATTTTAGGCTAGAATCAATTTCAAGGAGCATACATCAAGCAAGACATAAAGTGAATGCCATATTCAAATACTTGGAATAACAAGAACAAGAAAACTTCAAGCAAATATATGACATATGACGCAAACAAAAGTTGGGCACATTTAAAGACTCAACATGACATACACAAAGAAACACACATGTAGCTATCATGCATTTAAACTCATGGAATTTAAGCTCAATGATTAAGCATCCAAAGACATGTTATCCAACCACATTTAGGAGCAAAAGAGTCACAAAACCGAAGCCAAAACTGCCACAACATAACTTTAAAATGTTGTTTTTTGTATTCTCGGCAGCTCTGACCTTTGCTCACTCATTTGATCATAACTCTCTCCACAGAACTCCAAATGCGTTCATTCATTTTTTTTTTGGAAACTAGACTCGCAAGGCTTTCTTTTGATATGAAGAACGTTACTTTTTGACCACTGAGATAGCTGCAGTATTTTTTTCAAAAATGCACACGTTGTTGCCAGCATTATCTTTATGTGGACCATTCAAAGATAGCTACACAAGACAAGGTTAGAACATGAAAACACCATATCCAAGGACAACCAAAGCTCTAGATAACAAATTATGTATGATTATCTTCTTTCTTTTATAATATTAATGAATATGGTGATGATTGATTAAGAAAACTAAAGAAATCCCCACTGAACATTAAGATAGCAAGCTATCTAGATGTGAAGGTTCCTTTCCAAGGTTCTAAAGAGGAGGAGAATGAATTGATGGAGAATAAGAAACCAAAAGGAAAAACATATAATAGAAACAATATAAACCAAGAAGAGTAAAGAAACTTAAAATGAAAAGCAAGGGAAAGGGGAGGAATGGAGGATTCACGCCACTACAAGGCTAGGCTAGAAGAAGCCATGACAACCTTGAAGATGAGTGGTGTATGCCGCCACTTGCCAAGGCAAGATAAGGCTTGAAAGAACTCCACTCCCTAAGGAGGAATGCTCTCACAAAAGGTTGAAACACAAAGTGTATAAATTCTCCAAAATGTTCAACCCTTGTAGAAGTGTTAGAGGTCCCCTTAAATAGAAGTCTCTAGGGGCCTCTTAGCAAAAACAAATAAGCTAAAAAGGATTATAATGCAAATAACAAAACATAAAGTCTAGAAAGTATGTCAACAAAGGAGCACATGGACACATTCTAGAAGCCTTTTTAGCCAAGGCAAGGTGGATGCTCCTTCTAGATGTTTCTAGACTTCTTGGTGGCCAAGGCATGTGGTCATCCTTTCTAGATGTTTCTAGAAAGCTTTGCTCCTTCTCTTTCCTCCACATGTGCTCTCCAAAAGCCATCTAAATGTGCCACTTGTCCTTCCTTGTCCCACCTCTTAATGAACCTACAAAAGAAGTTACATTTGAATTAGCATGTTGGCTTTAGGTTAAGCTAATCCTTTGAGTCAACAAGTCAACCAAAAGTCAAGGTCAACAAGTCAACTTAAAAATAATCAACCAAACCAACTTAATGGAAATTTAAACTAAAGAAAATAAAAGAAAAGGAAGAAATCAAGGAACTCTCTTTCTTCTAATCATGTGCCATGGGCCATCATCCTTGGTAGGGATTAATGCTTTATCATTTATGAATGTGAATGAAGACAATGATTATGATGAAATTTATAAAATATGAGTGAAGAGATTTGTCATTTTAAATCTAAGTTTATCTTCTTTTTTACCAATATAAATAATTTCATAATATGTAAACCGACACTAAATTAAATAAATATAAATATTAAAAATAAATAAGGTTAGGATTAACTTATTTTTTTAAAAAAATTTTAAATTTATTTTATTTAGCATTGGTTTGACTGACAATAACCTTATTCATTTTTAATAATTATTTTAGTTAACATTTTTTTAATCAACATTAACTTATTTATTTTTAATATTTATTTAAATTAGTGTCTTCTTATACTAACTTATTTATTTTCAATGTTTATTTGAATTAACATTAGTTAAGTTAATACTAATATAAATATTTATTTATAAAAACGTTAAAATAATTTTATAGTTTTACTTTATATTTTAAAAGAAAATTAAACATTTAGCCAACTTTAATAATTGTTCTTAAAGAACCCAGTTGTACTCCATAAGTCTGCTAAATTGCTCTAGTACTCGGTTGATGGTTTGATGTCTTCCTACTCTGATGTGGCTCCGATCACAGCGTAGGGGTGCCTGCGAAAGACACTTTGATGCTTAAGTTAGGGATTCAAAGAATATTTTAATGCGTAATCAATGCATAGAACAATGTGTTTTTTATACCTTTTTTACCTGTGGGTCCTACCTAGAATGGGCTTTTGGGCCCCAACTACCTCTTTTAACTATTTCTAGATCTAGTGGCAGTGGGTGAAATTACAGGAAGGACCTTCAATAGTTGTTGGCAGACGGCTTGTGAGTCAATAAGGACGAATGTCGCATACTTTATGGGGGTCCTAAGTATGCAGCATCCAGTAAGCGAACATGCGGGCTTGGAGGGCGGGGTACTCTTGGGCCTTCTAGTTATTTGAGTGGTTAGGGTTGGATGTTTGAGGTTGCCTACTATGTGCTGGTGGCTTCCTCAATGTAGTGTTAATATAAGTGTTGATGGTTGCTTACTATGTGCTAAGGGAATCCTTAGTTTAGAGTAAGCGGCCTTGAAGGTTGTTGATGGCTTCTTACTGTCTGCTAAGGGAATCCTTAGTTCAGAGTAAGCGGCCTTGGAGGTTACTGATGGCTACTTACTGTGTGCTAAGGGATTCATTAGTACAGAGTAAGCGGCCTTGAAGGTTGTTGATGGTTGCTTACTGTGTGCTAAGGGAATCCTTAGTTCAGAGTAAGCGGACTTGGAGGTTACTGATGGCTGCTTATTGTGTGCTAAGGGATTCTTTATTACAGAGTAACCGGCGGCCTTGAAGGTTGTTGATGATTGCTTACTATGTGCTAAGGGAATTCTTAGTTCAGAGTAAGCGGCCTTAGAGGTTACTGATGACTACTTACTGTGTACTAAGAGATTCCTTAGTGTAGAGCAAACGGCCCTGAAGATTGTTGATGGCCGCTTACTGTGTGCTAAGGAATTCCTTAGTATAGGGTAAGCGACTTTGGAGGTCACCGAGGGCCAGTTATTGAGTTCTAAGTGATTCCTCAGAACATGGTAAGCGGCCTTGGAGGTTACTAGTGGCTGCTTACCGTATATTGTGCGTACTTGCACCTGGTTCGTGGTATGGTTGAGACACCCGATTCATGGTATAGTAGAGACAATAACATTGTAATGTGACCAGGCTAATATTTAGAAACTGAATTTATTTTATTGTAGTTTATAAATATTGTTATATATTTATACATTTATACAATTTTTTTCTAACAAAATAAAAACTTATAGTTATTAAGGTTCTTATTTGATCGTTGTTAATAGGTGTTTCTTAAGAAAATACTGAAATATATCATAACCCATAGTAAAAAAAAAGCATTTGAAAAAAAATGGAAAAAAAAGGAAAATCTCTTAATTTTTTTTTTAAAAAAAAACTTTTTCAAATTTCAATTGTCACACTTACAATATATTTGAAATTTGTTTATGAAGACATTTTTATTTCTTGCTGATAAAAAAAATATTTTATTTTTAAAAAATATGTGTTCTAAATACTTGAGCAAAGAAATGATTCATAATTATAACCCAAGTACATACTTTGAAGGAGAAATGATTCATAATTATAACCCAAGTACATACTTTGAAAGAGAAAGAGAACGGAATGAGAAATTATTTTTAGTTATTTTTATTTTATTTATTTTAAAGACTTGCTTTACAAATAACTTTCTAAATATGATTTAAGCATACTCTAACTTTTGTTATTCCAACGGGTTTTATTCTCATTTAATATTATCTTTTACTATCTTTCACTTTGTCTTTTTGTTTACAAATAAAAAAAATTCACTTTTGTTAGGATCATTTTCCTCGGATAATGGATGATAAATGGTAATAATTGATTTCAAAGAAATTTTTCCTTCTTAAAAGCGTGTTGAATAAGTAATTGAGTAAGGGCGATAAATACACTATCACAATCGATGTAATTGAAAATAATATTTAAAGAAAATAGAAAAATAAAAAAAAAAGAATGGGAAAATATCTTCATTTCTTTATTTTGTTTATTATTAAAAACTTCACAAATTTCAATCATCAAATTAACCATATATTTAAAATTTGTTTTATTAAAACATTTATATTTCTTAAAACATATGCCAAAGTATACTTGAATATGGAAATGATTCATAATAATAACTGAAGTACTTTGAAGGAAGAGGGAGAAGAGAATAAGGAAATATATATTCAATTACTTTTTTATTTATTATCTTTTATAAAAGACTTGCTTTACAAAAGAACTGTATATATGATTAAGCATATTTGAAAGTTTGTTCAGAACACTCCCTTTAAAACATATGCCAAACTATACTTGAGTAGGGAAATGATTCATAATAATAACCAAAGTACTTTGAAGGAAGAGAGAGAAGAGAATAACGAAACATATGTTCAATTACTTTTTATTTATTTATTATCTTTTATCTTTTAAAGGACTTGGATTTATGAATATCTGAATATAGGATTATACATATTTGAAACTTTGTTAAGAAACTCTACTTCTTAAAACCATGCGCCAAACAATTGACTAGAAAAATCGTTCATAATCATAACTCAAATTGGAAAAAAAAAATATAATGAAATTCAACCTTACAAAATTAGGTTATGAAAAGACATTTACACTCATTTATATATTATAAATTTATTTTATTGTTAATTGGAGTGGATTCTCCACCACTATCCTAATATCGAGACATGTGTATTTTGAGTGTTAGATTAGATTAAACGGTCCAGTAGTGAGTGACACGATATATCCAATAAACAACAAATTTTATTATAATAAATTGAGATGACTTTGATATCATATTAAAAATAAACTTTAAGTCTAAGATAAACCTATAAAATCAGTTTGTAAAGTAAGATTTGAAGCAATTTATATACGATGTAAAATCTCTAACATCTTTAATTATTTTTAAAACCTTTAATTACATATAATTATCAAAATATGATTGAAAAAGAAAATCATAAAATAGTTTGCAATATTTTAGAAACATATTTTAAAGTAAGAACGTAAGAAGCGGAATGAAAATTGAAATTTAGGACTGTGAAAAATGCTATACTTTCACAAAAAGAACGGTAGGTAGCTGCAATCTCTCTGACGTTAGGTTGAACATGGAAGGTTTGGTTACACATGTGAGTTCATAACCTACTCTCTTAGATTGAGTTACTCACCACTTTCCATATTCACAAAGATTTTCACTAATTGTCAATCCTCTAATTCATGCACTACTCACTAAATTATCCAGAAGTTATTTCATCTTGATCGTATTAAATTCTGACTATCTGATGAGAAACTTCTTAGAAGATCCAAATCTATATTCAAATCATGATTTTATTGATGGACCCCTCAAGGAGAGAAATTGTTCTTACATATATGATAAATTCTTAGAATCTTTTTAATAATTAATAAGGAAATAACAAAGGAAGACAAAAAAAAGCATAAAACATGATAAATTATGTAAAATAAAAATAGAAATAGCATGTTATGAATAACTTCCATATATAATATATCCCTTTCAAAATGGTGTTAATAATAAATAACAATTTACGTCTATCTCTCTCTTTCTCATGTACTCTTCCCAACAGAATCAATTTTATTAACTAATTGTTATTATATCATTTATGCTCTTTTGTATTCTAAAAGTCACCTTATATAAGGTATATAATAACTTTCATATATATAAACTTTTTTTATATTTATTTTTAAATTTTACTCTTTAAATAATTTTTTTAATTTAAATAATTATTTTATCAATTTTATTTTTGAAGTAGTCATTTCCTTTTAAATTTATCTGTTTTTTTTATTTGGTCACTTTTTAAACTTAACCTTTACTTAATTACAAAACTACGTAAAAAGAAATAAAGCCTATTTATAAGTAAAGTAACAAAAATTATTTTAATTTTATAATAATAATAATCTATAACAATAATAAAGAGGATTCCTTTTTTTGTGTCTATATTTCATAATACCAATTATACCCTTCATAATATAATTATTTATTATTTTTTAAAATTAATGATTATTTTTACCTATTTTCTATAAAATTGTTTATCTTTTTTTTTTTATTCATCAACAATTAACTTTTTCTATTCATTTTGCTTTATTTTTAATATTTCACTTCATTTTTAATAAATATAAATTTATTTTATATATTAACTTAATAACATTACAGTATTATTATCTATTAAGATACTATCATTCATATTTAAAAAATGTGTATACACAGGCGCAATAATAATAATAATAATAATAATAATAATAATGAACCAATCCGTTAACATACAATCAAACCATTTTTTATTAACGTAGTGACACCGGACTTTTATTATTGCAGCCCTTACTGAATCAGCTGCTTTTATTATTTTGTTATCAATAATTAAGAATTGTTTTTTTTTTCATTTGCTGCGTGAAAAACTAAAAAACAAAATTCTGATAAAAATCGAGTAATTTCAATAATAAATAAATTATCATAAGAAATTATGACATTTATTTTCCTAGTCATAATTTAATAAAGATTTATTTGTCTTAGCATATTTGAATTTTCATAAAAAGTGAAGAAAGAAAAAGACCTTGCCTAAAACAATTAAGAATCACATGTATTCTCTTTTTGTAATTTTTGTTTAATACGTGTGGGGAAGGTTGCACCGCGAGCATGAAGAAGTAGAACCAACTCTTCTTACAATTATTTAGCAAATGTTGGTGGCAACGTGCCCTGCCAAACTCCACACGACACCACACCGAACATCATCGTATATATGTCCCCCGAGCTTATGAAATATCTACACTTAGTTCATAGGCATGGAGACTCTGTTCCTTGTGAGGGAAATTGGTGCGTCAATATTGATCTTCTTGGTGACCCTTTTGTCCATTCGCACAGTGTTGAGACGCCGTGAGAGGAAGCTGCCGCCGGGGCCAAGAGGATGGCCTGTGGTGGGTGCACTTCCTCTGATGGGAAGCATGCCCCATGTCACATTGGCTAATTTGTCAAAGAAATATGGACCTGTTATGTACCTAAAAATGGGTACTAACAACATGGTTGTGGCTTCTACTCCTGCTGCTGCTCGTGCCTTCCTTAAAACCCTCGACCAAAACTTCTCCAATCGCCCTCCAAATGCTGGCGCAACCCACTTGGCTTATGATGCACAGGTACGGATCTCAACACCATTTGCTTCTTCTATTTTTATAAAAATCAAAAACCCATTAATATATTATTTTAAGGTTTTAAATTAAAAATAGTGTTCATTTTTTTTTTTATTGAGTTTAACTATTAGGTCTCGTTAATATTGAATATTTTTTTATATACCCATCACATATTTTGAATATGTTTATTAAGTTGTTTTTAGATTAGGAAAAATATGGTTTCTTTTTTAATTATTGAGATATTAATAAAAGTAAATCTGGGCCATATCAATGATACAAGTTTACTTATAAGACAATTATTTGACCTTATTATGTATGTAGAGGTATGTTCTAATTTGTTTGTATAAAAGGAATATTTTTTTATTCTTCAAAAAATGGGCTTAATTGGACCATATATATAATTAATTCCTCTATCCTCGATTTTTTTTTAATAATGTATAAGTGAGTTTGTTGGTAGTACACATTTTAATGTTTTATGAATGGAAGATGATAGTTTGATAAAGTTTTTTTTATAAACTTTGACAAATTCTTCTTTTTAAAATCACATCAAATCTTTCTTTTCTCTTTTCAAATCACACCAAACATTTTTTTTTTATTTAATGAAGTATTGTCACACTCATATTGTCAAAACTTTATAAAAACAAACTTTGTTAAAAAATAATTTTCTTTTATGAATAAGAGACTTTAATCACATGTAGGATATATAATATGAAAAAGTTATTTAAGTGTAATTATAAATATAATTTATAAAATTTATTTGAGAATTATATTTATATCTCTTGCTTTTTCCTTTTTCTTTTACTATTGTGGTAATTGTTACCAAGGTGTGGAAGTATAATATTTAAAAAAGAAAAAAGGTGCTGTGGTGACGATGTAATATTTTAAAAATGAATGCTTCTTCGAAATTTTAAAGGAGTTGGGATTTGGACGTAATTTGAGAAAAGGTGAGGAGATGTTAATGGAAGGTAGTCTTGTATTAAATGTTAGAAGATAATAAGGTTGAGTTTTGTTATTTTGATTTTTGAGAGTACACTATCCCATGTCTTTTTCTGAAAAAGATGAGTTAATTTTAAAATTAAAGAAAAGCTGATTTAAGTTTTGTTGAGACAGGATATGGTGTTTGCCGAGTATGGATCAAGGTGGAAGTTGCTGAGGAAACTAAGCAACCTGCACATGCTAGGAGGAAAGGCTCTGGATGAGTGGGGAAAGGTTCGAGAAGAAGAGATGGGGCAGATGCTGAGTACGATGTACGAGTGTAGCAAGAAGGGTGAAGCAGTGGTGGTGCCAGAGATCCTGACCTACGCCATGGCCAACATGATAGGCCAAGTCATACTGAGTCGTCGAGTCTTCGAGACCAAGGGTTCCGACTCCAACCAGTTCAAGGACATGGTGGTGGAGCTCATGACTGTTGCAGGCTACTTCAACATCGGCGATTTCATACCCTTCTTGGCCAAATTGGACCTGCAGGGTATTGAGCGTGGGATGAAGCAGTTGCATAAGAAGTTTGATGTGTTGCTCACCAACATGATTCAGGACCATGTGGCTTCTAAGCACAAGAGGCAGAATAAACCCGATTTCTTGGACATGGTCATGGCTCATTATGGTGAACACGACGCTCATGGGGACAAACTCTCACTCATCAACGTCAAGGCACTCCTTCTCGTACGTATCACTCTTTCTCTTATCTCAACTTCTTTCACCATCTCTTCCCACCCTTCAATCACAATCATTATAAAATCTTATATTAATTCATATTTAATTCATGTGAAATTCCAAACACTAAAAACCAGTTCAGTGTTGTAAACTAATTTTAAAATTATTTTATTTACTAAAAAATCTAAATTTATTATTATAATGATTAATTATTTTTTATTATTAAAGTTGATTATTATTTTAAAAAAATTTCTTTTGCAATATATTTGTGATGTAATATGCAATGTGTCAAGTCCACGACCACAACTTACGCCACTAATCCACTAAAACATATGTCTTTGGGACATTCTTAGTTGTGTCTTATTCACATTTTCAATACTTAGACAAAACTTTAAGACGCGTAGCGTTTTTTGAAATATCATGTTAGCAAATGAAATTTACTTAAAGTCAGAGAAAACTTTAGGCTATATTTTTTAGTTGATAAATCTTACTAGATTCTTACAAAGTTTGAACAATAGTAAAGAGTGGGTTAGGAAGAATATCTTATAACGTAAGTTTTTAATTATTAATTCTATTCTTATTAATTATAAGTTTCGTCTAAGTTGAAGAAAATAAATATAATTTTTGGAGGTTTTGTAAACACCTTCTATTTTGTATACACATAGAAAATCAGTCCTACGCATAATAATTAATGAGTAATTACTGCATCAATTTTGTCTCATTGACAAGTATAATTTGTCGGTGTGATGAATTGATTACAAGGTCACTTTTTTAAAGAGAACTACAAGTACACTTTGAATTTTCTAATAACGAAAATGGGCAACAGATACAATATTAGACATTTTCTTTATTAGAATACATAAAGTATATTATTATTATTATTTTTTAATTAGTAATTTAATATCTATATTTAAATTTTTATATTTCTTTATTTAATTGAGTCTTTATTTTTATTTTTTAAATTAATGCTTCGTTAAATTAATATTAACGCTATTTTGAATGTATCATGTCTCAGAATTTGAGTTATTTTCTATTTTAAAATCTTTCTTATCTTTTTCTTTTCACCACCCACCAACCTTCCTTCACCTCCCACTCCTCCAAGTTGTTTGGAGTTTGAAATTCAGTTACAAGTTATTGAATTCAACCCGTTTGGAAATTAACTTCAAAGATATATATTTTTCTTAAAAAAATAAAAATTCAATTAAATAAAAAAGTATAAAAATTAAATAAATAAAAAACATAAATATAAAATATAAAATTTAAAATATTAATTATTTTTTTATCAAAAGTTTCAAATCTTGAATAATAAGTATCTTAGAAAAAAGAAAAGAAAACATTGCAGCTGAATCTAAATTTTGGATTGACTAATATTTCAGTAATCCTAACCACAATCAAACTCTAAAGCAAGTACCTTAAATACGATAAACATATGATATCAACAAACTTTCAGTGGCCAAAACAAATATTACTAATATTCTATTTATACTTCTTTTAATTCTTTACGTAGTGTATGAATAAAAGTTTATGACATGAACATACTAAGGGTCGTACGTACATGTTGTATGTGAACTAAAGTTAACCACGATCGAGTGTTATCTGTGAACTGAGATTCGCAAGATCGAGTATAAATGCTCCGACACGATACATCGCTTATCGGCATTTAGAAGTGGGACCACGGAAATGGGTGTTCCAAGATCGTAGGACAATATCATTGTTTATAATAAGTAAATGTATGTACAAAGTTGGATAAGATCTTTTTATTGGATTTAATCAAATCTAATTTATCTTTCGTTGATTTGAACCAACTTATATTATCTAAAAATTTTGTTTTGTAGAATTTTAAATTTCAATTTTCTTTGAATTCTTTATAATACTTTATTTAAAAACAAATTTTAAATAATTTAGTATTAAAAATATACATTTTATATATTTATTGTATTATGAAAATAAATTGATTTAATTTATTTTTTATAATAATAGAATTAAAATATTCACTTAATTTTTAAAATATTATTATAAAGATAATAATTAAACATTTAAATTATTCAAAATTTAAAAAGAAAAAAAAAGCTGAATTTTTCTCACCTCAACCAAAATTAAATTCAAATTATTGAAGATTTATCTCATTATTTATTCAACACTGAAATAATACTTATGCTATTATTATTATTATTATTATTATTATTATTAAATAATAGATATTAATTTATTTTAACTAATGGTAGAGTTTTTTTTTTTAAATATAAAGATTACATTAAGTTAATTTTTAAGAAATAGAATTTAATTTAATAAAAAAATTAAAACGAATCAACATCTAAATGTAGAAATCGAATCACCGATAAAAAAAAATTAAAATATTATTAAATTAATTAATTGTAAACAAACGGTAGCTTATTGATATGTTCATCTCATCAATATAGATATACAAGTCTTCAGCATGCCACACAAAATTTAAAATATTATTAAATTAATTTGGAATATTTTTATTTGAAAATATTTATTTTCCAAATTATTTATACTCTTAATTAGTAATATTATCTGTTAATTTTTGTGTGTGTATTAATTAAATACTTAAAATACTTTTTCTAGCCAGTAATATTTATCTAATAATGAAAGCACGACATAATATTAATGGGCATAGGTCCAACTTTTATAAAAGATATTTTTACTTATATTTTACTTTCTCATTGAATCAAACTTTTAAACTCATCCCGGCGTCTAACATTTTTTTGAAGGAACTGTAGAATGTTATACTAAAGAGGTGATGAGAAAAATGAAAGTTGAATCAGAGAAATTTATAATCGAGTTGAAATTTGTTAGGAATCCAAGTGTGATTCTAAGTCCCACATTGGCTAGAAATGAGAGAGTAGAGCACTATATAAGAATAAAGACCCATAAACCCATTGCCTTAAGGTTTTGGGTTGAGAGTGGTGTCAATATCTTATGTGGTTAGGCTCAAGTCTCATTGGTGTTTGTTCTCCCTAGTGAAACCCCCTCTGTAAAACCTAACAAGTGGTATCAGAGCCGATGGTTAATACCGGCTCAGACGAGTACAGTACCAGTATGGTCCTAGTATCGAAAGTCTTCCTGACAGTGTGGGTCAGGTAAGCGTGTCCCGTTAAGATGAACGGCCCTAGTATCGAAAGTCTTCCTGACAGTGTGGGTCAGGTAAGCGTGTCCCGTTAAGATGAACGGCGGTACGAGAAGGGGTACTCGTGGTTGGGAATGCTTCCGCTGGAGGGGGAGTGTACCACCGCTGGAGGGGGAGTGTACCAATGTGGTTGAAGGGACTCACCCTTGAGGGGGAGATTGTTAGGAATCCAAGTGTGATTCTAAGTCCCACATTGGCTAGAAATGAGAGAGTAGAGCACTATATAAGAATAAAGACCCATAAACCCATTGCCTTAAGGTTTTGGGTTGAGAGTGGTGTCAATATCTTATGTGGTTAGGCTCAAGTCTCATTGGTGTTTGTTCTCCCTAGTGAAACCCCCTCTGTAAAACCTAACAAAATTGAATTTGTTGTTGTGCAACAGAACCTATTCACGGCGGGAACTGACACGTCTTCAAGCATCATAGAGTGGTCCTTAGCGGAGATGGTGAAGAACCCAAGCATCATGAAGAAGGCTCACGAGGAAATGGACAGAGTGATAGGGAGAGAGCGGCGGCTGAAAGAATCAGACATCCCAAACCTTCCATACTTCCAAGCCATATGCAAAGAGACCTACAGAAAGCACCCTTCAACTCCTCTCAACCTCCCTCGAATCTCCAACAAACCATGCCAAGTTAACGGCTTCTACATCCCCGAGAACACTCGCTTGAGCGTCAACATCTGGGCCATAGGGAGAGACCCACAAGTCTGGGACAATCCCCTCGAGTTTAAGCCAGAGAGGTTCTTGAGTGGCAGGAACAAAACCATCGACCCACGTGGCAATGACTTCGAGCTCATACCCTTCGGCGCTGGCCGAAGAATCTGCGCCGGCACCAGAATGGGGATTGTCTTAGTGCACTACATTTTGGGCACCTTGCTTCATTCCTTTGATTGGAAGGTACCACATGAAGCGGGGGAGTTGAACATGGACGAGGCCTTTGGTCTTGCCTTGCAGAAAAAGATTCCTCTTGCTGCTTTCGTCACTCCTAGGTTGAGTCCTAATGCTTACATCCCTTAGATCAACCTTTCTTTTCTTCTCCGATGTTTCTGTTGTAGCTGATTACATATAATATAGCTACTCAATAAGTGTTTGTGTTGCACAACCAGTTGCACTTTCTAATGCTATGTGTTTCTAATGGTTTTGACTTTTATTTTCTGTCTTCTAGTTCAGCTTTATAATTTGATTTCGGTTAATTATGTTTATGTTATGCATGGGGGACTTTAATTAATTCAATTTATTAGTTTAGAGTTACTTTTTATACATCACATTTTAATTACTAAAAGATACTAGCACGCCCCCTCTTTTTATTCAATTTCAATGTTTATTGTAATAAACTATTTTAATTTCTTAAGGGAACTGCTAAAATTTTACCTCATTACTTATTGAATCAAGGTGCCTTAAGTATTACACACCGATAAAAAAAGCAATTGTAACATACACGCAATGCAATGAGTTCTTAGTTAAGTTGACATAAAAAACTAGTACCAACGTCAAGCCAAGAAATTTGACCCATCCTCACGAGTCAACAACTACTAATTCAATTTATATTGGTTTACTCTTAACCAGTTCGTTGTGTGTAAATGAAAGAAATATTTTAATGAAAATGAAAGGGAAAGATGAGGGCGGCGTAAAGACGAGCAAAAAGGGGAAAAATAGTATAATACATAATAATAGCGTTTGTAAATACCATAATTTGCATACAAAATGTGACAATTATAAAATTGTCATATTATAAAACAAATTATGACAATTTTTTATAGTCGTCATATTTACCTTAATTTTTTGTAGTGTGGGTATGTTGACTTTTAACCATAATTAAGATAAAATTAACATGTTAATAGTTTATGATGTCGATCGATCGTACATACATTGGAGGAAGAAGGTTATGACATAGGGGAACCATGGCTCCCCCAATCATTTGTTTTTATTTTTTTTTTCTATTTATTTAAAAAATAATATTTATATATTATTATTTTATTTATATTAATTGATTTTTATTTTATTTTATTTTTTATATATTTTAAAAAATATATTTATATATTATTACTTTATTTATATATTATTATTTTATTTATATTAATTTGATTTGATTTTTTTTAATTTAAAAATCCCGTTTTTTTTCTCTATTATAATTTCTTATACTTTTTTTATTTGGTTTTTCTCTTTCGTGCTTTCATTTCTTTCTCTCATTTTATTTCTATCTCAATTTTCACCATCATTTCGTTATTATTTTCAAAATCAAATTGCACTACGACAAAATTGAAGAGTTAATGAACATTTTAGACTGAACAATTTCTTCTTTTGAGTAAGTTCATTTTTTCCCTTCTTTTTTTTAAGCAATTTGTTTTCCTCTTGTATGTGGCTTTTCTATACTCTACGCATATCTCTATATGTTAGAGATCATAAAATCATGTTTTAAGATTTAATTTGAGGTATTCATAATTTTATTTTTTTGTAAAAGAATTGACAAATTTATATTAGAAAAATTATGATAAAGAGTAAAAGAATTGATTCTTTTTTCAAGAGGAAAGCTTGTGATGAAGATGAAAAAAATGCATCTACGTCGTCTAAAATTGAGAAACTTCATGATAATCCAAATATTGAAGAAAACGAAAAACAACTCTCTAAGGTTCCTAAAGTTACATATAATGAATTTGAAAAATACTTTAGAACGTGATCTGGGGAAGCGTCTTCAAATCTGACAATACCCACCAAATCAAATTGACAAGGTATGGATGACTTATCTAAAATGGGGTCTATATCAAATGCATCTAGAAAATTATTCGTTGTCTGGTAAAGATGATCATCCAAGAAGATTTCAGTACACATGGTTTAGCTTATTTCGTTTATGGTTAGAGTATTCGTCATTAAAAGATGATACATATTGTTTACCGTATTATCTTTTTAGTAGAAAACCAAGCGGACGACCTGACTCAGATGTTTTCATTGTTACGAGTAATTGAGTTTATTTTCATTGAATTCTAATTGGCAATAAGTTGATTGTCATTAACATGTTTTAACTTTTGTCAACACCCAATTTCGTCCGGCTAAATAAATAATAATAATTTGTTTTTTTCAGAAAAAGGTAAAAAAAATAATAAAAAATAAATAAAAAAATAAATAAGTTTTCTCTTTGGTTTTTTGCTTTATCTAAATAATAATAATAACAGAATAATAATAATAATAAATAAATAAATAAAAAGAAAAAAAAAACTTTGTTTTAATCTGGTATGTATTTTCTTTTCAGGCTTTGTTTCTATTTTAGCCCTAAATACTCTATACACCCACACCGTTTTTCTTGCAACTAATGGTAGCCCAAAATTTAATTTTCACACCCCCACTCTATGCTTTGTCGTTTCTGCTCCAGGTTAAGAAGTTAGTCTAATAATTAGAAACAGAATATGTTCTAATATTTAGAATTATTTACTCTGATTTTGTGCTCTGATTTTATGACACCTTTTTTCTAGATAGAGAAATATTAATATAATTCAAAACAATATCTCTTTTACTAATTAAAATTAATTTTGCTGATCACGTTTGATTTTGTGCTCTGTTTTTTATATGATTTGATTCTCATTTTGTAATAATTTGAAGACCAGTTCTTGCCTTTTAAAACTCGTTGTAGTTAAAGCAGACATTTATTACAAGATTACATTAGATTTATAATGTTGTGTATATAAACCCATCAGAAAAAGAAGAAGAAAATGAATTTTTTTTCTCAAAAATTTCTAGAGCCCTCTCTCACTCTAAGCACACATTCTCTTTTAACCCTCACACATACAAAAACCCACTCACCATCAATCGCCACCCCCACGTGCTTCTTAATGTTCCAACGCAACTATTGTAAGTCTGACCTCCCGTCCAGGTTCGCAAAATTAATTTTTTTATTGTGTCATGCAATAGTTCTCGAGATGTGTTTTTTATCTTGGTTGAATTTGATGTTTTCAGTATTTCTTTTGATATAAAAAAAACATTACTGTCATGCTTTTTGGGGTTCATTAGTTTTATAATTAAGGTTTTGTTGATTGCTTTGGGTTGTGAACATTGTTGCATGAATAAGTGAGAAATATCATGTTTTGACATTGTATGAATATGTTGTGCCATATTTTTTCATGTTAAGGGTTGTAAACTTTTTCATATTAAAATAATATGTTTAATCCTAAACGTTATTTCTTAATCTTTTATTTATTTATTTTTCTAATGTTTTCATAAATTGTGGATACGAAATAGTCAAATTTTGTTGGGTATCAATGTCTTATTTCGAAAGTTTTAAAAGGAAGTAATAACAAATAAATAATTTAAATACCCTTTTAACTTTTAAAATGTATAAGTGCTCGTATGACCACTCGCGTCGACTTAGTACTTAATACCTTCGCTTTTCTATAAGATTGCTAAAAAATACAAAATTTTCAAATATTAAAAAAGAATAATATCAACATCTTCGAATAAATTGTTTTCAAAAAGTTTTTGCATAAAGAACTACGTGACCCTGATTCTCCATTATGAATGGGGATACGTAGGAGCAAGGAGTAATCCTTGTCGGGCCCAAAAAACAAACAAATCTTTTTTGTTTCCTTATTTTTCTTTGTCATCTTTATTTATTTATTTTTATTATTGTTAATTTATTAGTTTATTAATTTATTAATTTTTATTTTGTTTTATTTATTTATATTTTATTTATTTATTTTATTTTATTTCTTTTTTTTAAAATAAATATTTAAAGGAGACCACATCAATTTGTATTTTAATTAAAGGTACCGTTTTAAGGATGGGCGTGGTAGGGTGCTAACACCTTCCCTACACGTAATTAACTCCCGTACCCCCAATCTCTGTTTTCGTAGACCTTGCTCTTTTTTATGGTTTTCCATAGTTTCCTATAATAACTATGGTGGCGACTCTAAAACCTCTTTTTAGAAAAATTTTATTTTTTTGGTTCGTCATCTCGTCGCGATTTCGGTCGTGACAGATGGCGACTCCACTAGGGACTTTAGAGAGTTAGGCCATTTAATTAAATATATAAAATTGATGTGGTTGTTTCAAATTTTTTTTTTGTTTTTTTATTTTTTTTTTGTTTTTTCTCTCTTTTCTTTTTAATTCTTTTTTTTTCCGTCCTATATTCATGTTTGTTTTATTTTATTTTATTTCTCATTATTTATTATTATTGTGTATATTTTTGTTAATTTTGGATGTTTTTTTTATTTTATTTTATTTTATTTATTGTTCATATTACTTTATTCTTATGCTTGAATTTTGAATCCTAGGATAGATGACTTTATTATATATATTTTTGTTTGTTTTTCTTCTCTGTTTGTCTGCAGGAAGGGGTTTGGGTATGCATTATCCTCTCTTCACACACACACACTATGTGCATGACATGAGTGGGGCCCTATACCCGGGCCTGAGTAACTTTAGAAGTAGAGGGGATTGTGTAGCAGTGTCACAGTGGATGTACTTCCCAAGTGGTCATTGTGAGAACCCCAGCTAGAGTTTGTTTGCTTCATTGGTACTCCCACCTCTTGTTGTTTACCAACTGTCGTGGGAAATGCCATGAAGTGGGCCATAGCTCTAGTGACCTTGATATTTAGGTATTAGGAAACCATCCTGATAAGCGCATGTATTTTACCTTAGATCCATTAGGCGTCAAACCTTTGTTAAGGCACAAAGGGAGATATACACTTTTTTTTATTATTCCTTGGTTTTTTATTTTTATTTTTTATTTTTATTTTTATTTTATTGTTATTTATTTATTCTCTTTCTTTTTGATTTTTGAATTAGTAATAAAATCATGCATAACATATTATTGCATCCATGTATTTATCATGTCATCATCATATTTATTTAATTTTAGGTCCGAAATTATAAAGCTATGATTAAGTTTCAAAAGAAAAGGCAAATTAACATAGAATTTGGAGTTGGGGGACAGTTAGATTTTGATGCTTTGAAGAAAAAATTATCCTTTAGGGTTATAGAAGAGATGAAGAGCATGATATCTAGGGCTAGAAATTAGGATTTTCTTTCTTTTGCATTTGATTTATGAGCTTTTTAGAGAGTGGGTTTGTGTGGACTTTTTTCCATGTCAATTTCTATTTACTCACAACTTTATAATTTCTTAATAAAATAAATGATTTGCATTATGTTTTTCCTTCCTTTTCTTCTTCTTATTTTTTTTAATAAAAATAATAGAGCAAAAATAATAAAAATAAATACGGCAAGGCCAAGGCACCCTTACAGGACGCGAGCAAATAGTAAAAACATGGAGGACTGGGAAACTGCACAAGAGACAATAAAAGCAGATATCAATCAACTAAAGGACCAAGTAGGTCAAATCTTGGAGGCCTTGAAGTCCTTAAAGGCCTCAGGAGAAGCTTCATCAGCAAAGGGTGAGGAAAGCACTCACGACGCTCCTATTGCTTTTCCAACATACGGATTGCCATCGAATTACACCCCACCTGTTGGAGATTATTCAGGGGCTGAACATGCTTCCTTCTCATTCCCAATCAATACTTCAAGGAATGAAGCGACTACCTTTGCAGAACCACGAGTGACTGTAATACCCAAGACTTTAAACACAACTGTCGATGATGACTCTTTGGGCAAGATTACACCACACCCTACTATGCAGTCCGTATTCGTTGATGTTGAGGGAACCAAAACTAAGTTGGAAATTTTGGAAGAACGACTACGAGCTATTGAGGGAGGTGGAAACTATGGGTTTGGCGATGTTGCAGGTTTAAGCTTAGTTCGTGATGTAACAATACCTCACAAGTTTAAGGTTCCGGAGTTCGAAAGGTACAAGGGTACCACATGTCCTAGAAGCCATCTAACCATGTATTATCGAAAGATGGCTGCCTATGCTTACGATGACAAATTGTTGATCCACTTTTTCCAAGATAGTTTGGTTGGGGCAGCATTGAGTTGGTATACCCACTTGGAGGCGTCTCGCATTCGCTCTTGGATGGATTTGGTAGATGCTTTTCTGAAACAGTACAAGTATAACATGGATATTGCGCCAGATCGTTTGCAATTGCAGAACATGGCCAAAAGGGATGCAGAATCATTTAAAGAGTATGCCCAACGATGGAGAGAGCTTGCTGCTCAAGTGGAGCCTCCTCTTCATGATAAAGAAATGGTGGCAATGTTTGTGAGCATGTTACAACCACCGTTCTATGAACACATGGTAGGGAATGTATCTTCAGTTTTCGCCGATATTATCATCATAGGTGAAAGGATAGAGATCGGGCTGAAGAATGGAAAGATTGCATATAGCCCGCTCGCGGCTACAACTCCTAAAAAGCCCGATTTCAGTCTCGGGAAGAAGATGGAAGTAGAGGTGCATGCAGTATCAACAATACCTAAGTGGGAAAATCAGACTTTTGCTTACCAAGCACAATCTCCACAACAGGGATCCTATCAATCACAACATAATAACACTTGGAAATTTGAGGCTAACATAAATCCCAACCAGTCTTTGGGGCAAATCACTAGTCCTAGAAGGAATCAAGAAAAGAATTATATTCATTTCACTCCTATTCCTGTGACTTACACGGAGTTATTGCCGGATCTACTCCGTAATGCTTTGGTAGCTATCTGCCCGATGAAGCCTTTGGAGCCACCATACCCTAAGTATTTTGATGTAAATGCCACATGTGATTATCACGGGGGGGCCATTGGTCACTCTACTGAGAAATGTTTGTCTTACAAACACAAAGTTCAAGCTTTAATCGACTCAGGGTGGTTAAAATTTCAAGAGAATAAACCCAACATTAAGACCAATCCCCTATCTGGGCATGATAATGCTTCAATAAATGTTATTGATCTCGAGGGACGCCAGTTGGTGAAGAATGTGAGCGAAATTAAGAGTTCACAAGGTTTATTTTTGAGGCACTACTAACAGTAGGATTATTGGAAGGTGAATATAACTTAAGGGACGCATGCGGGTTCCATCCAGGTGCTGAACATTCCATCGAGGCGTGCAAAAAGTTTGAAAATTTTCTACAAAATTTGATCGACAAGAACTTCGTGCAAGTATGTTGTGGGGACAAAGATGACAAGAGGAGGCTGGTAGAAGAAAAGAATGAGCTAGGCCTAGCTTGCATAGAAGGACGAGAACGAAAGAAAGGGAAGATTTGCATCAGTGACATCAAAGAGAGCTTCCGCAGTGTTAGATGGATTAACGCTTGTCAGATATCACCCATCGAGGATGGAAATGGATTGGAAAGCTTAGACTTTGTGCGGTCCCGTCCTCCAGACATATAGTTGAATAGTTGAGAGATAACGAATTACCCGTGATGTTTAATTTGAAGAAAATGTAATTCTTTTAGTTTATCGTTTTGCTTTACCCGGAGGGACTTTACGAGATGACTTACTTTTTTTTTATGCTTAGTGTGACAATACAAAACATTTATAATTTGTTTTTGATTGTTTTCGACTTATTTTTTTTCGTTTTATAAACTTAAATGATGCAAATATGATGATGAATGTTTTAAAAATATTAATGTCGATATTCCTATTTTCTGAGCACTCTGTTGATAATATGGAAGATGATAATGAGGATGACTGAGAACCTTCTCCTTACTATCTACAGATGAATGGGGCAATTGAGGTTGCTAATAAAAATATAAAGAAGATTATATAAAAGATGTTGGTCATGTATAAGGATTGGCATGAGATGCTTCCTTTTGCTTTGTATGGATATTGTACATCAATACATACTTCAACTGGGGCAACACCTTTCTCTCTAGTATATGGAATGGAGGCAGTACTCCCTTTTGAAGTAGAGATTCCATCCTTGCGAGTATTGATGAAAACCCAATTAGAAGAAGCAGAATGGGTTCAGGCCAGACTTGACCAGCTTAACCTCATTGAGGAAAAAAGGTTAACTGCGGTGTGTCATGGACAATTATACCAAAGAAGAATGAAGAAAGCGTTTGACAAAAAGGTGTGTCCCAGAGAGTTCCATGAAGGCGATCTAGTTTTAAAAAAATCTTACCTATACAAAAGGACCATAGAGGCAAATGGACTCCAAATTATGAAGGCCCGTATGTGGTGAAGAAAGCATTCTCTAGTGGGGCACTAATTCTCATAAGGATGAATGGGGAGGAGTTACCGTTGCCAGTCAACTCTAATGCGGTTAAAAATTTTTATGCATGATGATTCCATAATAGAGGATGCAACTAAGGATATCGACATTGTTTTCAAGATTTTTGTATTTCGTTTTATTTGATAAAAAATATATCATTTGGGTTTTCATAAATGTGTTGTAAAAGTTTTCACACTGAGCTGGTAATTAAAAATATTTGGTAAAAATGTATATTTGTGTAAAGAAAACATCACGGGTATATTCGCTAGATGCATACTAGCTCCTAAGGGTGTCGTGGTGGCCAAAAGAAATACAATGTAAATATAAAAAAATGAGGAAAGGAAAGGAAGGAAAAGTACGGGTTTTGTGCATCCATGCATTCATGCACCCTCATCACATCATACCTTTTTTATCATCAAAACATATTTTGAAAAGTTCGGAAAGGAAAATAAGGGCCCACAGGGGCAGGTTTTCAGTTGGGCTCACTTTACTTCTTTTTTAAAAGGCATTCACGTTGTGTTTGTCTACATTTAAATCGATATTCAGGTTCTCCTTTAGATGTAGACCCTCTCCTCGGGATTGGTCTAATCTTTTCAAAAAGAAATCATATTTGCAAAAAGTATATGTTTTGGGATCGGGGCCCTCTACATAGTAATGGTCGCTTAATCCTTTGGATGTAGACCTTCTCCTCGGGATTGGTCTAATCTTTCTCAAAGAGTTTTAGTTTACAAAAAGTTTATGTTTTTGGATCAAGGCCATCTACGTGGTAATGGTCTCCGAATCCTTTAGATGTAGACCATCTCATCGGGATTGGTCTAATCTTTCTCAAAAAGTTTTAGTTTACAAAGAGTTTTTGTTTTTGGATCGAGGCCCTCTACGTGGTAATGGTCGCCGAATCCTTTAGATGTAGACCCTCTCCTCGGGATTGGTCTAATCTTTTCAAAAAGAAATTATATCGGCAAAAAGTATATGTTTTGGTATCGGGCCCTCTACATGGTAATGGTCACCGAATCCGTTGGATGTAGACCCTCTCCTCGAGATTGGTCTAATCTTTCTCAAAAAGTTTTAGTTTGCAAAAAGTTTATGACTTTCTGGATCATGGCCCTCTACGTGGTAATGGTCATTGAATCCTTTGGAATTGTGGTTGTCGGTTTGTGACCTTTGATTTCATGTCTTGCCTTTGTTTCTTTTGAAACCGGACGAAATTAGTGTCTTTATCTTTACTTATATTTCTTTGAGAATATGAAAATGTAAAATTCTCATATTATCAAGCAAAATCTAAGTAAAGAGGGGCAGCTGTCAACACCCAATTTCGTCCGGCTAAATAAATAATAATAATTTGTTTTTTTCAGAAAAAGGTAAAAAAAATAATAAAAAATAAATAAAAAAATAAATAAGTTTTCTCTTTGGTTTTTTGCTTTATCTAAATAATAATAATAACAGAATAATAATAATAATAAATAAATAAATAAAAAGAAAAAAAAACTTTGTTTTAATCTGGTATGTATTTTCTTTTCAGGCTTTGTTTCTATTTTAGCCCTAAATACTCTATACACCCACACCGTTTTTCTTGCAACTAATGGTAGCCCAAAATTTAATTTTCACACCCCCACTCTATGCTTTGTCGTTTCTGCTCCAGGTTAAGAAGTTAGTCTAATAATTAGAAACAGAATATGTTCTAATATTTAGAATTATTTACTCTGATTTTGTGCTCTGATTTTATGACACCTTTTTTCTAGATAGAGAAATATTAATATAATTCAAAACAATATCTCTTTTACTAATTAAAATTAATTTTGCTGATCACGTTTGATTTTGTGCTCTGTTTTTTATATGATTTGATTCTCATTTTGTAATAATTTGAAGACCAGTTCTTGCCTTTTAAAACTCGTTGTAGTTAAAGCAGACATTTATTACAAGATTACATTAGATTTATAATGTTGTGTATATAAACCCATCAGAAAAAGAAGAAGAAAATGAATTTTTTTTCTCAAAAATTTCTAGAGCCCTCTCTCACTCTAAGCACACATTCTCTTTTAACCCTCACACATACAAAAACCCACTCACCATCAATCGCCACCCCCACGTGCTTCTTAGTGTTCCAACGCAACTATTGTAAGTCTGACCTCCCGTCCAGGTTCGCAAAATTAATTTTTTTATTGTGTCATGCAATAGTTCTCGAGATGTGTTTTTTATCTTGGTTGAATTTGATGTTTTCAGTATTTCTTTTGATATAAAAAAAAACATTACTGTCATGCTTTTTGGGGTTCATTAGTTTTATAATTAAGGTTTTGTTGATTGCTTTGGGTTGTGAACATTGTTGCATGAATAAGTGAGAAATATCATGTTTTGACATTGTATGAATATGTTGTGCCATATTTTTTCATGTTAAGGGTTGTAAACTTTTTCATATTAAAATAATATGTTTAATCCTAAACGTTATTTCTTAATCTTTTATTTATTTATTTTTCTAATGTTTTCATAAATTGTGGATACGAAATAGTCAAATTTTGTTGGGTATCAATGTCTTATTTCGAAAGTTTTAAAAGGAAGTAATAACAAATAAATAATTTAAATACCCTTTTAACTTTTAAAATGTATAAGTGCTCGTATGACCGCTCGCATCGACTTAGTACTTAATACCTTCGCTTTTCTATAAGATTGCTAAAAAATACAAAATTTTAAATATTAAAAAAGAATAATATCAACATCTTCGAATAAATTGTTTTCAAAAAGTTTTTGCATAAAGAACTACGTGACCCTGATTCTCCATTATGAATGGGGATACGTAGGAGCAAGGAGTAATCCTTGTCGGGCCCAAAAAACAAAAAAATCTTTTTTGTTTCCTTATTTTTCTTTGTCATCTTTATTTATTTATTTTTATTATTGTTAATTTATTAGTTTATTAATTTATTAATTTTTATTTTGTTTTATTTATTTATATTTTATTTATTTATTTTATTTTATTTCTTTTTTTAAAAATAAATATTTAAAGGAGACCACATCAATTTGTATTTTAATTAAAGGTACCGTTTTAAGGATGGGCGTGGTAGGGTGCTAACACCTTCCCTACACGTAATTAACTCCCGTACCCCCAATCTCTGTTTTCGTAGATCTTTCTCTTTTTTATGGTTTTCCATAGTTTTCTATAATAACTATGGTGGCGACTCTAAAACCTCTTTTTACAAAAATTTTATTTTTTTGGTTCGTCATCTCGTCGCGATTTCGGTCGTGACAACTTTTTAAATGTTTTTTTATAGGTTTTAAAAGTTGGAGGAGCATTTTGACTAAAAGTAACTTTTGTTTTTTTTATATATATTATTGTTGATGATAAAATTTATGTTACTCTTTCATATATATTATTGTTATATTGTTTGGATTATATTGTCATGAGTGCTTATTTTGAATAAAAAATGATGTAAGAAATTAACTTTTTTTAATTAAAAAAATCATTTATATATAACAAATATAATTTGGTCCCCTAAAATTTTTGGTCAAGTTTTGCCACTGCGTACATATACATTTAATTTAGTGAATTCTCTTTTAATGATCAATAAAAAGTTGAAGCATATATTTTCAATAATCATATTTTTAGTATTTTTCAATAAAGATGGAATGACATATGGAGTGGAGATTAAATGATAGCATACAAAATAAAAATATGGATTAAAATGGTCTAACCGAAAATATAAATTTCAAGAATGTAAATTGATGGAACAAAATTACCAAGGATAAAACAAAAATTGATAAAGGAAATCTACGAAAGGAGTAATTCAAATTACAATAATCATTATTGGATTGACTAGTTTTCTTATTTGTGACGTTCTCAAAGTGTTTGAACTATAACCACAATTTGTCATCCCTTTTTACATTTTGTATAACCTATTTATGTTCTCTCCTTTTTTCTAACCGTTAAACCAAAATAAAAGAAAATCATACACACACATTAATTCTTCAAATTTATTGGTTCATATTTATCAATGTGTGGGGCTTGTTTGAGGCCATATATGACCGTGTTTAGCTTGCAGACTTATTGGCTGTTGGAGGAGACAAACCCTAGAGGTTGATACATATATACAATTTCTTGTAAATCACCATGGACATAGACATTGTTGATGTCTATTTGAGTGTATGGAATGTAACATCCCGTCTGGATATTACGGTTTTAAATAAAATAAAATAGAAATAATATGTCAGCGTCATTTATTAAATCTCATTTCCCAAAACGCGAGAAATTTAAAACTTTATTACATAGTCAAATAAACTAAATCCAAATTATAAACTTAATTAAATCATAAGTATCGCAAAGTGTATACAAAATTATTCCAAATCATAAAACAATAAAACTTTGAGAAAACTCTTTATCCCAATCTAGCACCGCTCCGACTCTATGTCTCACCATATCCACCTGCAACATCATCTACTCACGTGTACCATGCACACGAGCTAATAATAAAAACATCAATCATATACACAAAGCATTTATATGTCAATACAAATATACCAAAGGAATTCCCTCGTTTAATTTCAAGCCACATGACCGCTACCATGTTAATCGTGTTCTACATCTTCCAGTAAGTACCTCAAGATGTCTTGCTGCCATACCTATCGGCCACAACCGATAGAGCACGTGCGGGAAACATAGAGTTCCCAAATACACCAGGTGGAGTTCCCAAATACGAACATAGTTCACAACGTCCCAACACTACCAAACTCGTCAGCTAACTACTAAGGAAGGCAATCTATCTAGACCCATCCGTACTGGTCACAACCAGCACACTCACACCAGCAACACTCGCCAACCCAAGCTCAACTCAAGGGTTCCTCGTGTTCATCCGCCATCCCGAGCTCAACTCGAGGGATGCCATTTTGAGCTCAACTCGAGGAATGTCACGTGTTTAACCCCTATCTCGAGCTCAACTCAAGGGATACATTTCGAGCTCAACTCAAGGAACACTAGCAACCCATATTTGAAGCATCATTATAGCCTTGTAGATGACGCATGACCAGAGTGAAACATCAATACTGCTGCAGTAGAATTGCCTAGCGAGGGACACGTACCGCTAGGTGCTGCCGCTTCCAGACCGCCTGGCAGGGGACACGTGCCGCAGGCGCCAAGCGCCTCTAATACTGTTTTAGCAAGTACCGCCTGACGGGACAACCCTTACCGCCAAGCGCCACACACTTCAATACTCTACTGGTTTTGTAGCTATCACTTGGCGGTCAAACACCACTGTTAGACGCTACACCAGTATTTACGCAGTACTGGTTTTTAAGCACCCAAAAGCAAGGTAAAAATCAATCCTACTCTTATAAATAAGCATATCCACAATCAAGAATATAGGCTTCTAGAAATCAACATGACTCACATGCATAATCTCAACTTAGATGGCTTCATCATACGCGTACATAAGTATCACTATATATCATATGCATCAATGCAATTAATATTAACACACATGCCTTCACCAATAACAAATTCTCCACATGTGACTAACCCAAAGGAACATTCAAATTGATAGACACTTACCACATAACCCAATCATGATTCATTAGAAGTTACTAGGAATTATCAAAAGGCAATTCATGCATTTTAAAGACTCCAAAATCAGAAATATTTAGTAAAGTATATCTCTATCTACTGACCCCCAAATCAAATCTCTACCATTCAAAGTGAAGAACCACATGTTATGGACCACCTGTCAAAATTTCACCTAAATAGGACGTTTATCTAACCGGGAAATGTAGTTTCACGAAAACTGCGCGAACTAGAAAAAAGGTGGCGCCTAGTGCCCAGAATCAGGAGCCTGGCGTCTGGCGGTACAAACCCAACGCCGGGCGGTTCCTGTTCTACGAAAATACGAAAAACAACATTTTTCGTGAATCAAAACACCACGCATCTTTGGTATGGTGCCTGATGGCCAATTGGGTGCCACTAGGCGGTTCCTGCACTTGCGAACCTTACCCCCTTCACAACAACTCTGATTTCCATCAATTTAAGACTCCATAGGATATGATCCCAGTTATTAGGATTACAGTTCATCCCTAACACTTCGCATTCACAAATTCATTCACATTTTCCCCTTAAATTGTTGCCACTATAAAAATTCCCAATTCATCAACCCTAAGATAATATTCCTACTGTTTCATCCAATTTAGCCATCAATTAAATGAATTTCAATGAAGTTTGACATCCTATCACTCCTTAACCATTAAAATTGGCTTTCCCTCCGATTAGCGCGAACCAGAAAAACGGTGGCGCCTAGCGCCCAAAATCAGGAGCCTGGCGTCTGGCGGTACAAACCCAACGTTGGGCGGTTCCTGTTCTGCGAAAATACGAAAGCAACATTTTTCGTGAATCAAAACACCACGCATCTTTGGTATGCGCCTGGTGGCCAATTGGGTGTTGCTAGGCGGTTCCTGCACCTGCGAACCTTACCCCCTTCACAACAACTCTGATTTCCATCAATTTAAGACTCCATAGGATACGATCCCAGTTATTAGGATTATAGTTCATCCCTAACACTTCACATTCACAAATTCATTCATATTTTCCCCTTAAATTGCTGCCACTATAGAAATTCCCAATTCATCAACCCTAAGATAATATTCCTACTATTTCATCCAATTTAGCCATCAATTAAATGAATTTCAATGAAGTTTGACATCCTAGCACTCCTTAACCATTAAAATTTGCTTTCCCTCCGATTAGAGTCATCCCACAACACTCAGAACACCAAAATCAAACCAAAATTTGGTTCGTGTCGCCTAGCGGGTGTTCATCATCGCCAGGCAATTCAAGCAAAACCCAAAAACTGGGTTGGTCTGTCGCGCGTCGCCTGGCGGGCAAGCTCGTGCTGCCAGGCGGTTCCATCTCTAGAACCCCAAAATGCCCATAAAAAGATGAGTCGCCTGGCGGTGGTTCATCACCTGCCAGGCGGTTTCTGGAAAACTTCAGAAACACGAAAATCATATGAAATAGGCAAGAATTATGCATACAATTTACCATACAGTTCATGCATTTAATCAAAACACGTAAAATTAGCGTAGTTCAGCTCCCCTAACCTGGATTCCTTAGCTAAACTTTGAAATTTGGAGAGCTCCCTTGATCACCAATGGGCTTGCCTTAGTTACCTTTAATTCCACCTCTATGCTTCACTCACTGATGAGTGCGTATTTTTGCCCTCATTTAATGTTTAATTATGGGTATTTAATTGAATTTGTGTGTTTAAAGATTGATTTAATTGGGATTTCCTATAATTGGGTTTATTGAGCTTGAGATACAAAAACATGTTAAAAATAGCTTTTTAGTTGCATAAATGTTCTTTGGATATTTTGAGGTGTGTTAGTGCAGCTGCAGCTAAGTTGAGCTCATGGAGGTGTGGAAATATATTGATTAAATCTTCATGACACCTTAAAGATAAATCCAAGAATAAGAAATTATCAAAAGCACAAAAATTCAAGCCAAGCATTGCTTGAAGACGGCAAGAAAAACTTGAAAAAGTGAAGAAGTTTGGCTAAACCAAGAAGAGAGGAACAAAAAAATTGGACCTTGCGATTTTCTTTATCTTTATGATAGAAGATAATTTGGGAAAAATATATCTTTAGATATTTTATTTGATATTTTTAAATAATTATCTTATTTAATTATATCAAAATATTAAAAGATATTAACTACCAAATCTTTTTAAATATGACAAGATCTTCTGGAATCTTTTTAGATTCACAACAAACAAATATATCTTGAAGATATTGGATTATTTAGAAGATAATTTGAGGAGATTGCAAAGAGTTGATTTGGAAAATTAATTCAAATATTAATTGGTGATAATTTATCATATATCTTTAAGTAATTAATTAATTTAATTATATTAGATATTGATATTATCAACCAACTATATTTGTCAAATAGTATATATCTCTCTAAATATTTTTAAATATTTATATTTATCTTTATTTTAAAAGATATTTGAGAGATTTTAGCAACAGAAAAGCCCAGTCCAATTCCTATATAAAGAGACCAAGGGAGAAGCAGAAAACAAGCTCGGCACTTCGGAATTTAGGAACCCTTAGGGGGACCTAATTTCTTTCTCTCTCTTTTCTTCTCTCTATTCTTCTTTTATGCTTATTTTGTATTCCATGGATTGCTAAACTTCTTGGGTTGATTCCATTGTAATTTCATTATTGATTCTGAGGTTAGAATGAAATAATTTCTTTGTTCTTTTTATTATTGTTGAGGTTTTAATTCATCTATGTCTTTTATCTTTAAATCTCGTAAAAAGTAATGATTTTAAATCTATATGCATGTTGATCATATGAGTTCAAGGGTTTTTAAATTTAATTGAGACTTTACTTTGATTTTATTTAGAAACTTTCATGTGATTAAATGAGTTTTTACCAATAATTGAGACTTTACTTTGGTTAAAGGTATTTACTCTAATGAAAATTAATCGAGACTTTACTTTGATTAATTAAGCTTTTTATTTGGTGAGGAGATAAAAGAATAGACATGATTAGGCATAGTAAAATTTGATTGAGACTGTACTTTGATTGAATTTACTATGGATAATCTAAAAGTTCTCACTTTTAATTGAGACTGTACTTTGGTTAAAAGTGAGAACGCCAACAAATTAATTGAGACTTTACATTGATTAATTTGCAAATCTACAACAATAATTAATTGAGCAATAATCTTTAGATAACCGATGATGAATCTATTTTGAAAAGGCAATGGAATCAATCTATTTTCTTTTCTATTGTTTTTATTTCTTTTTATCTTTTAAATTTTATTTCTATCTTTGTTTATCTGAATCCCCTATATTTTTTTATTTTGTTTGACTAACCGCTTTGTATAGTTTTATAAGAACTAATTTGTTAAAAATCAATTCCGTGTTCGTTGGGAGACGACTTTGGGTTACTTTACCCTTACTATTTTGTTGACTACTTTCTTAACAATACTGAAGTTGTTATAGATAAGTAGTATTAATTTGAACGCGTCAACGACAGCGTTATCAAATTTGGCGCCGTTGCCGGGGAACACGGTTAGAATTTTTATCATTTTAGTTCTTATTTTTATTTTTATTCTTTTTATTTTTTTATTTTTATTTTTATTTTTATTTTTTTATCACTAACATTTTCTTTTCTCAATTTTTGTTCTAACATTTTTTTAATTTTCTTTAGTTATTTTATTTTATTTTATTTAGTTATTTTTTTAAGCGTAATTTTTGTTTGAGGAATTTTGTTGGGAAATTTGTGAAACTAGTTGGGAAAAACTTTGGCTAAGGAAAGATAAGGTACTTAAGTTGTCCATTGAGACGCACCTCTCTTTCCTGGAAGTCTACTCAACAAGCTTTCAACTTATCTCTTTTCAGAAAACCTCTTTCAAAAATGCAAAATAATTTTTCATATGAAAATAATCAACTGTGTGATTTTCAAGTGAATTATGATTACTATCCACAGCAACCACGTGATTTTCAGCAACAAATTGTCACACCTACTTCTGCACCTGATATAAGTGGGTTAACTTTACGTAAATTTAATGATCTATATCCTAGATCATCTTTTTTGGGATATGAGCAACAACCATATTCTAAGTGTCCACCTCAGCAACCATATGTTCCAAATAGTGTTCAGCAACAATATGTACCACCACAGCAAGTTGAAGCAATCAATGGACCATCCTACAGGGAAGTTATGATATTAATGGGTGAAGTTATAGAGAAATTAGAGTCCATGGATGAAAGGTTGCGAGTTGATCAACGATGTAGAAATATTGAGCAAGAGTGGTACGAAAATAAGCAAATATTGTCTGATATGTTGAGGGATGCAAGTAAGAACAACTTCATAGAATTACTTGTAACTGTTAATACTACCCCTCAACCCCATCCAAGATTTCCTGAAAATCCAGATTTTAACAAACTTCGTCATGAAATCAAAGATGTGCTTCTGAAGTTGGCCATCAGAGCTGAACAAATGTCTGAAGATTTGAGTCAGCTAATGAATGTTGTAGTGAGAAAGGTCACTTTGGAAGATATGATGAATATGATGACTGAAATGATGAAGATGAATCAGACAGATCAGAAAGAGATGATGAATGCCGCCACACAAAGCTTGCAGAGTCAGTCTGAAAAACCAATAGCGGAATCACATCACATTGATATATCTACTGATGGATATAATGATGCTCATAGTAATATGTCTATTGATGGACATATCAATTTTGCTAAAGATGTTGCTGATGAAGAAATTAAAGATTCTCACAAAAACATATCTACTGATAGATATGTTGACGATGCTCAATGTGAATATAAAGTTGTACCCATTGATGAGGATATGAGTACAAATGATCATTTTCAAGAGCAAAGTTATGAGAACAATACAATGGAGGAACCAAGTGTAGTTGAAGAGCCTACAGTATTCGAAGAAGTAGCGGAAGCATCTACTATTGCAACTGACTTGGTTAATGATGAAGCAGCAGAGTCAACAACACCAGGTGAAAATTTTTGCTCAGAAGATGAGATTATGAGGATTACTGATGATCCACTTAATCGTTCGAATGTACCTGATGATGCTCAAGTTGAGTTGAAACCACACACTCCACACATCAAGTTTGTTGATGTGAATGATGCAAATAAGTTTTCAGTGGTTATCTTTGTTGACATGGCTGCAAAAAAAGAAGAAAGGTTGCTACAACAGGTAAAAAGCTTAGATTCAAATTCTTTTGAAATCATTGTTGATAGAAAAGTTAATTTGCATGCATGTTTGTTTTTTGTTTCTATTTTTAATTTTAAAAATATTAAAAAAATTTCAAAAATATGTGTTTTTGTTTTCTTTAATAAAATTGTACAAGCTGACTTGTACTTTATAAAATTAAAGAAAATAAATTTTGACATATGGCCAGATTGAGCCAATAGTCACAAGATTTTTCGTTTCCTCCCCAAAATAAGTCAATCAACGACATTTTTTTTGAAATAAGTGTGGGGGAAACAAACTGTAGGTAGAATTTTTTTTTTGTTTTTCAATTTTTTGTTTTTGTTTTCATTTAAAAAGAAAAAAAATTGTGATTTCTTTTTGAGAAAATTGTGAAAGTATTAACTTTTTACTAAGTGAAACTTTTAAACAATATGTCTCATAAGAAATCCACCAAAAATATTTCCCTGCTTTCAATAAAACATATTGACATTGGATTTTGGGATTTGATTCAATAATTGGGATGATCATAATTCTGGAAAAATAAAAGTCATGTTGATATGAGTGGTTTGTTTCTATGAATTACTAATTGAGTTGATTTGAGAATTTCTTGATTAAATCTTTTGTGAAAGAGTTTGACCTTGTGAGTCTTGGGCCTTAATGTAAAGGTTGAACTGCTATGTGTCATTCCTATTTTTTCTTGAGTGACTTGCTCATGTTTGTTTATACTCAAATGTTTAGCTTGACTCTTTTGTTTTGCATCTTAGGTGAATAAGCATGATTTGATATGACTGAGGCATTTCTTGTTTTTAGCTACTTGGCCAAATAAGCCCACCTTGATATTAATCCATTGGTAGCCCCTTTGAGCTTTAAACCTCTTTTTCTTGTTTTAAGCCTATTGCATAACCTTGAAAAGAAAAAGACCATATTCTACCTTAGAAAGAAAGAAGGAGCTAATGGATTATGTTCAGGAATGGTTGAGGAATAAAGTGTGTGGGTGAGTACCTCACCCACAAATTAATAAAAATGGCAAAAGGAAAAATTGTTGATGAAAAAGTGTTGAAATGAAAAAAAATATTGCTTTATAAAAAAAAAGAGAGAGCAACAAAGAGCAATAAACGAAAAAAAGTTGTTTTTGAAATTATGCTCCATTATTCTTTCTATATTTTAATTTCAAAAACCCAAAAATCCTAAAATTTTTCCTACCTTTGCCTTGGCCCCATTATAACCTATGAAAAGTCCTCATGATCTTTGAATGCATACTTTTCTAAAAGTTTGTGAATATTAGAGTCTTGTTAAGTATTATGAGAGTTTGCTTACATGAGTATTTTGAGTGAAAACACAAGCCAAAACACTTGAGAGAATTTTGGTGATAAAATACACATTTAACTTGAGTGCTTTCTTTCATAATTGATTGTCTTGTGAATTCAAAAGATTAACTCATGTGTGAAAAATAGAACCTTTCTGTTTGTATATACATAATAATTTGATTTCTAGAAGATTGATTTGTTTACAATGATGTTCATTCCTTTGATCCAGTGTTGATGTGAAATAAAATACCTCAGAACAAGTTTTGAAATTACTCAATTTTGCCCAGGAGTGCAAAAGGATAAGTGTGTGGGTATGATGAGTGCGTATTTTTGCCCTCATTTAATGTTTAATTATGGGTATTTAATTGAATTTGTGTGTTTAAAGATTGATTTAATTGGGATTTCCTATAATTGGGTTTATTGAGCTTGAGATACAAAAACATGTTAAAAATAGCTTTTTAGTTGCATAAATGTTCGTTGGATATTTTGAGGTGTGTTAGTGCAGCTGCAGCTAAGTTGAGCTCATGGAGGTGTGGAAATATATTGATTAAATCTTCATGACACCTTAAAGATAAATCCAAGAATAAGAAATTATCAAAAGCACAAAAATTCAAGCCAAGCATTGCTTGAAGACGGCAAGAAAAACTTGAAAAAGTGAAGAAGTTTGGCTAAACTAAGAAGAGAGGAACAAAAAAATTGGACCTTGCGATTTTCTTTATCTTTATGATAGAAGATAATTTGGGAAAAATATATCTTTAGATATTTTATTTGATATTTTTAAATAATTATCTTATTTAATTATATCAAAATATTAAAAGATATTAACTACCAAATCTTTTTAAATATGACAAGATCTTCTGGAATCTTTTTAGATTCACAACAAACAAATATATCTTGAAGATATTGGATTATTTAGAAGATAATTTGAGGAGATTGCAAAGGGTTGATTTGGAAAATTAATTCAAATATTAATTGGTGATAATTTATCATATATCTTTAAGTAATTAATTAATTTAATTATATTAGATATTGATATTATCAACCAACTATATTTGTCAAATAGTATATATCTCTCTAAATATTTAAATATTTATATTTATCTTTATTTTAAAAGATATTTGAGAGATTTTAGCAACAGAAAAGCCCAGTCCAATTCCTATATAAAGAGACCAAGGGAGAAGCAGAAAACAAGCTCGGCACTTCGGAATTTAGGAACCCTTAGGGGGACCTAATTTCTTTCTCTCTCTTTTCTTCTCTCTATTCTTCTTTTATGCTTATTTTGTATTCCATGGATTGCTAAACTTCTTGGGTTGATTCCATTGTAATTTCATTATTGATTCTGAGGTTAGAATGAAATAATTTCTTTGTTCTTTTTATTATTGTTGAGGTTTTAATTCATCTATGTCTTTTATCTTTAAATCTCGTAAAAAGTAATGATTTTAAATCTATATGCATGTTGATCATATGAGTTCAAGGGTTTTTAAATTGAATTGAGACTTTACTTTGATTTTATTTAGAAACTTTCATGTGATTAAATGAGTTTTTACCAATAATTGAGACTTTACTTTGGTTAAAGGTATTTACTCTAATGAAAATTAATCGAGACTTTACTTTGATTAATTAAGCTTTTTATTTGGTGAGGAGATAAAAGAATAGACATGATTAGGCATAGTAAAATTTGATTGAGACTGTACTTTGATTGAATTTACTATGGATAATCTAAAAGTTCTCACTTTTAATTGAGACTGTACTTTGGTTAAAAGTGAGAACGCCAACAAATTAATTGAGACTTTACATTGATTAATTTGCAAATCTACAACAATAATTAATTGAGCAATAATCTTTAGATAACCGATGATGAATCTATTTTGAAAAGGCAATGGAATCAATCTATTTTCTTTTCTATTGTTTTTATTTCTTTTTATCTTTTAAATTTTATTTCTATCTTTGTTTATCTGAATCCCCTATATTTTTTTATTTTGTTTGACTAACCGCTTTGTATAGTTTTATAAGAACTAATTTGTTAAAAATCAATTCCGTGTTCGTTGGGAGACGACTTTGGGTTACTTTACCCTTACTATTTTGTTGACTACTTTCTTAACAATACTGAAGTTGTTATAGATAAATAGTATTAATTTGAACGCGTCAACGACAGCGTTATCACTCACCACACCAAATTCTCCTTCTGAATTCTCTCTCAATTTTTTCAGAACAAAGGCAGCCACAAACACTCTCAATTTCTCCTTAATTGGTCACTAAAAGTTGTCTTAATTGGAAACAATGATAGAAAAACGAAAATGGCATTAAGTTAGCTTAATTGCCATTCAAGATCACTTAGTGGCTGTTTTTCTAGCCCCTTAGACTGCCTTCACGTGGATGCTAGGATTCCCAACCCTTCTCATCTTTGCCAAAAATAAGTTTAGCAAAAAGAAAGTATACTTTGGTTCAACCAAGGTTTAAACCCCTAACCATGCCAATGTTCAATGCAATACACTACCATTAAACCAATTCATGTTTCGGGATAATTCATATAATTCTATGATTACATTATCACTCAACATGATCATGCATATTATTAAAAATAATAATAAATCAAATAACACACAATTGGCATACAATATAGTACTTGAACCCAAGTCCTCTCACACCACTCAGTACTCTCACACCAGTAAGTACTCTCAACCATTTGAGCTAGTACTTTTCGACATCATACATGTCAGAATTAAATGCCATAAAGGCTCTCACTACCCGCATTATTTATTTATTTAACTAATTTTCACGGGTCTTACACGAAACATCTGCAAGAAGCAACATGAGAAAGAATAATGCAAATAGTATCAGGCTTAACAATATGACTAAATGTTTTAGTGAAGTCCATACCAAGGGTTTGATGAAAGCCTTTTTGACCCTACACGTGTCTTATGGCATTGAAAAGTTCCATCAACATTATGTTTATTTTTACAAACCCACTTACAACCAATAACATTATATCCAACCCACTTCATTATCTAAACTAGAAATCTAGTTTGTTATGATCAATGATAGCGAGCCTGACTTCATTCCAATTGCTTTAGTTGGTCTGACCATGCTGAAAAAGTGTCTTGGTCCATGATTTTAAGCATAGTCTCCCAACCTTCTTTGCCCTGGTCTGTTGTGAAGTTGATTCTGAAGTGGAACTTTCCTCCTATTATCTCATTGTTTCTGTTGTTTCCTCCTATTGATTTATGAAATTATTTGACAAACACAAAAATGAAAAGGTGGAGAAAGTGAAGTAGGGAGTGAATAACAACAATGGTGTTGAGGGTTTGAAAGTAACGAACAATGATAGAATTACAATTTCATGAAGAATTTGAGAATGAAACTTTTTATGCCGTTATCTCTAGAACCAGCATAGAAATTGAAACTTTCTACATCAACTGAATCTATGTTGATTTCAAAACCGTAATAGAATTTTTTTTAACAGACGTAAAGAGTCTTCACTGTACTAATATTAATTATCGAAAAGATAGAAATATATAAAAGAAAAACTAATATGTTTTTTCCAAGTTACATTAATAAGTTTAATACTATAATCAAAAAATTCAATGAAAAAAAAATTAAAAACAATAATTAAACATCAAATGTAAATTTACCTAAGAAAACACATTTCAATATTCAAATAAATAGAATATTAATATAATATAATAATCAATACACTCAAGTAAGTAGAATACTAATAAAATATAATAATCAGTATACTCTATTTAGAAATGTTGATTCATAATAGACCTTATGCGTACTATAATTAGGTTTTTAGTTAGTGACAATGATTTATCAAAGAAAAATGTATAAAATGTTGGTTTATAGCTACTTTCAGCATTAACTTCATTTAGCAACTTCTCCTTTGGGCAATAGAAGCTGAAATTAAATTTTTGATATTTAAACCACGACCGATACAATGCTACTGAAAAGATAAGTTTGGTTATACTTAAAATAATTTGTTTTTAAAATAACTAGTTTTTAAAATAGAGAACTTATATTAAAAAGGCGAGTTTGGTTATACTTTAAATAACTGTTTTTAAATAACTTTTATATTTTGAATGATAGAACCTAAAATACAAAATTTATATTTTAAAACATGTAACACAGAATTCAAAATTTATATTTTAAATTGTACAACTCAAAATATAACATAAAGAAATCATCTAAAATTCAGAATACTTCCTGAATGTATAATTTAAAATATAAAATAAAAATATAACATAAAATTTGTATTTTAAATTAATTTCGAAATATTAAAAATGTTTGCATTGTAATATTGTTTACTTTACAAAATTGGTGAGAAAGGCCAAAAGAGGCAAGGTGGCAGCAAAAGAGGAAAAGTAGGAGATGCCTAATGAAGTTTTGTGACAGCCAACACTCGGAGGATATGCCAGGTATGCAACAGAGACCCATTTCGATACTATTTTGGCCTCTCTTATATCACAAATAATTATTTATCCCAAAATGTAATTTTTATTTTATATTTCTAAATATATAATCTATCATATCAAATTTAAGTTTTTTCTTTAATTGTATAAAAACTAGAGGAAAATATAAAAGGCAATGTATATGTTTATTTTTTTCATAATAATAAGTGGAAATACATGGGTTACGTTACCTGTATAATGTTTATGTTTTTGACAGAACAAAACTTTTTTAAATTATAAAATAATTTTTATTAAAAATAATTATAAATTAAATCATTTGTATTATTTTTATCATAAATAATTATTTGAAAAAAAAATATTAAAAATAAGTTAAATATAATTTTAGTTTCTAAATAAATATAAAATTAGAATTCATCTCTCCGTCTATACAAAACTTTGAAGCATTGTGATTTTCCAAAACACTAATCCAAAACATCGAACATAAACAAAATTAATAAATTAAATATTACTTTAATCTAAAATAAGATTACTCATTAAAAGATAATTTTATAATTTAGATAATCTTCAAATGACATGATTTGGAATTGAAACTGAAATTTCTAAATTGAAGAATAAATTTAGAATTTTTAAATTTATATGGATGTAGGAAGGATTTGCCTAGAGTATGTTAATGTTGGCTATTGTTTCTGGCCTGAATTTTTTTTTTCAATTTCAAAGTAAAATATAATTCGAAAATGACCATTAAAAAGCCTTTGCATTTTTCAAAAAGTTTCAGCATGGTCCACACCTTTGTGTTTTCGTCGCTGGAATAGAGAGAAAACAACTATCAGATGATAAGAGTAGAGATGAGTTGAGAATACGGTGATGATGTTTTAATACTAAAAGAATATGACGTGAGAATAATGGATTAGGACCAATTTCATTTAGCACTTTCATATATATATATATATATATATATATATATATATATATATATATATATATATATATATATATATATATATATATATATTATTTATAAATAAAAATATTTTAAATTATATAATTTAGAAATTTATTTTGAATTATATAATTTAAAATTCAAAATAATATTTTATAAAACAATATTTAAAGAAAATATATTTTTAATTATTGTTGAGGTATCAAGAAATGAGTAAATTCGAAAGAAATAAAAAAGTGGATCAACACAAGAAGGATGAAGGGAGTGAGATGATGAAGTAAGAGAGAGATGTATTAAAATACATAAGATTGAGGAGAGAATCGAAAGAAGATACTACTGAGATTTAGACAAACAAGACATTAAGAAGTAGGGATGTCAAAAAAATTCGTACCCGCGGGTATCCGCGGATAAAACCCGCAACAGGTAGGAAATGGATATATATATATATATATATATATATATATATATATATATATATATATATATATATATATATATATATATATATTAGTAAACAACATTATGAGTCTTCATCCAATAATGGTGGTCAGATTCTTACCCCACAAATGAGTAAATTACTTCCATATACTGTGGAAGTATTGATGTGTCTCTAAGACTGGTTATGAACCAACATGAAAGGTAATGAAATTAACACTTTTACTTAGATATTTTAATTAAGTGGTTGTTAGAAATTTTTACTGAACTTCTTATGTTTTAAGGCTCTTCTAGATTAAAATTGGACAACATGAAACTTTATACAATGTTGCAAGAGATGGACATTGATGAAGTTAGTAATTTCTTTAATATTTTATTCAAAAATAAACTACAATATAAATTGGTAGTGATTTTTTATTTGTTTGTTTTTCAAGAATCAATCGGAGAAAGGGGATTTGTTGATCTAAACACTAATTATGGTTAAATATTTATTTTTTAAAATATTTTTGTAAATACCCGCGGATATCCGTGGATATCCGCGGATATGAAAAAAATAGACGGGTACCCGCATAACGGATACCCGACGGATATGGGTATGGGTACGGGGGAGTTACTACCCGTACCCTACCTACCCCGTTGACATCCCTACTAAGAAGTGTGATAAAGAAAAGGACTAAATTTGGATGGGGAGAAAAGTTATTTATAATAATTACTACAGAACATGGAAAGAAAGGGCACAACTGACATAACGTGGACAATTTTAAGTCATTATTTAATTTTTCTTTTATTTTGTTTGCAGTTTAACTCTCAGAAAAAGAGAAAAAAAATATAAATAAGTAATTAGGTGACAAATTGTGAATACAATTCAAACATTTTAAAAATGTCACCAATAGGAGAAATGACAAATTCAATAATGAATGTAACAATTTTGGTCATCGCTTTCATAAATTTTCTTTTACCAATTCTTGCTTATCCTTGATAATTTACTTTACTACAATTTATATTCTTGCAAACCTTCATCTCCATTATCTTTTTCATATATTTTCTTCTCCATTTTAATCTTTTTTATTTCTATCCACAATTCCATATCTGAATACAAAAAAAGACAACAAATATGATTGTTGAAGATAAATACATGAGTTCTTGATTGAAATACATATAAAAGGGAGTTCAATTATTTTGAAGATATTTGTGACATTAATCTACAGCAAAAGTGAATTATTCGACAAGTTCGTGTTAATGTGAATTCGTAAACATCAAAAACACTTTAATTCAAATTGAAAAACGTTAGTTTGGTAGTCCTTGTTGAAATTATAATTTCATTTGTGCAATACGTAGATATTCCATATTATAAAATTCGTAATACAAATTTATATTCTATATTATGCAATCCGTAATGTAAATTTGGAAAATAATCTATATATTATGAATTATATTATTTGTAATGTAAATTTGGAAAATAACCTAAAATGTAAATTGCATTCTAAATTGTGCAATTCCTAATGTAAATTTACATTATGAAATATACAATCTGTAAGGCAAAAGTCTCTTCGTCCACTGACCTCCACGGTTGTCCCTTTTGGCGTCGCTTCCCCAAATTTTGAGCATATCCCCTCATTGTTACATCATTCAGAAACACCACTACAACTTTGAATCCTTCGTCACAAACTCTGAGAGGAAATACCCCTAACCCACATCTCCCATTTGAAGCATATAGGTTTGACACAAGCATGAAGGGAATCTGCATGTACAAAAAAGTCATTACCTTTTTGCAAACTTTTCCATGATTCAATCTATCTTTTGAGCTTCCCTAAGAAGTCAAAATCCTTTAAGAAACTCTCTAATTGCAGTGTCGAATTTCAATCCAAAAAATTTCGAAACACTTAATCTGGAATATTCTTTATGTATTCTGGATCGAGTATTCTAGAAAGTATTTTTGATCTAGAAATGTCTTCCACAATACTCATTTTTTATTTTCTTCTATTCCAAAATATAAAAAACAATTCGGGGATGAGTGTTTAAGAAAATATTTATGGATCTAAAAATATTTTCTGAAATACTAAATCTAGGATGTATAAAAAAATATATTCCAAATTAAGTATTCCAAAATGTATTTCCAGATCGAGAGATACTTTTCGAATTAAAAAAAAAAATATGGTGAATCCAGAATGCATTGTTCTCTCTTTTTTGTCAATAAATGCACGTGAAGCATTCCTTCAATTGAGTTTTCTATGCTAATAGTCCAAGTCTTTACCATGAAAGATAGAAATACTAAGGAATGAAAATGCTCGTAGGATGAAAAAAAATAAAGGTAAATTTAGAAAACGCAAATTGTATGGCTGGTTGAAATCAATCCTCGTGTTAACAAAAATCATAACCTAAAAGGTGCAAATAATGGTAACCAGAATCAAAACCTAAGCAAGAGAAATGAATATTGACTTCAAGAATATCATGTCCTACAAAATTGAGAAATGTGGCTACAAATGCTCATGAGAGGAGGAATAAACATCAACTCGTGTACATAGAAAAAGTGAGTAACTCCCATCAGGATAACTTCTCTTTAAATCAATTTACATCTATTAAAAATGGAGTTGAGAATGGAAAGAGGTGCAGGGTCTGTCCCGCGCTTGAAAGAGAGGAAGGAATAATGAGTTTGATTTAAGGTTTTTTAAATAAGGTTAATTAGGGGTAAAATGGGTATATTAAGTTTTATGGAGGTGGAGGAAAAGAAAGGGTCGTGCAAGAAGTTATAGGTTAGGCTTCCTCTTGCAGAAAACAGAACAAAGAAATAGTACTGGATAATTCTCTGCCTTTATTTATGAAGAAACTCTCATACATACACCTCCCAAATAGAGAAAGATATCTATGAAGGATTCTAATAATTTGAGAAAATACTACTTTACTTTTAGCCCTAATTAGACTCAAAACATTTTTTTCATTATGCCTTTAACAGTGCAATTATAGTCATTAAGATGTTTAAGTTTGGTGTTGTTACGTTTGGAGCTGCTCGTTGCTATTAGGCTGCTCACTTGGGTTGCTACACTGTCATAATCTTTTGTTGCCCTTTTTTGGGCTATGACATCCCCTTCTGCATCAACAAACACTTTGTCCTCAAGGTGCAGTGTTGGATAGTCTTTTAGCATTGTGTCTAGGTTCTCCCAAGTTGCATCTTCGGGGTACAGTCCTTGTCACTGAACCAATGCTTCTGCTGCACCAGAATTTGTTGAAGTACGCTAATCAAGCACTACTAGAGGTTGCAACTTTGGTTGATTATTGAAATTTGTTGGTGGCAGTTCCAACTTAGGCGTCTCAGCTTGATTATTGAATGATTCCAAATTTAAAGCATGGAAAACTGGATGAATTTGAGCTCCAGGAGGTAAATCCAGTTCAAAAGCCACTTCTCCAATTTGTTTGACGATGTAGAAAGGCCTATAAAATCTTTAGGACAACTTTGATATTTTAGTATTCGTGTAGTCACTTGTCGATATGGTCGTAACTTAACTAGAACTTGATCGCCTATTTTGAAAGGATGAGACATTATTCTTTTATCAGCATAATACTTCATAACAAATTGTGTCTTGAGCAACTTGGAGCATAGCTCATCCAATATGTCTTAGCATTTTATCAAATCTTCATTCACAACTTCATTGCGACTAGTTCTTATAACATATTAAGGTAGTGAAGGTGGTGGTTGGCTATACACAAACTCATAAGGAGTCACCACAGTAGAAAAATGTTTGGTTGAATTATAGTGCCATTCTGCCCATTGTAAATATTTCCCCCACAATTTTGTTTCAACATGGACAAAAGCTCTTAAATATTGCTCCAACATCTTGTTGCTTCCGTTTGTCAATCACTTTGCATATGATAAGCGGAAGACATTCGTCGCTTTATGCCACTAATTCAGAAAAGTTCTTTCCAAAAATTACTCATAAAGATAGTGTCCCTATCAGAAATTATGTTTTTAGGCATGCCATGTAGCTTGCACACCACTGAAGCAAATAATTCAACAACCTTAACAGCTAAAAAGTTTGTTGGAAGCATTCCAAAATGTATTGCTTTTGTAAACCTATCAACAACCACCAAAATCACCGTATAAGTTTGGAAAGAAGGGAGCTCCGTGACAAAATCAAGGGATATATCCTCCCAAACTACAGTAGGAGGAGAAATAGGTTGTAGTAACCCATATGGCAGTTATGTGGGTGACTTGATTTGTTGACACACGACACACCCTTTAACGAATTCAACCATGTCTATCTTTATTCCTTTCCAAAAGAAGTTATCACTTAGACGCACATAAGTTCTATGTATTCCAACATGACCAACCATTGGTGTGGCATGGAATTCTTCCAAAAGAACTTGCTTAAGAGGGGATTGGAATATAAATCTTGTTGTGATAGAGCAAGATTCCTTTAAAATTCTTAAATCCTAGATGCTCCTATGGGCAACAAAGCATACTTTGGTACAATTGTTTAAGAGCTAAATTTGAATTGTAAGCCTCTTGTATATTTGCAACCAACTCACATTGTGGCATTGTCAATCCTATCATCTATGGTGAACTCTCATTGATCCTACTCAAGACATCGGCTACTCGATTAGCTGCCCTAAGTTTATACACAATTTCATAAGTGTAGCCGAGTAACTTTAACAAGTAATATTGTTGTTTAGGCATTTGCACCACTTGTGTCATCAATTCTCAAAGACTTTTCTGGTCTGTATGAATTGTGAATTTTCTGCCCAAAAGGTAAGTGCACCAATTTTTTACCGCATCAGTGATTGCATTCCCTCACACAAGTCAAAGCTGCGGGAAGCTTTAAGCAAACCTTTTTACTGAAATAGCAAATGGGATCATTATTCTGCATCAAGACTGCTCCCACTCCTTGACCCCATGCATCCGTTTCTATTATGGAATCCTTCTGAAAGTTAAGCAATGTTAACACGGTAGTACGACTTGTAGCTTTCTTCAACTGATCGAATGATTGTTATGCTTCTTTAGACCAAGTGAAAGAATATTTCTTAAGGAAGTTGGTGACAAGAGCGTTATTGAAGCATAATGTTGAACAAACTTTCTACAAAAACCAACCAGTCCCAAATATTCACACAACTGTTTAATAGTGGTAGGTGTTGGCCAAGCAATCATTGCATGAATTTTCTCTGGATCTAGATTGATGCCATCCCTAGATATTATACGGCCCAAGTATTCTATCAATTCCTGGGTAAAGAAGCACTTGTTCCGCTTGAGAAAAAAATTGTTAGTCACCAGCCATTGAAAAACAATATCCAGGTAAGAAATATGATCTTCTAATGACTTACTATATACTAGTATGTCATCATAGAAGACTATAACAAACTTACACAAATAAGACTGAAACAGTATATTCATAGTTGACTAGAACGAAGCAGGTGCATTACACAACCCAAAGGGTATTTCTAAAATTCAAAATGTCCCTCGTGTGTGCCAAAGGCAGTTTTTGAAATGTCACCCGTGTTCAGTCTGATCTGGTGGTACCCAAAGAATAAGTCTAGTTCAGAAAACCACTATGACCCATAAAGCTCATTTAGCAATTCTTCAATGGAGGGAATAATAAATCGATCTTTTACTGTTATTGCATTGAGAGCTCTGTAATCAACATCGAACCTCCATGATCTATCTTTCTCTCGCACTAGCAAGACCGGGGAGGAGAAAGCACTATTACTTCGTTGTATAATTCATTCAGCCATCTTCTCTTTGATCTGATGTTCAATCTCACGTTTTTGAAAGTATGAACATTTGTAGGGTCTGACATTCATAAGATTTGACCCTTCCAATAGGGGAATGTGGTGATCAGTTGCTTAGATAGGAGGAAGGCCTCATGGTTCCTTAAACAATTTGAGATATCTATTCAAAATTTCCTCAATTTCTGGTAGTAGTGAAGGTTTAGGAAGCACCTATGATGGGGAGAGCAACTATAATTGAAAATATTCTACTATGACATCAGTAGAAATCATCCTTTTGAATTGATGTATAGTTGTTTCTTGAGGTGTTGTCTAGTGTTGGCCTATGAGTTCAACCAAGACTAGCCCCAATGTCGTGAGTCATTGTACCCCTAATATTATCTCAACTCCACTTAAGGGTAACACAAATAGATAAACCAAAAGTTAGTGAGGGCCAATTGTAATAATACCTATCTACAAACAGTTGAACATGCAAACTCCTCTCCGTTTCCTACCAAGACGTGAAAGCCTTGAGCTGGAGCAACTTGAAGGCCCAAAAATTTAACATGCGAGCTTGGATGAAGTTATGCGTGCAACCACTATCCATCAGTACTGCAATTGGAGATGCATTAACATGGCCCAACACCTTGAGAGTTTGGGGAATTGAATGGCATATCAATGCATGTAAGATGATTTGGGTCAATGTTGTATCCAGAGGTTTCATTGGGTTATTAGGAGTCAAGTCACTATATGGAGGGGACTCAAGTCAAGGTCATCAGTTTCTGGGTCGTTCGGTTCAACAATCAATAGCATGGACTCCCTCTTACATTTGTGACCAGGCAGATACCACTCATCGCAATAATAACACAAGTTCTTCTCACAATGGGTTTTGTGCTCTGCAGGAGAGAGTCGTTTGATGGCAATTGAATTAGGGTTTGATTTGGGTTTGATGTGGAAAGAGTTCACACTTTGGGTGGTGTAAGAAAATGGGTTGATAATGGTTATGGGTTTCATGGTGGAGGAGGAAGATTGGGTGTAACGGTTTGTGGAAGAAGCTTTGATAAACTTTTCTTCCTGCAATTTTCCAAACTTATGGTTTGAGACAGTGAAATCAGTTGGAAAGCTTGCACCTCTCGTCATATTTCAGGTTTAAGTCCAGAAACAAAGCAATTGAGGAAAAATAGAGGGAGTAACCCCATAATCTAGTTTGCTAGATATTCAAATTGATTTTGATATTCATGGATAATGGAAGTTTGGCAACGCTTGAACAAGGCTCCTTCATAATGTGACAATGTAAAAAAAACTTCTAAAGCATGAAGGAAATTCTGCCAAGTTTAGATTAGTTTGTTATCATACATCCATTGGAACCAAGTAAGGGATTTCCCTTCCATGGAAAAGGCAACCATTTGAAGTCTTTGATCTTCTGGAGTCCTATGATAGTCCAAAAATTGTTTGATTTTGAAGATCCAAGATAATTATTCAGAACCATCAAATAGGGGCATATCTAATTTCAGAGAGGTTCGAGTAAAGGGTTGAAGGGTAGAGTCATTTGTTGTGAGATCTCCGGAAGCATTATGAATCGCCACTTGTGCTTCCAAATTGGCCATATGAATACTCATTGCTTTTTGGAACACTTTTTGACTCTCAAGCAGTTGAAGAATGGAATCCAGTCTTTTATCGCTCTTTGATGATGCCATGAACTCTCAATGAAAGCACCAAATGTAATGCCTATTTTATAGGTTAGGCTTCCTTCTACAGATGACAAAATAAATAAACAAATTTGGATAATTCTCTACCTTTATTTATGAAGAAGATCTCATACATATAATAGTTTCCATACGCCTCCCAAACAGAGAAAGATATATATGAAGGATTCTAACAACCTAAAAAGATATTGATTTGCCCTTGCCCTAATTAGACTAAAAATATTTACTAGATTATGCCTTTAATAGTGCAGTCATAGTCATTAAGATGTTTAAGTTTGATGTTGTTATGTTTGGGCATGCTCCTTGCTATTGGGCTACTGCTCACTTGGGTTGTTGCACTGTCATAATCTCCTATAACGGCTTCTTCCTGCACCCCAAACCATTTCTCCTGTACCCCTAAAACTTTCCTTATTTCCAATTTTGCCCACAGTTAAAGTTAAATGAAGAAAGAGAAAAAACAGTAAGAAATATTCAACTACACTACACACCTGCACCTAGCCAGGGAATTTGAATATGCTTTTGCTGTAGGCTTGTGCACCCCCAAAGAATCTTGTTGACCTAAACGCACATTTAAATTTAGCTTCTCTTTTTTCCATTCACGCTTGTTGCTGCCTCTTTCTTCGCCTTCATTTTTCCATTCACCCATTGACGTTGTTGTGTTGTTGTGTGGTGAAGATCATCAAGCACTAGCAAGCACCAATCCAAGAGCAGTTCGCGACGACGCTTCCAGCATTCACAAACAACCTTCCCCTTCTGCAGTTAATCCATACACGTCGTCTATTTAAGTTTTTTCAAATTTTTAATGTTTTTTCGTGAATGTTTACGGTGATTGATGAATCTATCTATCTATCTATCTATCTATCTATCTATCTATATATATATATATATATATATATATATATATATATATATATATATATATATATATATATATCATGATTCCATCTACGCCAAAACGGGTCTTTTGATATTTTTTTGTCTTATGAAATGGATTACAAAATCTGTTTCATGATTGTTAGCAACTGATTCCAAAAGTCGTTTCTTGCGTTTTTTATATGAAACGAATTACAAAATCTGTTTCATGATTTTTAGAAACGGATTCCGAAAGCCATTTCGTAAATATTGCGGTTTTTTATATGAAATGGATTACGCAATCCGTTTCACAACTTACAGAAACGAATTTTGAGATCCATTTTATAATTTGGTTTTGTTAATTTTTAGACAGATTTTGCGTTCCGTTTCATGTATTTGGAAAACGGATTTTGATATTCGTTTCTTTTTAATATTCTATTTTATTTTATTTTAGTTTTAATATTTATTTTGTTCAGTTTTTGACTTCATGGTTAACAGAGTGATATATATATATATATATATATATATAAATTTAAAGTTGAACTCATTTTAAATTTTACTTTTTTATTTAATTTATTTCTTAATTAATTATATAAAAGAAAAATTGTAAAACAAATTAAATTAAAAAATACTTAAACCGTAAATTAAAAAATTATTCATTCTATTATAACTATTTTTAATTTATTTAAAGTAATATGTTTTTTAAATTTTAAATGTTTTATTTATTTATTAATTTTTGTTTTATTTTATTATGTTTTCATATTTTTTAATATATATCTGAAAATAAAATTTTATATATATATATATATATTTAATTTAATTTAATTTAATTTTTAAATAACTTTTTGAAAAATAAATGTAATTATAAAAATAAATTAAATTAAATGATAATTAAACTTTAAATTAGATAAAAAACAAAAGCAAACATTTATTTCGGTTCTTTTTAAATTTATTTTAAATTTAATGTCTTGTGAATTTTAAGTATTCTTTTAGTATACTATTTTCGGTTTTAATCGTATTTACATATTTAATGTATACTTTAAAAATAAAATAATATGTTAATATATTTTAACAAATATTTTAAAATAAAATAAAATATTTATATTTATATAATTTTGCTTTTATATAATATGCTAAACCCTAAACAAAATTTAAAACAGTAGTTTTGTTTTATGATTTTTATTGGATTATAATGTTTCAAACTTTGAATTATAGATATGGCTAGGACACGAGAAAATTTATCTAGACATGGTTCACATGATGCATTCGAGAGTTCCAGACAGGATGCTGCACGGAGGAGACCGACAGCTTCAGCTCGTAGAAGGGGTCAGCACAAGGCTAATGTTGTTCAGGATGATGTTGTTGAGCATGAGGTTTCCGATGTTCCTCAAGACGAGGAGCAGGGGATTCATAACGATGCTGCAGGATTTCCAGGTGGTCCGTCTGATACATCTTTATTGACTCAGTACCAGGATCATGTTGCACGAATGATATAGGATGGTCAGGTAAGTAAGAAGTTTTTATAAATGTTTAATTTTATTGTTGTTATGTATTTTTATTCTTTTATGTTTCTTTTATGTTAGGATCGAGTTGTGAAAATAGTCTCCTATATTAAAAAAGTGAAGAAATTAGGACATCCTCACCCTTCTATTCTCCCATTTGTGGTAGCTTTTAGATTATCACCTCTGTGCGATATTTTATACGAATATACTAATCTTTGGTTAGTATTGGGTTTCGTGGAGAGATGACATCCTGAGACTAATACTTTTCATCTACCCATTGGGGATATGATCATCACTTTAGATGACGTCTGGTCGCTCCTCCATCTTCCCATCACTGGACAATTTTGCTCCACTGAAAATATTGAATATGAAGATTCAGTTGAGATTTTGATGACACTTCTTGGTGTTGATCGGGCCATGGCTTGCGATGAGCTGAATCAAAGTCGGGGTGCACAGGTCAGACTTAGCTGGTTGAGAGAGTTGTATGATAGTTGTTGTGATAACGAGCTATGGGAGTTTGCTGCACGTGCATATCTTTTGCACCTTGTAGGGTGCACGATATTTGCTAATAAAAATGCCACCTATGTTCGTACACATTACCTCGAGCTATTTAGAGATCTCCCGACATGTCGTAGATATGCTTGGGGAGTTGCTGCTCTTGTCTACTTATATGAGCAGCTAGGAGATGCCAACTTTGCAAATACAAAGCAATTAGCTGGATATCTACCTCTTCTACAAGTACCCTTTTATATTACATTTTGTTCATATTTTACTTGTTTTTTGTTTTATATCACAATAGTTAAATGAAATGTTATTTGATACAGGCTTGGATATATGAGCACTTCCCTGCATTGGGAAGGAAGCAATTACGGGATACATATGTGGAGACCGAACCCCGTGTCATACGTTATGTCACTGGACGCGCTATTTCTGCTATAACTGATGTTAGACTCCAGCTGGATGCCTTGACATATGATGAGATGATTTGGAATCCATATGTAGCACATAGAGCTGGTCGACCACTTCTAACAAATGGTATGTTTTCTGGCTTCCTGAGGCTTGGTACCCTCGTACACCGTCATCTACCAGAGCGTGTGCTGCGACAATTTGGCTTCATGCAGCCTATTCCATGACCACCGAGTTCGCTTCCCATGGTGGACTTTGGGACTATTGATGATCGGTGGAGAAACCACAAGCAGTTTGTCGTAGTTCAGGTGCTCTCCGCGCCAGCTCCTTTTTCATGTTCAGATGGATATTTGTAGTGGTTTAGGAGAGTCTCCCATCCATACATTTTACGCGGAGTTGAGACCGACCGACCTAGCCTTGTGATTGTGCCTCAACTTCGTCAGAATTTGCCAGATGACATAATAGTTCAGAGGCGTCACCGTCATCATCTTCTGGTGGTTTATTGGTATGTTACAAATTTATTTGTTCATATTTTTAGTAACTTAAATATTTGACATTAACTTGGTATTATCGTAGGGTGTCGTTAAACGCATTGTCAGTGGTCTTCAGCGGATAATAGACTGTAGAGACATTAGTGAGGGCACAATTGTTGGCAAAAGCAATACAAGTCTAAATGCTGAAGCAAGATTTTGATGATGATAAAAGAAGCCATGAAAGCCATCTGGAAGCCAAGATGAAGACCATGTGTTGTAGTGTTTAAAGCTATCTTGTAAAATGTAATTAGATTAGTTAGAATCAGTATTGTACAAGAAAATTATAGTGCTTCTCGAAAAATCAAAGTGATAATCGATTATCACTTAGAATAATCGATTATCCTGAGTTGAACAAATTTTTTCCAAGAAAACACTGGAATAATCGATTATCACCTCTGATAATCGATTATCTGCTAAAAAATTTGTTTTTCATAAACCACACTGGAATAATCGATTATCACTTGTGATAATCGATTATCCTGGTTAGTTGGGCGCGACTGTTCAGCTTTTTGACCTACTTTCTGAAACCCCTATTTAAGGAACCTCAAAGTTACTTCTCACTTACCTTTTTGAGAAGCTAGAGTACTAGTGTTGTGACTGCAAGAGAGTTCTCAATTGAAGCTTTGAAAAACCTAGTGTGGGTAGAGCGATAACTTTTCCTGAGAGGTGTTCTAGGAGATTAAGTGTTGCTGCTGTTGCTAGGAAAGCTAAGGTCAAGGTTCTCTGTGTGATTCAGAGAAAGGTGTTCATCTCTTGTGTGATTCAAGAGAGGTGTTTTCTTTCCTTACACTCTTAATATCTGATTGTAAATCTGTTACTTATTAGTGATTTAGTTAATCTCTTTTTTGAGAGATTAACAACTGGACATAGGGTCTTTTGATCCGAACCAGTATAAATACTTGTGTTCAATCTTCTTCTCTATCTCTTTATTGCATCTATTATTGTGTTTAAAGAAATTATTTGTTGATCCAATTGATAAATTTTGGAAAAATTTAAAATATTAATTTTATTTCTTAAAAACCAATTCATCCCCCTCTTGGTTTTGTCCGCACGCTCAAACATTCCGCTGCGCGATACCAACAATTGGTATCAGAGCTTGCTTTGATAGTTATTCAAAATTTTCGAAAATGGTTGGACAAAATCAAACCTTTGCCGAGGGTGCGTCTATCAACAGACCTCCTCTATTTACTGGTGAAAATTATCCTTTCTGGAAAGTTAGAATGCAAATTTTTCTGGAATATGTTGATAGAGGTATTTGGGATGCTGTTTTAAATGGTCCATTTGTTCTTGTTAATATTGTAAATGATGTGCAGGAACCAAAGCCATTCTCGCAATGGACAGCAGACGAAAATAGAAGAGCCCAGTATGATGTAAAAGCTAGAAATATAATTTCATCTACCTTAACCCTAGATGAGTTTTACAGGATCTCAGTTTGCACCAGTACACAAGAAATGTGGAAAATATTGCGTGTAACCCATGAAGGAACAGACGATGTGAAAAGAGCACGCAAGAACTCCTTGATCTAAGAATACGAAATGTTTCGGATGCAACAAGGAGAAACTATATACGATGTGCAGAAACGATTCACACATATCGTCAATCATCTCACAGGTCTAGGTAAAACTTTTGACACTGATGAATTAAATATAAAAGTTCTTAAATCCTTGAACAGGACTTGGCAGCCGAAGGTGACAATCATCACAGAGTCACAAAATTATGCGACAATGATGATGGCGGCTCTGTTTGGAAAGCTGAGAGAACATGAGCTTGAACTAGGCAGATTAAATGATGAAGAAGATATTGGAAGAAAGAAGAACATAGCCTTTAAAACTGAAATGGTTAAAGGCAAAAGACAAAAGGAAGAAGAAGATTCGGATGATGATGCAAATCTTAGTCTTATGATTAAGAAATTTACAAAATTCATGAAGGCCAAAGGTAAAAATCAATTCAAAAGCAACAAGAAGGATAATCAAGGATCATCCTCAAATTTCAAATGCTATGGATGTGGAGAATCTGGACACGTCAAAGATGACTGCCCAAATTCAAAGAAAAGTGAAGAAAAGAAGGGTAGAAAATTCTTCAAAAAGAAAGCATACATAGCTTGGGAAGACAATGCCTCAAGCTCATCAAATTCTAGCGATTCTGAAAATGAAGAAGCAAATCTATGTTTGATGGCTAATCATGATGATTCTGACAGTGAGATGACTTCTAAATCCAGAAGATCAATGTGGTATCTCGACAGTGGTTGTTCAAGACACATGACTGGAGATCAAAAGAAGTTTAAGAACTTTAAAAAGAAGGAACAAGGATTTGTCACTTATGGGGATAACAACAAAGGAAAAATACTTGGAACAGGTGATGTAGGTGGAGGAAATACTTTGGAGATCAAGGATGTACTTTATGTAGAAGGACTAAAGCACAATCTTCTCAGTATAAGCCAATTATGTGATAAAGGACTCAAAGTAATATTTGAGAGTGATTACTGCACTATTCATCAAAAGGAATCCAAAGAAATAGCCTTAAAAGGTATGAGACACAATAATATTTACTTGATTGATCTTGATACTACATCATCTAGTGATATAACTTGTCTGGTTGTTAAAGAAGAAAATCCCTGGTTATGGCATAAACGAGCTGCTCATATTAACATGCAACAATTAAACAAACTGATTTCTAAAGAATTAGTAATTGGATTGCCAAAAATAAAGTTTGAAAAAGATAAACTATGTGATGCATGTCAAAAAGGAAAACAAGTAAAATCTTCATTTCATTCAAAAAATGTGATTTCCACATCAAAACCTTTAGAACTTTTGCATATGGATTTGTTTGGTCCTTCAAGGACAAAAAGCTGTGGAGGGCACCTAGAACTCCTCAACAAAATGGAGTTGTAGAAAGGAAAAATAGATCTTTAGAAGAATTAGCTCGCACAATGTTGAACGAATATGATGTGCCTAAATATTTTTGGGCTGATGCTGTGAGCACTGCTTGTTATGTATTAAATAGAATGCTCATTAGACCAATTTTAAAAGTTACCCCCTATGAATTGTTTAAAGGAAGAAAGCCTAATGTAGCACATCTAAAAATATTTGGATGCAAATGCTTTGTTCTAAATAACGGAAAAGAAAATTTGGGTAAATTTGATTCTAAAGCTAATGAAGCTATTTTCTTAGGATATTCATTAACTAGTAAAGCCTATAGGATTTTTAATAGAAGAACCTTGAATATGGAAGAATCTATGCATGTTGTTTTTGATGAAATTGTGGACCTTGAGGAGAACCCTCTTGAGTCAAATAAAACAAATGCAGGTGATGAAGAATATTTCAAAGAAGCCCTTGATGAGATGTATCTAAATGAGAATCCACTGATTGAACCTGAAGATCTTGCCAAAAGTTGGAAATCACCTAGAAGATTATCTTTAGAAAATGTCATTGGAGATATATCAAAGGGAGTTGTTACTAGAAATATGTCAAATTTTTGTATGACTGTTGCCTTTGTTTCACAGATAAAACCCAAAAGTGTAGACGAAGCTCTTCAAGATGATCAATGGTGCATAGCAATGCAAGAAGAGCTGAATCAATTTGAAAGGAATGAAGTTTGGGAACTCATTCCTAGGGATGATTCACACCAAGTAATAGGAACAAAATGGGTGTTCAGAAACAAGCTGGATGAGGATGGAAACATCACTAAAAACAAAGCCAGACTTGTAGCAAAGGGATACAGACAAGAAGAAGGTATAGACTATGATGAGACTTATGCTCCAGTTGCCAGGTTAGAAGCTATACGTTTACTTCTTGCCTATGCTTCTCTCATGAAATTCAAACTATATCAGATGGATGTCAAAAGTGCTTTTTTTAATGGATTTATAAAAGAAAATGTGTATGTTGAACAACCACCTGGTTTTGAAGACTATAAGTTTCCTAATCATATTTATAAATTAAAGAAAGCATTGTATGGATTAAAACAAGCACCTAGATCTTGGTATGAACGATTAAGTACATTTCTGTTAGAAAATGATTTTGAAAGAGGAAAAATTGATTTAACCTTGTTTATTAAAAGAGTAAATAAGCACATTTTACTAGTTCAGATTTATGTAGATGACATAATATTTGGGTCTACTGATAGTTCACTATGTAAAGGATTTGCAAGCATAATGCAGGGAGAATTTGAAATTTCAATGATGGGAGAATTGACATTCTTTTTGGGTCTTCAAATTAAGCAAATGGAAAATGGAACCTTCATTTCTCAATCTAAGTACTGTAAAGAAGTACTTAAGAAATTTGGAATGGATACTGCTAAGGAAGCAAGTACTCCTATGGGAACCTCCTGCTATCTAGACAAAGATGAATTAGGAATAGAGGTAAATCAAACTATGTTTAGAGGCATGATAGGTTCTTTGTTGTATCTTACTGCTAGTAGGCCTGACATTATGCAATCTGTATGTGTGTGTGCTCGTTTTCAAGCCAATCCAAAAGAATCACATCTTACTGCAGTAAAAAGAATTTTAAAATACTTAAAAGGAACTGCATGTTTTGGACTATGGTATCCTTCAGGAGCATCTCCTAATTTGATAGGCTATTCAGATGCTGATTATAGTGGTTGTAAAATAGATAGAAAAAGTACCAGTGGTACTTGTCACCTCTTAGGTAGTTCATTAGTCTCTTGGCACTCTAAGAAACAAGCTTGTGTGGCTTTGTCAACTACAGAGGCTGAATACATAGCAGCTGGAAATTGTTGTGCTCAAATTCTTTGGATGAAACAACAACTAGAAGATTATAATATCTTTCTAAATCACATACCTCTGAAATGTGATAATACCAGTGCTATTAATTTAACCAAAAATCCCATAATGCACTCTAGGACAAAGCACATTGAAATAAGGCATCATTTCCTAAGAGATCACATTAATAAAGGAAATTGTGAGATAGAATATGTAGATACAAAGCACCAATTAGCTGATATCTTTACCAAACCTTTAGCTAAAGATAGATTTTATGAACTAAAAAGAGACTTAGGCATATTAGAAATCTCTTAAATTGCCAAAAACTCAAATTCCTTAAAAATCCGAAAAATAGCGTTAATAATCGATTATAAGTGTCAATAATCGATTATCAGACTCTCTTCAAAAATCCCAAAACATACTGGAATAATCGATTATTTTGGGTAATAATCGATTATCCTTAAATTCTCAAACTTAAAATTCAAAAATATTTTGTAATAATCGATTATTTTGGGCCATAATCGATTATCCTTAATTTTGAGCCAAAAATTAAAAACTCACTGGAATAATCGATTATCACTTAGGATAATCGATTATCAGCTCGTCAGACTTCATATTTTTGCCCAGTTCATGAACAAATAATTGATTATCATCTTAGAATAATTAATTATTACACGTCGTTGGACCAACAAATTTCAAAAACTAGCTGTTGCAACGGCTAGATTTGCATCAAATCGCGTGTATATGGTCGTTGGAGTCTTCTCTCTATAAATATTAGCCATTTTTGTCACCAGAACACTCTTTTCTCTTCATCAACACTCAAGACCCTCTCCTTTTCTCATTTTTCACAAACTCTCAAAGGCTTCCCTCTCCTTTACTTAAACCATGGCTGAATCCTCTCGTAGAAAGATTCCTACACGCAGAAGGACTGCATCTCATGCCTCTCAACCCTCAACTGCACCTAGAACAGCCTCCATTGAAGGATGGATTTCGGATGAAGAAAAAAAATCTGAGTTCATCACATTGTGGAAAGACAAACCCCTCATCACTCCAAAATTCATCCAGTCTCAATGGTTTGTAAATCGCCATTTCACAATTCAAAACTTTTTGGCTGAACAAGGTGTGAAATTCTTCACAGAGATGCAAGGCACCTACTACCCAGATTTGGTACGAGCCTTTTACTTCAATTACAAATTCAGAGATGGAGTTGGGTTCACAAAAGTGAAAGGTGTCCACATCATTTTAGATGATGATATTTGGGAAAATGTTGCACAATTTCCCATTCATGATGGCACATCTCCAATCCTCACGGCTGGCATTGAAGGGTTCAACAGAATTTTTGCATATAGATCCTTTATGCGACGCGCAGATCAAGAAATAGGCCGCCAATTATTAGCTGAACCTCTCAAAATCGATGAGCGTCTACTTCACTATCTCATTGTTTGGATTTTATGTCCACGTGGTACAAACCACGCACAGTGTAGTGAAGCAGATCTTATGATCATATATGCCATGCTCAACCACATCCCTATCTATTGGCCAAGCATCATTCTTGACACCATGCTCAAAGCCAAGAGATTGCCTCAATATCCTCTCCCGTATTCCTTGCTCATCTCTCGTGTTTGTGAGTATAAAGGGGTAACTGTCTCTGATGAACACTCTCATAAGACAACTGCAACAAACAAAATTACGGAAAACTCCTTGAAGCAGATGAAATATTTTCCTTTTGGGAATACCTACATTCACAAGGATGATATGCCGCCCTCCGACAATGAAGAGGAAGAAAATCCTCCCACTGCTCCTATTACTCCTGTTGACACAAATATTGGATCATCCAGTGGCGTTAGTGGCTCATCCTCTTCTTTAGAGGATCACATTCTAAATCTCAACTAGAGATTTGAAGAATTCTTTCTTCTCTCCACTCACAGACATGAAGAAGTCACTAGCTTAATTAGAGGATTAGATTCTAGGATCTCTAACTTAGAACATAAATTTGATAAATATGAGGAAGATGATGACATGAGTCAAGACTTTTAAAGTCTCTATCATAGTCTATTTTTTAAATTGTAATCTATTTTCCAGTTTTATTATTTTCAATAAAAGTATATTTGTCTTGTTATTCTTTACCATTGCCTAATTGAGGGGGAGCTTCTTTATTAAAATTTTTTTTCATATGATCAAAACAGGGGGAGAAAAAGTTTAAACGTTTAAACCAAACAGTGCTACTAACAAATCTACTTGTAAGATATTTTGATTCTAGATACTTTAAACATATTGTTTTGATCATCATCAAAAAGGGGGAGATTGTTGGCAAAAGCAATACAAGTCTAAATGCTGAAGCAAGATTTTGATGATGATAAAAGAAGCCATGAAAGCCATCTGGAAGCCAAGATGAAGACCATGTGTTGTAGTGTTTAAAGCTATCTTGTAAAATGTAATTAGATTAGTTAGAATCAGTATTGTACAAGAAAATTATAGTGCTTCTCGAAAAATCAAAGTGATAATCGATTATCACTTAGAATAATTGATTATCCTGAGTTGAACAAATTTTTTCCAAGAAAACACTGGAATAATCGATTATCACCTCTAATAATCAATTATATGCTAAAAAATTTGTTTTTCATAAACCACACTGGAATAATCGATTATCACTTGTGATAATCGATTATCCTGGTTAGTTGGGCGCGACTGTTCAGCTTTTTGACCTAATTTCTGAAACCCCTATTTAAGGAACCTTAGAGTTACTTCTCACTTACCTTTTTGAGAAGCTAGAGTACTAGTGTTGTGACTGCAAGAGAGTTCTCTGAGTGTTCTTAATTGAAGCTTTGAAAAACCTAGTGTGGGTAGAGCGATAACTTTTCCTGAGAGGTGTTCTAGGAGATTGAGTGCTGCTGCTGTTGCTAGGAAAGCTAAGGTCAAGGTTCTCTGTGTGATTCAGAGAAAGGTATTCATCTCTTGTGTGATTCAAGAGAGGTGTTTTCTTTCCTTACACTCTTAATATCTGATTGTAAATCTGTTACTTATTAGTGATTTAGTTAATCTCTTTTTTGAGAGATTAACAACTGGACGTAGGGTCTTTTGATCCGAACCAGTATAAATACTTGTGTTCAATCTTCTTCTCTATCTCTTTATTTCATCTATTATTATGTTTACAGAAATTATTTGTTGATCCAATTGATAAATTTTGGAAACATTTAAAATATTAATTTTATTTCTTAAAAACCAATTCACTCCCCTCTTGGTTTTGTCTGCACGCTCAAACATTCCGCTGCGCGATACCAACAACAATTGCTTGGGATCGCACGCATGAGTTATTGCAGATGACTCGTGATGCCAGTGAAGAGGAATGGTCCACATGACATGAATTTCTTGGAGAGGAATCATCTCAGGATCATATCGTGCTAATTCACACGCACATGGAAGACCATAAGTTTGTATGAGAATGCAGCCACAACGACTAGTATCGAATCCAATCTTCTTTACTCTTTCTAACTCTGGAATAAGGAGTTCTAAGGCACATCTAGAAATATTTCCCACTAATCTTCTATAAATCAATGCCTTGTAAGAGTCACTCATCAGATTTAGACTTCTTTCAAAAGATGCCTTTATTTCGTTATGTTGCAAGATAATAACGTGAATTTCATCCCAACACGAACAAAGGTCTCCCACACTACTTCCAAGAACTTTCTTCAGACTCCAGTGAGCAGACTCAACCCTAGTATAATTTATACATGGAATCATATAAACCATTAATAAAAAAATGAATTAATAGCAAAATGCAAACATACCTGTTTGATGTTGTATTCCCTAAATGCATAACTTTGTTCGTCCATGCCTTCACAAAGTATTTATTGTAAGGAATGATCCACGAGTCATTAACATATTCAAATAATACAGGCCATGACTGGCAAACAAGCTCAAGACGGTTAACACAATCATTAAACTTTAACTTATCTTCGCAGTCCATGACATTCTCCCAGGCTTGTAGTACAACATCCCATGCATCAATAGAATTCACTAACATTTTGCACTTTGCCTGCACATATTTTTGAATATGGAAACGACATAGAAGATGATAACACTCAGGGAACACAGTGCCAACAACATTCATTAGAGCCAGATCCCTGTCAGTTACAATGACTTGTGGACCACCCTTAGACGTCATAAACAGACCTCTTAGCCTTTCAAGAGCCCAAGTGAAATTATTTTGCTTTTCATTGGATAAAAATGCAAACGCAACTGAGAAAGTTAATCTTGTTGAGGTCACACCAACAATCTCAAGCAATGGCAACCAATATTTGTTAGTTTTGTAAGTATTATCCATTAAGAACACAATATTGAATGAATTTAACAACTTCACAGCATCAGGATGAGTCTAGAACAGATCGCTAACCACATCAGATTCATCAACACATCTACTAAAATGGATATAGTGATCACATTCCAACATCAACATTAATTGTTGTAACTCAGTCCTTGAACCTTATATTGAACGTTTGTACCTATATCTTGCATTATATACTTGCTTCAAAGTTGTAACATTACACTCATCTATTTCTTTGAGAGTGAGAAGTATATTTGCAGGTTTTACTTGACTTTTAGTCATATCAATAAGCAACGACTGTTCAGTAGACTTCAATCTACCCGCATAAGGGTGACCAACTAGAGTAGATGAGACATCGTGATTATGGTAACCACATTTTACGTTCAACACCCATCTCTCCCCTTGAGAGATGGGTCTCCCTCTCAATCTAAAGGGACAATCACATTTTCTTGTCCCAGACAAACTCGGTTCTATATCACATTTGTATTTTCTATATTTTCACCTCTTTCACAACCTAATAATACATGGGTCTTTCTTCCTGGTTGTCCATTATATTTATTTGATCTTAGAATAATAACAACAAATCCAAGATTAAAAGCAACCCCTCTAACCCACTTAATTAAATCTTCACGTGCTGGGAAGATATCATCGATTGTAAAATGATATGTATAATCTTGTTCGCAGATATCATGAACAAAATTAGAAAAGTCTGACATGAGACTACAAATTAGTTGAGAATCCACTTGAGAATCCAAGAAACTCAAATAACTAAAATGGTGATCTTCCATAATGAGCTATAATAAAAAAATAAAATATTTTAATACGTCAAACAACCCCATTAAGGGCAAGCACATAATAACATATAAGAATATCATAAAACAATGCAACACGTATCAGAGAAAACAATGCAACACGACACCTCACTAGACTGTCTCACCTATTACACAACAGACACTACATATGCAAAGTAAAGTTCTCATAGAGATGCAAAGTTCTTAGACAAACACGAAGTTAGACACAAATTCTGCCAACATTTCATCAATTTCAAAACTGTTTCATCAGAGTCAATTCACATTCAAAACTGATTGCATGGTGGTGATATTCAAAATTGATTGCATGGTGGTGATAGAGAATATTTAGAGAGTGATACAAACCATTTTCACCTCACTCACGCACCAATACACACTCACTCACAAACTCACGCACACCACTGCACTCACTCACCAACACACTAAATCCACATTCAATACCAACACACTAAATCCACATTCAATGCGCACATAAACACCTAAACAACATTATTTTATTTCATGAACAAAAACAAAGATTAGGGTTAATAAAAGGTCAAGAACCCTTCATTTAAAAATTTCAAAAATGAAATTCAAATTTAAAAATTTCAAAACGAAATTCGTGATCCGTTTCAGAAAAGTATGAAGCGGATCCCGAAATCCGTTTCATAAAAAATTTATGAAACGGATTTTGGGATCCGTTTCATACTTTTCTGAAACGGATCACGAATTCCATTTTTGGAAAAAAAATTAAAATTTGTGAAACAGAATTCGTGATCCGTTTCAGAAAAGTATGAAACGGATTCCAAAAGCCGTTTCATAAAAAAACATGGAAACTTTTGAAACAGATTATGAGATCCATTTCATATTTTTCTGAAACGGATCACGAAATCTGTTTCACAGAATAAAAAGGAAAAAAAAAATACAAAATTAACATTAACATTCCAACCATTCAAATCAAATTACAAAACATTTGGAAGGAGGCTAACCTGCTAGCAGAAAAGACAAGAGGAGAGCTTTCAAGAAAAAAATGAATGAAACTGAACCTCGGACAGGGACCACCTTCAAGGACAGAAGAGAATGAAGCACAGTGAGAATGAGAAGAGAATAAACAGGAGAGTTTTCAAAAATAAAATTAATGAAACTGAACACGAACCTCCTCGGACCAAGGACCACCTTCAAGGAGAGAATGAAGCACAAAGAAGAGAATTAAAATGAAGGGACCATTCAGAAATGGGACCACACTTAGAAAGCACAAAGGACTTGGAGAAGAAAGGGAGACGAGAAAGAAGCTATCAAAATAATTTGGGGCTGCAACTCAGATAAACAAAATAGTTGTCATAGTAAATATCATTTACTGCTCTTCCACCCGTTTTCACCCACTGTCAGCTACAAATTAATTAGGGGTAAAATGATAAATTTGGGAGATACTGAAGAAAACTTGGAGGTGCATGGAGAAGGCGCCTCTCCTATTGTCCTTTTGTGGGCCATGACAAAGAAGCACCTAGAGGTGGATCTACGACCTCCAGTATCTGAGGCCAATCAAAATCACATATAACAGTGTAAGAGAAATGGACTTTTCAACAACTTATTTCATAAAAAGACCATGAAAGGTGCCTGAGGTACCAAAGAATTCTCTTGAATATAACCTAGAGAGTGTCAAGAGAAGTTGCCATAAATTGGCAATTTTGTTGATAACATAGCCAATTTTAAGTTTAGTAGAAGATCACGAATGAGAAGAGATTAATCGGGTATCTGTTTGACTTCAATATCAAAGAAAAAGTCTAAGAGGCCAAGGGTTAAGAAAACAAGTTAAATTGAGTTGCTACTTGTCGAAATGAAGAGTACCATCGTGTAGTGCACATAGTATTTAAATAGTAGTATTTGCATATTTTGTAATTCCTATTCCACCCATAATTTATTGTTCCGCCCAATAATATGAAAAATTATTAATATAGTCATTCATTCATTGTCAATTTGGCACTATATTTAAATTATCTAATATAATTATAACTTTGATGACTTGATATGAAAAATATAATTCTGTATTATGTAATATAATATTATTTAAAATTATACCATTCAAATATAGTTCAAAATTAGGAAATACGAAATATAGGTTTAAATAGAATCTCAAACATAGTTTTAAGCTATAGAATATGAAATGTAATTCTAAATTATTCAATCTAAAATATAATTCCAAATACATTAATAACATATAGTTTCATATTACATAATTTAATATACAGTTATCCATTACATTCTAATATACTGTTCAAACTACTACATTTTAGATTATTCAATTTGCAACTATGTTTTATATCAGTTATTCGACCTTTTTTTTTACTTTATATTGCATACATCTAATTTACAATTTATTATAGATTATGTAGTTAAAAAACATTTAGGGTTCCATAATCTAAAAAAAAAACATAGTTATAAATTGACTAAAACGTAATTTTGAAATTGTTCCAAATGACCTTATTCTTAAATCAGTATTAAAACAATAATTGCAAGTTTTTTGAAACAATAAATCCGTAACATTTTTAAATATATTCCATAACTTACCCAGAACATGTAATCAGGAAGATGTTCAACATATTTGGAAAAGAGTGAGACTTTTTATCTAAATAATAATAGACAGATGTAATAGTAAATGTTTTATACCCGTGATAAAACAATGTTTAATACCCTAACTAATATGGCGCAGAATAACTAATGAACATATTATTCATAGTTTCTCAGTGGGTAGTTGTATAACAGCAGATTTATAAGATTGATTTTAATTTTTCTAGTTTAGAGCATTGAGCATGCTTTCATGATCTTAAGATACCACTTTTACTTGCTTCCATCACACTCCGTAGTGCTTTCACCTCTCCTTTTCCTTTCCCACCTCAGTCTTCTCATTATCAGTAACATATTGTACACTGTTTGACTTAATTTCTTTTTCGGGTGACATGTAAGATGTTGCTCTATTTCCAGATCAAAATATATGATAAACCCAATCTAAGGTTTACGATGCAACCTTTCACTATGTCCTACCATCAACAAGAGTGATATCAGAACTTAGGAATTCAAACGATCCAATGTAAGTTGTGCCATTCATCATTGCGTAATAACAACATTGTAATTTAATTAACGTCTAAAAGACACCGATTGCTTTTATTTGAATCAATGAACGGTAAACAGCAACATCCCAAAGAAAGAGAAGTATTCCATCGTTACACAGTAACAACTAGCTCAAGGATAGGCTTACAAAAAGATGGTACAGCATCGAAAATTTGCACATTGCTTCTCTTGCCTTCATTGTAATATTTTGCTGGCAATGGGAAAGGTTGGAGCTACATCAACAGGTACCTAGGGTACATACACCATACAATATATCCGGAATTAGTTTCTGTATGCACAAACAGACTATAGAGTCTAATAAAAATAATTATAAGATTTTAATAATACGATCAAGATTTTAATAATTAATTTAATTTCCAGGTCCTCACAGTTTTCTTTTTCCTATATACTTCTAGTCGAGATAGACTAGGCCATGCTATTCACATATTTAAGCTGGAAAATGCAAATCTTCGTTATTCACATATAAAATGCATTAAGTACATATATATCAATCAGATGTATGTAATCAAACTGAATAAAAGAGAAATTATTTTCTTCTAATTTTGAGATTAAGCAAAGTTGTTTAATAGACATTTAAGTTGCCCTCCAAAAGTTGACACATACTATGTGAAACTTCATAATACCCACTTTTGCGTATGCTTAATAGAAAAGGTGAGCCAATCAGAGTAGTCAATTTACCAAAAACAGATATAGGTTCTAATGTCATGTAGATAGAGAAACAAGAAAACATATGATTTTGTGTATTTAGATACAACGGAGCTATTTAATTTATAGGGGGGGGGGGGGGGGAAGCTTAATACAAAATATTCAGAACATAATTACAGAAAATAGAATTAGGCTAATAACCTAAATACAGAATTTTACCATTACTATACTCACAAGATTCTAACAAAACTGAAGATCCAATTGCGTATACAGACCAAAATTGAACATAAATGGAAGTATAGGAGCTAAAAAAGTTAATTGTAGCCTTAAATTTAAATTTTAATAATATATCATACTTAATAATAAAATAATATAAAATTATGAGTAATCAACATGTGTAGATTAATATGATTGACTAAATTATATGTTGAGATATAAATTAATAATAGTGAAAGATAATTGGCACTTATTTGAAATATATACTTTCATTTATCTTAATGATATTTTAGATTTATGAAGAAAGTGAAATTTAAGTCAAATTCAACCCTATAAAAGCAGTTTGTAAGGTGAGATTTGAACTCATTTGTATACTATAATTTGACTTTATCTTTATTTGATGTGCGCTCTTCGACACACCATCTTAGGCCTAGGACTAAACATATCCAGCAAGACTAGAGGAAACCCAATAGTGGTGATAAGAGGCCCAACACCTTGCTAGGAAGGTTTTTAATAACTATGATACAATCTTAAAAAAAGTAATATTTAAAGTCTAACTCAGCAAAATCGGCTTATAAGATGAAGTTTGCACCCTCTTGTATGCTTTTCATAAGATTAAATTAAAACTAAACAAATAAAAAAATATAAAAGACTGGTTCAAAATAGTTTTTCTGTTCCAGCTTTTGACCAGATAGCGTTGATTTTGAGAAGCCAGAACTTTCTAAGCTACTAGGCTAATCACCAGACTGGTTCCCAATTGAACCAGGCTGTCTGCTCTGGTTTTAAAAACAGTGCAACTAACACAGTACTGTGGTTGATAATACCTGAATATTCTCCAACTTTTTTAGAGCAACTTTCAGTGGTTCAGACAACACGGAGTATTTCTGGAGAAGTAAACCAGCAGCCTCTTTATCACCTTTGGCTTGTAGGGTGAGTATCTCCCTGCTCAAGCTTTCAACTGCTTCTTCAATCTTGAGGAAGAAAAACTTAATTAATATCACCCATCTCTAGGCAAACAAACTCAAGATGGGGGGACATGATAGAAACACTAATTTTAAGCCAGAAATACCTTGGTAAAATCAACAGAAATTGTGCCTTCAGTATTCCATACAAAGGCTCCTTTCTCATATAACCAATTGAACTGCAATGCTTGTCCTTTTCTGACAATATGCAGAAGATTTAGATGTTAAATTACCTCACAACAATAAAACAAGATGAAACTAGAATGTAAAGTTAGCAGCGCACCCATGAGCTTCCTCTAAACCAAAACGTACTGAGCGGATGCATCCAGCAAGAAAAGAAACATACATCGACTTCAATAAACTTTCAGAAAGCAAATCCTGGCAAAATCATAGAGAAAATCAATGACATTAGCATCTTCTCTAAGCTCCAAAATAAAGATGTCTACAAAACCTAAGAAGCCAAACACAAAACAAAAACAGTGAAACAACTTAGCTACCAAGTGATGAAGACAGACATATAAAGCATAGTTAATATTTCTACAAAAGGTGTATAGCATTGATAATGTCTGATCTTAAGTAAATATATTAATTGTACAGTTGTTCAACAGTTGTGTAAATTGTCAAGTGAAGAAAATTCCGTTGTCCTACCAAGCCTGAACATGGAAGTTTGCTGAAAGAAAGGAAGTTTTACCATTTGTGCTCTATAAGTTTGCATAGTCATGTAGCTTAAGAATATAATGTAAGACTTATTGTCTAACATGGATTTTTCAGGGGGTTTGTTTCGTAAAAATTCAGAGATATAGAGTGAACAGTTAAGCTCATGGTTTCCCTTCTTGTTCCTGTTCCTTTTACAGGTTTTCTCATAGTTAGGACGACTCCTGATCTTCCTGTAATGTATTTATTTTCCCTCAACATATTTCCTTTTTTAATCCTGTGAGCAAATAAAAGAGTATAATAACTAACCTGGGAGATTAAAAACCTCAATGCCCAAAGGCCAACTATATCAGCTTTTGCTTCTTCCACAGCTGAGTGAAATTCTTGTAATTCCTGCACGAAAAGGAAAGACATTGCAGTAATCATATACAAATAGATAGGTGCAATAAAGTATACACAGAATAATATTTTTCTAAGCTAAAGATGTTTCTCATTACGTGATTGGTAGGATCCAATGATTACTGAATGCAAAAGATTTGAAACATATACATCCATCTAATAAAAGACAGAGAAGTCAACTTCACTGTGTTATACCATACTATTAAATTGGTGATAACTGTTAAATTAGCCAAACCAATCCCAAAATGACTGTTTAAGGCTCGTTCCAGATGATAGGTTACTTGATACGAGCTCTAATGCTGAACCAGGAAGAAACTTCTTAGAATTTGGAATTAGGTTCTAATTCAACACCACAGAATCATTTTGCATGGTGAAGACAACCCATGATTTATATTTTTCTTTAAATTATATCTCTATTTAATGTAAGACTTAATCAACACATTTGAGGCTACAACTATGCCAGCCCTCAAATAGGGCATAAATAAGGCAGCTAGGGCTGACTACAATTAAGGCTGATTTCCAACAACCCCTCACAATTAAGACTGCAATATCTTGAGTCTCACATTCTTCCATCCATGAAACAGGTTAACTCTATTGATCTAGCTCGTGTAAACTATAGTAAACTCGTTCAAACTAATCTAAACTCACAAGTCGAATGATGGTTCCGCGAGTTTAGTTGGGTTTCATTTTGGGTGTTGATTTCATTGTTATCTATATCTAATCTTCATTCATCTGTTATGCATGTCAAATGTGTCGCAATTGCAGAGGAGTGGAACAGAACACCACCCTCCCACTCTTGAAGAAACAATAGTGTCATGCTGCAATAAAGATTGAAACAAAGCAGCAAAAGTGAGTTTCATGGCTGTTTCACAAGCTCATTTTTTATATTTCAATTTATTTGTTTGGAAATTGATGCAACAAGCTGAAAGCTTCTTGATCTTCAATTTGGCTGGTAGTGTTAGAAATGTTAGAAATATCTTATAATATCATAGAATAATTAGAGAATCTTAGAAGATCTCTTAGGATTTATTCCTGTACATTTAATAATTAACTTCCTTATTTAATTAGGATATTTATAATTATAGGGATATCTTATTAGAAACAAATTTATTCAAACTAATTTATATGCATATCATATCATGTATAAATAAAGTCTCCTATAATCATTTGTATTTACTATAATTTGGCATCTATACAATCTACCCAGCCATGGGTGTGAACTACAAGAATGGACAAAGGTAACATACCCAAAGACATGACATGGCAGAGTTAACACTAGGTGTGAAGAAGGAAAGACGGAAAAAACGTGTTCAATTGGAAAAAAAAACAAAAAAACATTCCAAACATGAGTGGACAACCTGTTGATGAGATATATGGGCTGCTTCTCATTAATAGATATTAGAAACATACAACTGGAGGACTCTAGCAACTTCACGGAGAGGACTATTCCTACTTTTCGCAATTCCATTTTGTTGATAATGTAATTTGTATGATTTTTATCAGTAAAATTAATTCCTTGTTCCCCTGCGTACTATACGTTGGTATTACAATTAGAGGTCCCTAATACTAGGAGCTCTACATTTGCTGCTGCACCAACAAATAAACAACCACATGCCACCACTATCTGCCTTGTCATTATGGTTGAGGACGGTGGTGGGTCAAAGAAGTGCACCCAATGCAAGAAATTGCATCGTTTAAGGAAATCCCACATGTCGTCACCAATGCCAACGTCTCTGAAAAACCTTGAGTTTGTTCAGAAGGACAGTGACTTCGAATTTGTCTCAGCTTTGAGTACATCTGAGATTTTCAATTCTCTTATGAAACAGGTTCTCTTTTCTAATAGATCTGGGATATTTTTTATGTTTTTTTTTTAATATCAAAGGTGAAATTCATTCCTCTCGGTCCTAACGATCTTCAATGTAGTGAGTACTTATGAATTTGATGACCGAACTATTTGCAGTGGACCTAGTACATTCAGAGGATCTCAAGAGACGGTCATGATTAGATCACATTGATGGTGGAGAATTAGGGTTAGTTGACCCTAATTTAAGTAGTTGGGATAGTGAAGACTCATTGATTATGACTTGCAGACATTCCATGGTTCTCGAGATAGGTAGAAACTTTATGGTCTTTTCCTCCACTGAAGAAATATGGGATGCTTCAAACAACTCTTGCCCATTAAAAAAAGTTTTTTGTCTGTTATGACATTGAGACCAGAGTCGTCAAAACAACAGAGGGTTCAATATCATGAAATTTTGAATTGGTTGTGGATCAAACTAGAATATTACCACCCGCTACCAGACTACCCATTGATATCTAATTTCACGCTGAAAATGTCCAATATCAAGCATGAACGAGTGTGTTAGAGATCCCACTTCAACTTGAGATATGAGCAAGTTATAGTATGTAAGCAAGTGCAAACCTCACCTTTTATGAATTGATTCTGTGGGAGTGTGCTAAGTTTAAAACCCACTTTTTAAGATAATCTATAAAGATTTACCTTTCCTTGCTATCTCCGTGAAGAGTTTTATCACCATGCATGATATTATTAGTCCTATTCAATTGTAGTATGTACTATTCTCGCTCTCTCACAGATACAATGTTTCATCCCTAACCTTGCATTTTCTCACACTTGCCTAATGATCCAGCATTACCAAGTTTAGTCCTATAAACAGCAAGCTTACCATATATACTTATAGCATCATATCCAGGGCAAATTTTATTAAGTAAATGTAATAATAATAAGTAAATGTAATAATAATAATATTAATATTAATATTAATATGACAATCAATTTAGTGCCTCGGACTAACATCATAGTCTGGCTAATCTGTTAGTAAGTTTAACATGGAAATTTTAGCAATCAAAGAAATTGATCAAGTGAGGTATTGTAACTAACCAATCTGACAGTAGACTTTTGGCCATTTGGAAGTGTTATGGTATGCGGTCCAATTCCATGGCAGCATTCATGGCAAATTGTGTGAGTAAAGAATGACTCAAAATCTACAAGTTCTTGTTGCTCCTCTGCAACACAAGCAGCAGCTATAGGAAGAAGAATATGCTTGAACCTGTTAAGAATTGACAGGTTCCCCCAAGATAAATAATCCATTTAGAAAAGGATGTAACCAAAAAATGCAATTCATAATTGTAAATGGTAACTTCAACAAACTAGAAATTTAAGGGCCGGAAATATTACTTAGCCTCTGAAACATTCTTAAGCATGACCATTGATGTTCCCCGGTCTTTTACAATACTCTCATCATTTGGTAGATTGAAAGCAAGAGTTTGCGGTCCCTTCACATCCTGAAATAATTCATAAGTGTAAAATTTCCAGTTTTAAGCATAAATAACCCATTAAAATGGAGAATGGCTTTGGAATTTTATCAGAAAAGATATGGAAAACATTTCCGAGCATAATAACTGCTTAAACCAGATATTATGGACTGTATAGTTAACCCATTGAAATTCAACAAGAACTCCACAATTACTGCCAGAACTGAAAACTCAGAAGCATCTTTCTACTTCTATTACACACATACCCTAAAACACACACACAAACACAGAGACTCAAACAGTATTCAAATATTCCTAACACTTACCCCAGCATTATATAGAAGTTGGATAACACGGATAGGTGCTGCCGACACATCTTTTGATTTGTATGCACTATCCATAGGGAGGTTTTGCTCCAGAAGCTTAATAGGTAGAAGTATTTGAGAATTAAGGTGTCAAATACACTTATTTAGAAAAAATAAAAATTACAAAACTAGCTCTCAATGAAATGCTTAAAGTATAAACCTGCAAATTATCCCCAAAGAGTTTCAATTGAGCTGTTGCTTCATCGTCCTTGATTCCAATATATGCTTCAAAGGTAGCCTAAAAGAATTGCAAAGCAATTATTGATTCCTTAATTCAAAGTTAGTGTCATTTGTCATTCCAAGTGGGATGCTGGAAAATTTCCAGTAAATTTAGACATTCAAATAATTTATATTCTTTATTCATGATAGTATAGAAGAATTTAGAGATTCAATGCAAAACAACACATCCGTATTCAATAGATAATTTCAGATATTCTTCAAGCTTAATTGACCCAAAATTTGGTAAATTAAGCTCTCTAGCCAGTCAATGTTACTTTATGCTTACCTCAAAACAACTTTACAAACCATATATTTTATTCATTTGAATGCTTGCATAATCCTGCCAAGTATCACTTTTGTCAAATAACGTATGTGGATGTGAAAATGATAGTGATGATGGAAAGATATTTCACATATGATTGTCGGAATATCTTCCCTCAATGGATTCATCCAGTCAATCTCAAATTATTCAAGAATTGTTGAAACTATTAAGAACCTTTGGGACTACAAGGGGCAACAACTTAAAATGTTAAAATCCGATGGTAAGTAGATGGTAATGAATAGAAATTTTCCTTCGACAAGCCCAGATTTGTCAAACAACTTCATTAGATAGTGTAAAGAATAATTAATTTTATATTTTGAGAAACTTCATAAAAGTTGCATTATGTTCTACGTAATTGTTGTCTAGGGTCCTAAGCGTGAACTGTATTTTGTTTCTTTTTCTCTCTATTTGTACTTCTTTTGCAAGAATACACATATCTATGTATATATAAATGAATTTGAAGAAAGATCTAAGTAAGATCTCTGAAGTAACTTTTCTCATATATTCTTTCTTTCAACTTAGTATCTCAACAGATCAATTCCTCTTTGCCTATCTTTATTCAACGAGGAAATGCCAAAGGGAGAGGGAGAGTTTATTCAACTAGTAGGTAGGTTTGTTGGGCCTATCATGTCACTTGCTATTGGATCACTCACAAATATTTATTCCCACACTCGAGATGTCCCGTCCTTAACATGAGGACATATGTTGGAGATTGCACATCGAATAGAGATAGGTCAAATTATAGTGTATACGGAGACATCAAGACTGAGCTCGTTAACTCAAGTGATTAGTTACCAGATATTTTCACTAAGTCTTTACAGGGATCGAGAATTGATTATATTTGTAATAAGCTTGGTACATACGATTTGTATGCACCAGCTTGAGGGGGAGTGTTAGATATATTGTTACATATATTAGATATCTTATCTTTATCTTCTATCTTTAGTTTCTTTGTTATTATTCTTTATCTTGTATTTTGGGCTTAGCCCATGTCTCATTTATTATAAATATATTACCCTATGTGTAGTTTTACAGAAGGGAGAGATTAATCTCAAACCCTATTTTCACTATATTCAATACTTTCCTTTAAATGAAAATACTGCTACAGCCTATTTGTCCAACCATAAGTTTCTTCACCTGCAAAAACAAGAATATCATGTTTCCTCACCGTGAGAGTGTGGTTGCCACCTGTCTTCTCCTTCCCCTAAGCTCTTTTGTCCACAAAGGTCAAATTCTTGCAACATCCTCTCCAACCCACCCATTCTTTATTCCATTCTTATATTCACCATACCCGTCAAAAAGCACCACAGTGCTAAGATCGTGGCTCTAAATACCAATTGATAAAATTGATATTAAAAAGAATAGAGATAAGTTTTATTGCTCTCCATACTCCAATTCCCATACCAATGTAGTTAGTAGGTAACAGAGTCAATGATCAGAAAGAGTTTTAGTACAACAATACAACTAAGGTTATTAGAGAGAACCCCACTCTCCACAATCCTTCTCACTAATCTCCAAAACCTGTCCCCTCTCTTCACTCATATGACTATTTATAATAGTCCATTACAGATGTTTAATTACAACTTTTTCCTTTTTTTGTACACTATAGTGAAGTTATCGTCTACTTTCTGAGAGAGGGTGTATTGGGATAATAATCAAGCAACTCTACACATTGCCTCCAACCTTGTGTTTCAAAAAGAGCAAAATACATAGAAATTGACTGTCGTTTTGTTTAAGAAAAGTCATTATCCAAGGAAATTTATACAGAATTTGTTAATACATACAATCTTTATGCCCCAACTTGAGGGAGTGTAAGAATTTATATGTTTCATTGTTAGGAATTACCTTATATCCAAAAAGCTTATCCTCATAAGTTTCATATGGCCCAATAGTGACATCCAACTTAGAGTCCTGCAAGAAAACAGAAAGATACAATTTTTTTATCCTAAAATTTATCACTATAAAAACACATTACAGTGAGAATACTAACATTCATAATTTAGAGAAACATTACTAAAATCGCTCACTAGTAAAATAGCCTATCCATGAAAGCATAATTTTTCAAGTAATTTCGTTGGGTGCAAGACCATTTAATAAGTAAAGGCCAAAATTTCGTAATGCTTTTTTAATCAATTCAGATTCAAATTGATCGCCAATTCACATTTTCTGTAGCGACCCCAAGATTTCAAAGGTTTATGTCTTGCTGATTTGCACGACACAACTAAAAACAGAACCATGCCCTCACATATATTAAAACAATTTGGCAATAAGTTAAAACAATATAAGATTAATAGTATTTGTTCACACAAAAAATAAAAATTATCACCTTCTACATAGATAAATCTTTGGATTTAGTCAGGCATAGGCAGTTAAGATAAAAGACGTGATGTTTTCTATTTTGTTTTGCAAAGGAAAGTAACCAAATTATGTACAGAAGAGAATGGAAATAACACGGTCAAAAGTAGAACAAATATTTTAATATTATCATGAAAGTAGAGTAGTGAGTTCATGTCTGCATGCATGACTAAGAATCCAGACACGTGAACTGGTGGAACCGTGATAAATGACAGGATATGACTAACCAATTCCAACCAGGCTATATCTGAGTCATAATAATTATTTGAGAGGAAAGCATCAGCCTTGCTATGTAGCAGCCTCTTCAAACTACAGCAGGAAGGAACGAGTTAACCAGCGTTTGTTATTATTTAGTGTCCAAATATTCATATTGATAGGATAATCAAGTTACACCCACTTCATGGGGCCACACATAATAAAAAGCTCAAAGAACAGTAAAAGAGTACAATAAAGTAATTCATAGTATAGTACAGTGTTATCGATATTGAATAATGGAAAATATAGAGGACCCAATAAAGAAATACAATACATACATACAGATTATTAAAGAAAAAAAAGAATACAAAACTATAATTGTAATGGAATAATAATGAAAGAGAACATAACCAATAATAATATTATGACTAGAAATTCAAATAACAATAATATCAAATCAAAAACACAACAAATTTCAAGTTCAAAACATAAAATAACAACAAAACATAAAATAAATTTCTTAAATTTCTAATTATCTGACTATTCTTTAGTCCCAACATAATTTTCTTCAATATATCCAATGGGACATATGCCCCCTCTCACTTCAGAAAAACTCTTGTCAAAGTTAAGTAAATATCATGCAATTCATTCTCAATCCCAATATAAATCTTCCATCTGCCCTCCTTGTTGGGGTTGAAGTTGCACCTGGGACCTTCCTTAGAAGCATGAGAAGATCCAATAAAAATACCACCAATTGATAGCTGCTATCTTTTATTGATTGAGAGCAACTACATGCAAATTCAAAAGTATCACAAAAGAAACATTTTTATGTCAACTTTTTAAAATAAATTAGAAAACATAATTTCTAGGGTACTAAATGATGGATGATCAAAACAAAGGTAATATAACAAGATTTTGATAGCACAAACAAAGAAATTTGATTCTTAGTGCTATGCATCTTGTTAGCCTCCTCTAGAAGGTACAAGCCATTGTCTTCCTTGGCAAGTCCAATCATTTTCCCTTTTCTTAGATTCTGAAATTGGCAGGTTGTAGGATTAAAAACCACCAAACATGTAAATCTATTGTAAGCTTGTGAACAAAAACGAAATTGGCAAGTAATTTGGCCACATGCAAAACACATCCTTCAGAATTAGATTTTGGTTCATCATAATATCTTCTTCTCCCACAACTTAATGAAAGTGCCATTTGCAACTGGAAACTTTTTTGTTGCTTGGACAAGATCTATAAGATATAAACCTAGTAGATGATTCACCCTGTGGTCTACGGATCCAAGGTCAACTACCTAAACACCTTTAGACGAATTTAAGGCATTGAGACATAGGAGTAATGAATATTACCTGAAAATGCTAAGAAGCATTTACATGAGTCTCCAGGTTTTGTTAATGTGTCCAACAACCCCTTAATTTCATAATATCCTTATGTTGAACTCTGTAGTGGGTTGTGAAGAATTGCTTCTATTGGGCCTAGTTGTGCCTTATGGACTTTAGTACGTCCTCAACCTTGAATTCCTTTAGATGTATGTTAAGAAATGGACTTTAAGCTTAACTTAAGCCCATAAAATTAACTTATAAGGTTAGGTTTGCACTCACTTTTATATATATATATATATATATATATATATATATATATATATATATATATATATATATATATATGTATATATATATATATATATATGTATATATATATATATATATACATATACATATATACATATATATATACACTCCAAATTAGCAATATCTCTAGTTGATGTGGGACTTCTAACACACCGCTTACGTCGAAGTATATACATCTCATGCTTGGGACTACACATTAATGGGTGACCTGATACCATGTTAAGAAGTGGACTTTAAGCCTAACTCCAGCCCACAAAGTCGGCTTATAAGGTGAAGTTTGCACCTACTTATATACTCTAAATTGTCCTTATCTCTAGTCGATGTGATACTTCCAACAGTGACCAATACCAGTTTGAATTGGAAGGCCTCCCATGAAGTTTTCAGCAATTGTCTTGACTCAAGTGTGTCACAACTTCTTACATTAGGTACACCAAAGGGAGTCTTTATTATATCTTTTAGGTATATCTATTCCTCCTACTTCATTTCCAGATGAAGTGATCAGTCTTTGTCCAACTTTCTTCCCCTTGTTATGTACAAGCAAGGTTGAACTTTCAGCTGATGGGGGTTTTAACATTACTCCTCTACAAGCCTCTTTTGCCCAAAACACAACCATTGTCTCATTGAGTGAGGATAGGTCTTTCCTTAGCACTTGAATTCTAACAAAGTCAAACTCATGTTTAACCCTATCAAGAACTTGTAAATCTTGTCCTTCTCCTTATATTCATTACCTTTTGCTTCAAATTGCTCATAATGGTCTAACTTTTGCCACAAATTTTGTAGTGTACGGGCATAATCACAAACTGAGTAAATCCCTTGTTTTGTTTCAAAGACTTTCATCTTAATCTCATAGATTTGGACAGCATCATCAACTTTGGAATAATTTGCTTTATAGGTATCCCATACTTCCTTAGTTGTCTTCGTAAAAAACATATCAGCATCACTCACTTCGGAAGTCATGGCATTCCACAACCATGATAGTACGCATCCACCTCATCCCATGCTGCAATTTTGGCATCCAAAGACTGGAGGGTTGTCAGTGCATTGAGATGACCTGATTTACCCATCCCTATTAAAAACGATTGATTGATGTATGGCAATACAGGCCTAGAAAGAATACAGTGAAATGAAGAAAGTGTTGGTGGTGTTGCAGTGATGCAGGCTGCGCAAGTCAATATGGCAGAAGAAAGATTTATTTCCAGCATGTTTCATTGTATTTTCGCTTTGGTTTGAAATTTGAATTGTTCCATACCATGTTGGAAGTGTAGTGCACATCTTCGAGCTTGCGGTGGGTTGTTCGAGATATAAAATGTAGATTATAGTTTGTTGAATCACTTAGAAAATTAGTTGGGAAATTAGTGGTTCAGATTAGCCATATAATTCTCATTATACTCTTACTAAAATATTTTTATTCGTTATTAATACAATCGTATTTTCAGTTTTATATGGTTCTCCCAATTTCCTCCTTTGAATCATGTTTTCTAACATTTAACATAGAGCAGAAGAATGAGCGCTTACTAATGAGAATATGGACAGAAAACATTACCTTGGCGAGTCGGTAATGTCTCCAGCTTTATGCAATAAATCGGCAGCTTTTGCAAGAAGAGGCTGGTATTCTTCGGAGTAAGGAACTATATATAGATCATGAGAACTTCCTTTGTTATCAGACTGATGAGAATCTAAAATAAATTCACTGTGCCTTTTAATAACACTGAAGAATCCTGTTGCCTCTTTCTGTTCATCCTTTTCAAGACTGTCCTTCCATAAATCAAACTCCTGCAAGATAAAACTGTAATAATTTTCAAATTTGCAAATGAATTCTTTTAACAGCATATATTTGGTGTAATAATACCATTTTGTCCATGTCAGGTGGGTAGAAATTAGCGCCAGCAGGTTTCGGCACGGGAAATGCTGCTCTGTATTCCACACCCTTCCAATCTCTGACTGTCTTAGTCGCGTTAGAGAACAACCTTATTGCTGAATCTGCAGTTGTCAAGAATGCCACATCTTCATCAAGGCTAGACCTGTCAACAATTAATAGATAAATTATACAACATGACTGGACATAAAAGGGCCATTTTACAATAAGTGGGTTCCTCCGTTCTACTCTGAAAATTATATGAACACAATTTGCAGTGTTCAAGGCAGATGCATGTTTATATATCTGTCAAGAACACTGTCCGATCCTAGCAATTTCATGTCAAAACTTATCTTGGATGGTAAAAGAGAGCCTTGGATTAAGATAAAAAATTCTGTAGAAAAACTTAAAATAAAGTGACAGAAAATGAGCCAAATAAGTCCAGGAAGGCATAAAATAATATCAAAGTCTGTCTACAAGTCTACTGTAGACACCATTCAGTTGGCAGACTGAATTATCAAGAAAACACTTACCATGGGCTCTTGTTAATCTGATAATAGGACCATTTCAACTTATTTAACTCTGATGAATCAGCATGCTCCTTCAACCAATCTCTAAGAGCTGGATTACTGTACCATGACTGATAGTAAAATAAATAGATAAACTTCAGCAATGTACACTATCATGTGAACATATCCATCTTGCTAGTTCTACTCTACCAATTACAGTTCAAATATTAGAATAACTTTTCGAGCAAGAAACAAGTTACCCATCAAATTTCATAACATTATTAACAAAACCAAGGTATCAAGCATGCTGCATGACACGTATGAAAAATTTTGCATGGAGAAAAGATTAACAGCCAAGTTACCATTAAATTTTACATACTTCATGAGCATGAAAATTAAACAAATAGCATAAAATAAATAGAGACAAGATACAAAAACAAAGAAATACAAACACAGTATAAATGGATTGTAAACACAACCTGTAGAAGAAAAATTTCATCCATTACAGCTGCAGCCTTCACAACCAAACCCAAAGCCTCTCTGTCCAAATCTGAAAGCCCAGATAACTGCCAGAATGAAACATTAAACTTATTTTAAGGTTAACTAGCAACCACAAATTTTGGAACAAAGTCAATTGATAATGTTATTAATAATCCAAGGGAGGATAAACTTAACCAATAATGATATCATTGCCTTTGTTGAAAAGTGGACTTCAAGACTAACTCGGCCTCACAAACTGGCTTGTAAGGTGAGGTATACACTCATTTATATATTATAAATTGGCCTTATTTGTAGTCGATATCGCACTCCCAACACATCCCCTCCCGCCGACACATATATAAGTGGTCCAATAGCGACCCAGTAGGGAGTGAAACAATAGACTCAACAAACTTTGCTTGGAGAGGCTTTAACTCGTGGCTATGGAGAAGTAGATTTCAAGCCTAACTCACCCGATGAAACCGACTTGTAAAGTGAGGTTTGCACTCACTTATATATTGTAAGTTAGCCTTATATCTAGTCGGTAAGGGGCTTTTCAAAAACCTTCAACATTTATAAAAAAATGTTGACAACACTTTCTAACACACTCTTTCTAAAATACCCTTGGTAATGGCTTATACTTCTAGTTAATTTATTTTAAATAAAAAATCATCCAAAACCTTGATAGTTAATCACACTCGCAAATAAGCACCACAATATTTATTGCCTAGGTCATACATGCGCATAAACGACAAATGATTAGGAATAATTATCCACAGTATATCTATATTGGTTGGAAGAAAATATCTTTAGAAAATATCCACAATATCCTATTCATTTCAGCGTACTTTTGTTTCTTTATTTTAAAGATTTTGATTGTTATTCATAGAGGTGATGAGAATATAATTGGTGTGACTGTTATCAATAGAATAATTTGTATTCCTAATATAATTCAAGTAGGTATCACTCTATCTTTGGAGCCCTATTTCTGCTGTCAGGTAAACAATTGCCACTATCCAGTACCATAGTCAACTAACTAGTGAAATTTAAGCCTAACTCAACTTTACTAAACTGGCTTGATAATGTAGGTTTGTCCCCACTTATATACTATTTGGCCTTACATATAATCAATGTGGGATCTCCATTACACCCTCTCACACCGAGGATATCGTGCATGGAAGTCAAAGGGAGCCCAACAGTAGGAGGCATGATAGGCCCAAATCTCGTCAAAGATAAACTATGAATGGCTCTAATACCATATTTGACTCTGATACCATACAAAGGTAGTGGAATTTATACCTAACCCAACCTTACTAAACCAACTCAATAAGGTGAGTTTTGCTCCCAACTTTATATTATAATTTGGCTTTTATTTATAGTCAATGTAGGATCTCCAACATTGTCAATAAGGTAAGTGGTGCACTAGAAAAGTATGCCCCCCACTACACCAATCACAACACTAGCAGATTGTCATCAACATATTGCACAAACCATCACACACTACCTCTAGTATCAATGCATGTAGCCCACTTGCAGCTACCACCACAGACAAGGTCGTTGTGACCTCCTTAGCACGTTCAGAGGGGTGGTGACATGCCATTTAGCATTGAGTAGATTTGAGTTTTCAGTTGTCTGGCCAAATGGGTTCCCATTATTGTGCCATTTTTTTTTCAATGATGAAAGCATAGAAGGAAGAACTTGATTGCCTAAGAACAATGATTGAATCAATAAGTCCATTAGATCGCATATCCTATCCATGAAAGGTAAGAGTACATTCAATATTGTTGGCCCAATGTATTAGAAATAGGTTGGGTCCTACATTGTGCAAATTTTTGTTCCCAAAACCAACTAGCTTGAAGTTGTGTTAACTTTCACACATCTCATCAACAAGTTACTTACTCTTGTCTTAAATGGTAATAGTTCTGTAAAGTCTCTATTACCTTTTGTTTCCTCTTCTCTCATAATGTTAAGTCTACCTAGCTGAGTCTTTGGATGCATGTTCACTCATAATACTAATCACAATAAATTAGATCCTAGATTTCTTAAAAGTGTACTCATTAGTTAACCTTCAAGTAAAAAGGGGTACAAATGTTATCATTGTCAAAGTTATCGTCTCTTATGTCACCATTGTTGCCACTGTTCTTGAAATAGAAAATTTTAGTTAGCCCTCGACTTTAGGGCGTGAAAGCACTTCAAAGGGGGTAAAGGACTTAAAATGAAAGAGCTATTCTTGTCATTACCATACCATATTTATATTTGCATGATGGTCAAGCTCTAAGCCATCATAAATAGCAAAGATGAATGCTTTTCGAGTTGTTCTTGTTCTAACAATTCATTTTTGTTGGGACTTACACTAGTTGGATCCCAAAAATGTCTTTCTCCTTATAGCTTTAAAAGAAGAAGTGTACATGGAGATTCCTCTAAGATTTGAAACTTATTAAATAGAGTGAAAAATAAGTTTGGGATTAATCTCCCTTGTGTAAAACTACAAATAGGGTAATGTATTTATAGTAAAGGAGACATGGGCTAAGCCCCATATACAAGATAAAGAATAATAACATGAAACTAAAGATAGAATAATATCAAACAATATATATAACACTCCCAAAATTTTGTGTATAACCCTTGACATAAGAGGAGCTTTGAGGTGACCAATAATACCATCAAGATCATCTTTGATAGCAAAAAGACACCTGCAACCAACAACAGATTTCCCAGACATTAATGGGACAAGCTCCCATGTTCCACTACTATTAAGAGCACTAAGTTCATCTAGCATGGCCTGATGCCAACCAAGATATGCTAAGGCATCACGAACAGATTTGGAAATGGTCACAGAAGAAATAGATGAAAGACAGGTATAACAAGGTCAAGACAATCTATGATAACTTAAAGCAATATAGTACGGAGAGGGATTACGTGTAGAACTTATACCTTTTCGGAGGGCAATAGGAAAGTCACGCAGTGGATGGTCAGACGCAAGTGTCAGAAGGTCAGACTCAGGTGTAGGAGTTGGAGGAGACAAAATAGTTAGTACTTGAGTTGAGTCACTCGGTCATTGTTGAGAATGATGTCGGCAACCATAAACCTAAAGGGATGGTGGAGAAGAAACTAACGACGGACAAGACACACCTGAAGTATCACAAATCACAAGAATAGTGATAGTACAAGGAATATGGACTTTATTAGATGGAGACTAAGTTGGAAGGAGACAGACTTTTAAAGTAAAAACAAGACTCATTGAAGGTGACATCTGCAGAAACAAAATAGTGATTCAGAGAAGGAGAAAAACACTTGTATTCTTTTTGTGATCTTGTAAACCCTAAAAAAAACACATTTGTGTGATCGAGGAGACAATTAATCAAGACCAAGACTAAAATTGTGAACAAAGCATGTAGAACCAAAAACCTTTAGAGGTAAGGGATGAAGAAGTTCATGAGGAAATAAAATGGAATGAGGTATTTTATTATCTAAAACCGAAGAAGACATGCGATTAATGAGATAACATGTAGTAAGAACAACATCACCCCAAAAAGATTGAGGAACCAAACCATGAATTAAAAGAGTACGAGTTGTTTCAATAAGATGTCTATTTTTATGCTCAACCACCCCATTTTGTTGAGATGTATACACACAAGAAGTTTGATGTAGAATGTCATGAGAAGCCATAAATTGGTTAAAAGAATTGGTAGTAGTCCCAGGGATGATTGGGTAAAGGAAATAACACAATCAAGAGAACAGATTAGACAACTAATGGATAATAAGTTAAAAGGAGTCTCAGGGACATAAAGAACATTATCAATGGATAAAAAAGGAAAAAAATTGATAGTCTCCACACCATGAGCTACAATACTAGACCCTTTAGCCACTGTAACAAAGGGTAAATTATCAGGAGAGGACAAAGAGGAAAACAAAGATTTGTTACCAGTAATGTGATCTATATGGCGTCTAAGTCCAACACCCAAGGACCAATAGACAAAGATTGAGTCAGACCAGCAAAAGATGTACCTATGTGGACAACAAAAGTCATGGAACTAGAGAGCTTACAATCCTCACTCCTTTAAGAAATTCATTGATGATAGCAGATTTGTCAGTGGCGGTAACAGATGAAAGAGGGTCCACAATATATGGTTGTGATAGAGAACCAGTTTTAGCAATAGCAGTAGATTGAGGAGGGCGACCATGTAAGACATAACACCGATCAATTTTGTGACCGAGCTTACCAGAATGGTCACACTTGTGATGCCATTTTTCTGGCTTGCGAGAGCGGTTGCGATCATCACGTTGAGATGCCAAAGCAAAAGAATCATTGGCAAAGACATGTATATCATTGAAAGGTTGATATGGCACACGCAAAAAGGTGGAACAAGTAGAAGTAAAATTGGATATAACAGGAGAAGCCAAAATTTGATCACGAACATGGAAATATTTTTCAACAAGTCCGCGTACAATCAAAACTATGAAGAACTTTTATCGTTGCTCGATTTCTTTGGCAGGAGTAGAGGCATGAAAAAAAGCATTCATCTTACCTAAATAATCAGCCATAGGGTCCTGAGTGCGAGGAGCAACAACTTTAAAAAGTTTGTGACAAACACCATATAGACATTGACTGTAGGGATGTCAAAAAAATCTGTATCCGTAGGTATCCGCAGATAAAACCCACAACGGGTAGAAAATGGATATTGTAAATGAATACCCGTGGATAACAGGTATGGGTATTTTTAATACCCGCATGTTAACGAGGCAGGTACGGGTATCATAGTATCCGTACCCGTGAATACCCGTACCCGCTACACTCTAATTTAAATTAGAAAAAAAAAACATGATTAAAATATTAACATATTGATTTTGAATGAGTTATTTTTTTATCAATTAGTTTTAAAAAAAAAATTAATTTCCTTGTAAATTGTCATTCAACATTATTTAAATGGGTTATTTGGACTTTGTTTAAAATTTATAAATGTTATGTATTGTATTTTATTTGAATTTACGATCAAAATAAGTTGTTAAATTTTTATTTTTATTTTTTTGTAAATACCCGCGGGTACCCGTGAATACTAAAAAATTATGCGAGTACTCGCATAATGGATACCCGACGGATATAAGTATGGATACGGGACGGATATTTATCCAGCGGGTAGGGTAGGGATAGCTACTACCCGTAACTTACCTGCCCCGTGAGTGTCACTGGTGTACAACAATTTAGCCTTTTCCAAGACTTCATAACATGTGTCGTAGGTACGAAACATTGGTTTCAAAGAAGATTGAATGGTATTCTTGAGAACCATGCATAAGTGAGCATCAATTCTTTTCCAACAGCAAAAATCATTGAGAGCAACATTACTCACTTTGAGAGTAAGATGATCAAGATACCCCTGTCGTTTAAGCCAAAGTTTAACGTTGTACCCACGTTGTATAATTCTTGCCATCTAACTTATCAATGGGCAAGTGCACATTGACATTGGTAGGAAAAGCTAATGAGTCAGACATATTAGAAGTATAAGTGACAGATGCAGAAGAAGTTGTAGCGGAAGACGCCATGGAGGAAAGAGAGAACCCCTAAATTTTGATTGTGCTCCAATGGAAACACTAAGCCCAGATATGGAAGGAAAGATGAGGCTGACGCGAGTCCAGTAGTGTTGATCGATGTCGGAGACGACAGCGCACGCACCGCCACGCACAGCAGAAGTGGACGGCGGCTATGACATTCAAACAGCATGTGTGAGCGCGTCGGACCTCCAATGATGGCAAAACCAACGACGTTAGGGTCGCCTGGCCAAGACGAACAGAACGAATTGGTCACCGACCAAAACTGGTGCTCCGGCAACGGTGACGGCAAATGCAGATACAGGCAAGGAAAAAAATTGTAAAAGAGCCTTAGACTCTAGATACCATATTAAATAGAGAGAAAAATAGGTTTGGGATTAATCTCCCTTATGTAAAACTATACATAGGGTAATGTATTTATTGTAAAGGAGACATGGGCTAAGCCCAATATACAAGATAAAGAATAACAACAAGAAACTTGTTGAGATGTAATATTTTATTTATCATGTATGGGATCCCTTCTTTAGGGTTAGGGTTAGGACTGGGCCTTGACTCTTTGTATTCTGCTTATTATTTTCTTATATAAACAGTAGTAAAACAGTAACAGTAACAAGTTTTTCACTGTTTCATTTATCTGAAATCTCTTCAAGAAGATAGAAGATAAAGATAAAATATCTAATATATCTAACTATATATCTAACAAAACTCATAATTCAAGGAATAAGGTATGCCTTCTAAAGAAGACCTTATATGGTCTTGAGCTTTAAGAGAAGAAGTGTACATTGAGATTCCTCTAAGATTTGAAATTCATAATTCAACGAATAATGTATGGCTTCTAAAGTTATATGGTCTTGAGCAATCCTCAAGACTGTGATTTGGGATATTTATGAAAGCAACACCGAGAAATGAACATCTCGAGCATGAGATTATATATTTGTGGATAATTCAATAGGAGCCTAATAGCGATGGCACAATAGCCACGATAAATTTGACTATTAGAGATTCTAAATGTCTCAGATACCTTAGGAAGTAAATTTAAATTTAACTCAACCTCACAATATTGGTTTAGGAAGTAAATTTAAATTTAACTCAACTTCACAATATTGGTTGGTAAAGTAAGGCTTGCATCCCACTTATATATTATGATTGGGCCATATTTCTAATCAAAGTGAGATCTCTAACAACAAGAAAAATCAAGGAAGTCATACTTTATATGTGAAGCACTTCATTACAAGTAAACTCACTATACTACCAATCTATGTGGATGATACAATTATTGCATAAGATAAAATAGAGAAACTGCCTTTAAACGAAAAGAGGCCGCTTATTCCAAAAGTCAAGTATTTCCATTGAATAGAGGTTGCTTATTCCAAAAAACAAAATTTTCATCTCCAAAGACAATATGTACTTAATCTCCTCAATCATCATTTGGCTAACTGACAAATTTAGATGTTATTTTTGTTTGAGCAAATTCAATGTTCATTGCAATTACGCAGTTGGATATCACGCCAAAAAGATCAGAACTGACAGATAAACATTAGCTAACAAAATTACCATTGCAATACACTAAAATACACAAGTGAAACGATCAAATAACATGGATAAAAAGATATTACAGCTACATTTTTTTTCCATATATTCATAAGCCCCCGTCATTTCAAACATACCAGTTTATTTGTACAATTTTAAATAGAAGGTTTCAGTTTAGTGTTTGTCTAATCTTATTTTAAAAAACTAAGCAATTTTCAACTTATTTTAATGAGCAAATCCTATCTACATCTTAAATAAGTGATTGTTTTAAAGTTTGCTTATTTCAAAAACACTTATTTAAGTTTAACCAAACTTTCTCAGACTAAGATGCATTTGCATTCCAGGAGAAAATATTAGAAATACAATATTTCAACAGTATAGTTTTCAAATCGACAATATGGAATGGGGGAGACAAATAGCTAAACAGTTGATAGATACAGGTCAGTACAATTAATACAAGAACAAAAAACAGATAAAAATGTAAAAAACCTCTGCACTAAGGGAAACAGGAGCATAACGACTTATTTGCTTCTGTAGAGTCAAATTGCGTGCTACAGTATTTTCCTTGTACCTTCAACAAATATGCAAATGTATGGAATACCAAAATAAGTATATAATCAATGTCTTCTTTAAAGATCATGTAGTTTTCTTTAATAGAATATAATCAGAAGTATATTTAGAGATAAGAAAGTTGAGTTTGGCCATGGGATTATATTGTAGGAATCTGCAGTTAAAAGGAAATATACATAGTTTAGTTTGAAATGAAAACAATGACACGCTTACTATTACATATTGGTTGCCAATTTTTTCTCTGGCATGAGATGGTTGGCACATTCCATGAATATTCAGTTTGCCCATTCACTTTGTACAAAGTTTCTTGGTATATTTAAAATGATTTGGAAAAGGGGACAATATCACAATTTTGTCTACATATGGTTTTTTTTCTATATCTGCAGAGGAATACCCATACTTTTAATGGCCAGTATTTACTGGGTCAAGCCAACATCTAAGACTATGCCTGACCCTAATAAGACAACTTCTAAGCTATGAAAGTACAGACACTCTTATTGCAAGAGTTGTCAAAATGTTAGACATAAACCCGGCAAGTTCAAATAGTTTTGGTTCAGTCCCAATTCTTTTCTTACCTTGTTTTCTTTTCTATTTGGAAGGACATCTCATTCTTTCTGTAGTTGTAACTTGTACCTCACTTCTTTTCTATTGAATAAATTTTACTTTAAAAAAGGAGAAAATAGAAAGACATGGCCATCTGAACTGGGACTGAAGTTCTATACAGGTACAAGGAATCAAACAAGAATAATAATACTTTTTACGAGAGTTATTGCAGATTGAAAGAGGTTTTGTTTCACATATAAGAATCTTTTATTCAAAACTTAATTATAGTATACCAAGAGTTGACCAAAACATAAATTCCAACATACCTCTTTTCGATTACATCAAAGAGTTGACTGTATTGTCCATTTACATCATAGGGGACATAATCTGAATCTTCTTTGGCCAGTAACCTTTTGTATTCTTCATAAGAAATATATTTAACAGCTGAAACCTCTGATTCCTGCCAATGACAGAAGATCACCTCATTAAAGATCAGGAAAAATTAAGATAAAATAAGTCAAGCATGCACCAAGAAAAGGCATAAAGGACATGAGAGTAATGGAATTAGATTAGCACATCAATTAAATATCTTTTGTCTACAATCAACCGTGTAGAGAGAGTATATGCTGCCAGCCCATTATCTACGGTCAAAATTGTTTCATTGAGCTTCACCAAAGATGTTAAACATTTACGTAACTGATGTTATAAATATTTTTTTCTGGACTAGAATATCATGGAGTTTACTTCTTCTAGACAACTGCTACCAGATATTTAAAAGTAACTCCCATGTGCCAAAGAGTTAATTAAAATGAAACAATAAAACAAAAAGAATTATATCCAATAGTTCACAGATTACTCTAAATTCAATCACTAAGACAGAATTAAAAGACATAAATAGACATTAAACAAGAATAGATACCCAGATATGACCATAAAAACTCAAGTTCTATTCTATCTCAGTATATAAATCCAGTAATTAGACTCAAACCACAGATTACAGAACAGAAACTTTGAAATAAAACTAAATCATAAAAAAATATGGAATGATCACAAATGTCATACCTTTAAACTGAATTCTAATACTTCTAAAACAAGCTAAATTTGTCAAATAATGAAATGATATAAAGGCTGGTTCCATAATCAAATAAAGGCTATGAATTATGTCTCTCAATGAGATCTAAAAGTCCAATTTGACACAACTTACACATCCTCACCTGAAGTGCAAAGGCTTCCAGAGGTATAGGATCAAGAGTTGTTACCAGATACACATCATTAAATTCGTTATTGATGTATTTTCCATCATTTATGACACTGCATTCCATATTTAAAGATCATATTAGCTAGTCTGCAGATAAATAGGAGAGAAATACATTCGTTGAAGCTAAAAATCTTATATGCGTACAATAAAAGAAACACAAATCAACTTAGCAGTCTCCTTCATATGCGGAAGAGACTCCACTATAGTCTAAACAAACCCTCAATTGAAAGGAAAATCAGAGGGTGTTTACTTTTTCTTCCACTTTTAATTTTCAGTGCATTTGTTTTCATATTCAGTTTTCAGTTTTGTGAGAAGCAAACTAAAAACGGGAATTTTAGAAATAGAAAACAGCATAAAAGCAATGTCGTAGCATTTATAAAATGATAATTATTAAATAATAAAAAATTAAATAAAAATAAAAACAAGACTTTAACTTTTTGTCAAATACAGAAATACACCATATACTAGTTACCTGTGCTGGAGGGAAATAAATATCAATTCAAATGCATCCTTGGGGAGGATTACACCCAACTCTTCTTCAAGCTCTCTCCTGAAAAATCAGTCACACAACACCACCAGACTTGATATTTTTAAGGACAGACATAATTTACCTTTTAATATATAACTAAACAAATACAGTAGCAACCCGCAGTCAATTTGGTTTGGTTTCTCCGGTACCATCGCTCAATTTTGATCTTAACTCCTAAAACTAGCGCACGTCTAGGATCATGCCTTTCAAAGGTCATGAACTAACTTTTCTTCTTTCATTTGTGTGTCAAATTACATTAAAGACGGGAAAGCAAAAAGCATTGCTTCTATTGAGTGCACGTACCCAATGGCCACTCACAAAGCCAAACACGCTAAACGTCAGTAACTAAATTAGCTGCCAAAGACAACATGACTAAACCTACTTGTTCATATCGTCAAATACCAAATTGACTTCTCATAGTGCACACAATACTAGGGGAGTGGTGGTTAGAAAAGCATTTCCTGTTTTCACGTTGTTTTCTATTCTCTGAAATTTACACAAAAAAGGTTAAATGAGAAAACAAAACCAAAAACAATATTCAATTTATATTTCACCGTTTCCTGTACAGATTCTAAAAACACCAAACAAACAAACTGAAAGAAAAAAAAAACAAAAAAACATAACAGAACGTTTTTCCCCAACGACAAAAGTAATGTTGTCCAACGAGATTTGATGTTTAGCACAGTAATACGCCACGACATTTAAAGAAATCGTTTCCTATAGTGATTATCGAGATGAAACTCTAATTCTGATTAAAAAAAACAGCAACAGAACGTATGTTCCGGTATGCAAGTCCTGTGCTCTCTCCAACCAAACACGAACGAAACGGTAATATGACAATGCAGAATACCTAGCAGTGATTAGCGACGAATCGCCAGCGGAAATGTGACCGGCGCTGGAGATATCCCAAAGATCAGGCCACGAGTCCTTGCACGAGGCGCGGCGTTGGAGGAGCAGCTCCTGCGTCCGCTCCGCGAATAGCCACACATGAACGGCGCGGTGGTAGTCGCCGTCGCGATGCACATCTCCCCTGAACATAAACACGCACACACACAAATGCAAGCGTTGTTATTACGCACGCGAATTTGAGGAACTGTGGCGAAGAACGATTGAGTTCGCGATTACCTGGGCCGGGAAACGCCGGTTTTGAGACCGGTTTTGGTTAGAACGTCAAGGTGTTCCACTGCTTGCTGCTGCATCTCAAAGTGTTGTTGAATGAACTTCCGTGGTGCGGGGAGTGAGTGAGGGAGTCAACTATAAATCTGCGGAACGTGAAATCGGAATGGAATCAGCAACATGTGCTTTTCAATCTTATCATGTCTTATCTTTTATTTTTCCTCACCCATAGCATGTTCTTATCATTACTGTCACGGTATTATTATATTACGCCATCCCTTCTTTTTTTCTCGAAGGATTTATATTTTTTAATAAATAATTTTATCTGTGATTTTTAAATTTTAAGCTTTTTTTCTCGAAGGATTTATATTTTTTAATAAATAATTTTATCTGTGATTTTTAAATTTTAAGATAACATAATTTTTATTTAATTAATATAAAAAGAGAAAATTATTTATGATAACAAGAAAAATATAATGATATACAAGTATTATTGAAATAAAAAAATTATAATACATTAATTATATAATTTACATTTTTTATAAAAGATTAAGTTTTCTTTTTTTGTCAGTATTAGAAGTTATTAATAATGAAAATAAATTAAATATATTTGTAATACTATTTCAAAATTTATTTATTCCTTATATTGATACTTTATTTTATAAAAAAAAATTAAATAAATTTATATTTCCATTTTAGTGTTAGCTATGTAACACGCCGGTCCCACCGAGTTAGCAGGCAGGCTCATTTTCACGTTGCGTTCAACTCTAAGGTTTAAAAACAACTTGACAAAACTAATACTAACATAACATATGTTCGGAGTGAAAATTTGAATTAAATGTGACATGGCCTCTTTAATTGGTTTTGACAAATTAGGTAATATTAAATATGTTCACTATTTGTATAACTTCTTCAATTGCCCTTTGAATGATCGGAATCCATCATCTCACTCCATCCTTAAATTAATTTCAATTATTCAAAAGAGGAAAAATAAATAAATGTAGTGTATTTGTACGTGTGTTAGAAGGCATTTTGACAACTTGTGTCTATATGTACTCTACCCTTATGATATATTATTAGACCAGTTACATATCAGCTAAGCAGGAAATATTCTTTACACGTCGGAAACATCTCAATTACTTAAGCCCAAGTGTACTCGACACGTATTCTTTGATCCAGCACCATAACGACCTAGCCGAATACGTGTCAACCAACTAGGATCGACACATAGAAAGCATTGACCAAATTGACTAGCTTAAGATCGTGACTAAAGTATGATTAAGCAAATTGATTAACTAAAAACTAATTCAAGTAATTAGCCACATGGACTAGGCTCATCCAAATAAAAAAGTCCATAAATAAAAGGGTTAAATATGTTTTTGGTGTCTTAACTTTCAGTAAAAATTCGAATTAGTCCATTTTTGAAACTTTGACCTAATTTTCATGACAGTATTTAAGTTAATATTGAAGTGAAAATGTGTCAAACAGTATAAACAACACAAGTATAACCATGAATTGCGTTTGAAACGCCAAATAAACTTAACAAAATATGGTTAAAAGGACTAAATTCACACATTTCTAAAGATGGAGGACTAAATTGGTCCAAAGTTTTAAATAAAGACTAATTCCAAATTTCACTGAAAGGGACCAAAAACATATTTAACCCTAAATAATAATATAAATAACATAGTTTACGAGGTATCAATTTGCATTCATTAATTACCATATTTATTACCTACTGACACAATTGGTTGACTTGAGCATCTTTTGCATGCACAACCCCTATTCAGCTAGGATAGGACGAGTACTCTTGAAAAGGACAAGTACCACTGAAGATGGAAGCTTGGAGTGTTTTTGTGTGCTTGTTGAAGTCTTTGTAGGATATATTTGGATTTATAAGAACAATTAGCGCCCACTGTGGGGTTGACTTATGTTATGGTGTTATGGTATCTACAAGAAGAAAGATGGTTGAAGAAGCAAGACCTGGATCCTCCTTAAATAACACAGTCATTATCCTTAAGTCCTAGATGAAAATGCAGTAAGAGCTTACTGTGTTTGAAAGAAGAGTGTTGAGGAGATGAATGCCTTAAGGCCGGAGAAGGAGACTATCTAGAACACTGTCTCGGTGCACAAGGTCACATCGCACCCGTGCACAATCAATGAGAATGAAGGAGAAAGTGGTTACAATACAACTCTTAAGACTGAAGGAGCAACTAACACCTCCATGGAGGCAATAGGAGCTCGTCGACACCTCTTCACTAAGGACATCACAATGGAAGGCCCTCAACCTGGATTGTTGTGACAAAAACATTGATCCTCATGAGCATTTGTCATGTATATCACCCAAATCAATCTCTACTTGACTAACGATGTTATCATGTGCAAGGCTTTTGCTACGACCATGAAAGGGCACGCTCTAGAATGGTTCACGCGCCTACCCCTCTAAACCATCGAATGTTTTGATACCTTAAGGTCGTCTTTCATGACGCAATTTGTCACTAGTCGGCATCACCATCTCACTTCTCTGTCACTTCTTAATGTCAGGTAGGAGAAAGGGGACTCTCTACGAACCTTCATTGACAGGTTCAACAAGGTTGCCTTGAAGATTAGGAACCTGAATTTAGAGGTGGTCTTACACTACATGATCACAACACTAAGGTTGGGACCCTTTGTGGACGATTGTGCATAATGATGCTTGCAAGGATGAATGGGTTGAGGCAACATGAGAGAATACATAAATAAGATTTAAGGCAAGACCATGATGGTTGAAAATAAAGGAGCTAATCGAGATTTAGCACCAAAGAGCATATTCTGCCAAAGAGAGCCCAAGCCTACCAGGTTATTACAATACACACCCTTGAATGCTCCCAAGTCTCATGTGTTGGAGGAAGCGTTGCAGGCGAACCTTATACTACCACCCATAAAATCTCAAATGCCACCAAATGCAAATATGAAGAAACATTGTAGATACCATCACAATTATGGTCATAGAACAAACGAGTGTGATGCACTCCGATACATAGTTGAGGAGCTGGTCCAACCTTTGGAGAAGACGATTTAACAAAGACCGTATTTATCTGGTACTTGGTCATAAATGCAAACACATATTACAACATTCTACTCGGACAACCATCACTCAACCTGCTAGGCGTAGTGGTGTCCACCCCTCACCTAACCATGAAGTTCACCTCTTTGTTGGGAGAAATGTTATCATAGTCCATAGAGACCAAAAGATGACTCGAGAATGTTACAATGTGAGTTTGTGACTCTATTAAACTTGAATTATTTTACTCACACTTAGAGTAAACAAAACCAAAATCCCTTTAATGAAGTATAGGAAAATCCTAAGTATCAAATTCAAGGAAATGGTGTGTATCAAGCCTAGCTTGCTTTATTTAATCTCGCTAAAACGAAAAATAAAAATAAAAGAAAACAAAGGGGAAATTAAAATGAAATAAAGAAACTAAAAGAAAGTGCATAATTTTATTCAATTAAAACTAAACTAAATGCATGATTGAAACTAAAAGAAGATATGCATCAATGCAATGCAAGACGCAAAATATGAGATGGAATCTAATGGGAATGGTGAAATGACCTTTAAATTGGCATGAAGGTGAACCTAATTTGAAACGCATATTTCCCTAATTCATATGCATGAATCCTATAGAGGTATTAGTATATGCATGTGCAGAACCTAATTAAACATGTAACTAATGCAATAAAAAACAAAACCAAAAATCCAGACCCTACACCTAATCACAAATGTTGATGCTATTTGGAGCAAATAAATGTGAAAGAATATGGCAGCAAAGAATTAGAATCGAGTTTGAATTGTTGTAGTGAATTTCCAAAGATGATGCTAAATGTTCAAGCATAAACAGCCACCTAAGCAAGTTCTCTGGCCAAATTTTCAACCCACAGCAGCAACCCAAATAAGCAAGTTCCTTTCCAACTGCAATTAGATGGGGTATGAGTTATGTATGCAGATTTAAGGCGGAACTCCAGACCGTAGCTAATTCTGATTTGTAACAGGAAGTTGAAATAATGTACAATGCAAATGAAAATATAAGTGGAACCCATTGGCAACAAAAAGCTGAACTATGACAAAGAATTCATATGGCAACCGTGAATCAGAATTATGACAGCAGCAAGAGTGACCATAAAACATCAGATTAAATTAAGGCATATTAATGAAATGTGGATGCTTAAATGGTTTATATGAACCTAGCATGATGATAAACAAATAAGAGTCCAACAAAAGCCCCTAGACAAAATTTAATATACCAAAAGCAACCCAATCAATTAAATCTACATTTAGGTACATGCAATAATGAGATGGACTACTTATGCAGATGTAGATGCAGATGCAATAATTAAATATGCATGAAATATGATTAAAGCTACCAAAGACTATAACATAAAAGCATAAGAGGAACCATTATTAGAGTTCATGAATCAATCAACTCACTACTACATTAATTAAACCAAAGACATGAAATATAGATGGGTGCATAATCATAAATCAGCAAAGTAAAAAGGTCAACTGAAAATGTGCCTAAACAGAAATTCACAAAGTTGAATAAAAATAAATCTACAAATTGATTCAATGATCAAACTGGGATTCTTTTTTATGTGAATCTAGAGGGGTGGATTCATTTTATGGATCTATCTAGGTTGGAATGCTAATAAACAAGAAATTTGAGAAATTATTTAAAATGAGAAAATGGAAATAGATAAGAAGATAGAGCGGAAATTGATAGACGTCATACTTCCAAGAATGGAAGATAAGCCTAAGAGTTTAAACACACAAAGGGAAAAAGGACCTGAACCTTTGATAAAACTCAGGGATTCTTGAATCACTCAAGAACTTAGGAGAATCACTTTCACTAAGATAGAAGAGATAAAACACTAATATTTTCTGAATAAAACTCAACTTACTTCATTGATGAAAATGGTTCAGCTTATATAGAAGTTTTAACCACTTGAATTACAAAAGACACATAAATTGAAATTACATCCTACTTAAAACTATTAATGATGCTACTACTTAATGACTGATTGTAACTAAAATTATGGCAACCCAAAAGTCACCAAAAATAATTCTGCTAGACATTCTCTTAGTCTCCTAAAGGCTGATGACTAAGTTGCAATTGGGCCATTATTACAACTTGAAATAAAACTAAACCAGAGTCCAATAATTGATTAAACCAAAACATAATTTGGTAAGCCAATTTTACAATGAATTGAGCCATATTTAAAAAACTAATAACTTTAAAAAATAAAAAAAATTGCAGCAAAGTGCGTGATTATTTCAATCTACCAAATCTCTTCCATCCATCGTGAATCAGCCTCAATCTCTCTTTTGGATTAGATCTCTCGCACCAACCTTTCCTTCGAGAGGGATCACTCATTAGGTTTTGGTTCTTCATGATGGAAGCTGGATCAGAGCACGTCTCATTTTTAATTTCCCTAATCTGCAACAAGGGATCGATCAACCTTGTAAGTGAAACACGCATTTTGAAGTCAAAATCTTTAGTTGACTAGAGGGGTTGATCTACAAATAAGAAAGATTAGAGTCATGGGGTCAAAAACTTAAAAATAGCAAAGAGAAAGGGCTTCTTGGCAAACAACTTTTATTAGAAGGGATAATTATAAAGAGAAAAAAACAAAATACAATAAAAGAATACTAAAATGTATCTTTTTATCAAAATTTTCTAATGTCTCTCTTTTTTTAAGCTATCAACAAAAACTAATTAATTTAAGACAAAAACATATTTATCTAACTTAAAAAGAAAGTTTAAGAAAGGAAAAATATTGAAAAATGGAGTGCTAACAAACTCCCCCATAAATCAGGAACCTGGCACCTTGCGGTATAAAACCAGCGCCCGATGGTTCTTGTTGCGCGAAAAGTACGAAAAATAGCGCTTTTTCATGAAAAGAACACCAACACGCATTGCCTAGCAGTAGCTCTTCAACGGAGGCAGTTCTTAACAAAAACCTAGAAACTAGGTTGTTTTAACATGAGTCGCTTGGCGGCTTTGAAGGCCCACTAGGCGGTTTTTGGAAAATTTTCAGAAATTTATCAAAGTCCAGAAAATCATGCGTACATGTTAAGACTTTGGCAAGTGTACCAAGTCACGCAAGTAGTAACCAGTAAGACCGGGATATCGTTTCCCAAGACACTCGTGTATACTAATTAATTGCGTAATTAGTGACTAATTTAAACTAATGAATAAATCCATATTCAGTTTCAATTTATGAAATTAAATTTTGCATAAATGATTAAAATTGAACTTTGGAAGTTAGAGACACTTAGTGAATGGAAAAGATTAGAAATGATATGACTTGATATTGTCGGGGTTAGAATTCACCAACTATGCTCTCATGCAACTACAATTTGACATCCTCTTCATTAATATGCTAATGCCAACCCACAAAATTACTCAAACCCTGATTCCTTAATGGATTGAGCCTAAATTTCCTTATTAAAAGTCAATTCCTTGAACTCTTAATAAGCAAATTTGCTTTATGCACTAAGGTTTAAGACAACCAATGGGTCAAGCCTCATTCCTAGGTACAAGCTCCATTGAGTTTTCTTATTCCAAATCTAGGTTTCAAAAGATATTTCCACACCCAATGAACCAAAAATCATGCAATGGATGGCTAAATCAATGCAAGCATTAAGTGAAGAAACAAGAAGACTAGCAATTAATGAAAGAGTCATATATATAATCAAAACATTTGCATTTACACAAGAGTTTCGTGGCTACATCTAACCCCAACAAAAATGGGTTTAACTCTCCATTGTCATGGAGAGCTCAAGCTTACAAATGGAAGAAATGGAAGAGAAAGAGATATAAAGAGGAAGATGGAGTTGTTCCCACAAGCCCTAACACTCCTCCAAGCTCTCCAAATGTGTTCTTCGTGCCTCCAAAATGCCAAAGAAACCTTTCCCCTCGCGAAAACAAAAGAAAAAGAGCCAACTTGCCATATTAGCGAAAACTAGAGCTTGGAGGAAGCTTCTCACCGCCATGCGCTAGCTGCAAACAGTGGCCAAACTTCCCATCTACCGCCGATGGTGCCCAAGTGCCGCCAGGAGGTGACCAGTAGTGGCACCTGGCTGGCACTTGTCTGGCGCCTGGCGTTGACGGTATCTACCGTCTGGCACTACCTTTGTGGCGCTAGGCGCTTGCTGTTGACATTTTTGCACTTCTACTTGCTGTTTCGGTTACTCATTTGTTTGGACTCTTGAAACAAAGCTTCCAATCTATAAATAGACAAAAAAATGGGGATTAGTGGTATATTTAGATCAATGTAACCTAAAATGTATTCATTTACAAAAGTAAGATAAATTTGAGGATTAAGTACGTTAAAACCTTTGGAAGAGATGATTTTGCTGAGAAAATGTAGCTTAGATAATGGTAAAAGTTAACATTATCAACTCCCCCAAACTTAAAACCTTGCTTGTCCTCAAGCAAAAAGGTAACTTGGCCTAGATGAACAACACAATTGCAATGATCTAGCAACTCAAGAAAATATATGTCAATTGTGCTTGCTCTTATTTGAAAGATTGTTTGGCACATGTGTTTCATTAGCAAGGCAAGCTAAAGCTATGGTGCTCACAAAACAAAAGCTTCACAAGTGCATGCAAGAGTTTATAAGGGATCAGCAATCATGGCAAAATGTTTCCTTGATGAATGGGAACCACTTCTCACAAGAACAAGTGTTTCACTCAAGCCCACTGATGTATGGATATAAACAACATTCTCTCCACCATCACAATGTCACACAATTCAACTTTGCTTTTTGTTCAAAATGGATAAAACTCTCACAAGCATTCTATCATCACAAGGGCTTTTATGGCTTGTATCATGGCTAGGCTAAGAAGGAAATTTGGTTTTTTCAGGATAGCAAAAGTACCTTGAGCTAAGAGAGCAACTATTCAAATCATGAAAATATATTTCTCCCTTCTCTATTGAACAAATGAAACCAACTCCCAACTTGCTTGCACCAATTTTCTTTTCTTTTCTTTTTTTTGAATGAATTGAACCAAAAACTTTACAATTTTTCTCATGCTCCCTTGTATCAGCAATAATTCTCCCAAACTTGAACCATACTCATGACTAACAATCATTTGCTCTTTCAAGCTCAAAGTAAGGTAGTCAATAACTTCACTATGCTCAAGGTTCAAGGAATGAGGCTCAAAGAAGACTCAAACGGTTTGCACAAGAAATCAACTTGAAAAGGATTGGCTCAATTATGTAACAGGAAAAAGAAAGATGGCCTTGATCATCTGTAGCATGCAAGTAAATGATTAGCAAATGAACTCAAGCAAAGTCAATTATGAGTCCACAATGATAGCATTCACACAAATCAACTCTAGGGCACAACCTCTCACAGAGTACTTTGGGTTCCACAATTGTCAACATATGCCAAAATCATTGATCACAATTAAAATCAAGCATCACTATATCAAAATGAGAACAACCACAAGCTCATGCTCACAAGCCAATTCAACATCATTTCATAACAAGCACAAAAGATGATCATGAAAAGTACTAATTCAATGCAAAAGATTAGTTCACCACAACCAAGTTACAAAGTTCAACACAAAGCTATAAAGTTCAATACTATCAAAAGAAAGTTAAAACTGAAATCTAAAAGCATAAATTAAATCAGGACTATCAGCAAAACAAGTCTTGCAAAATATGATTAACTCTCTCCAAACGCTCAGGCGTCATCCTCGCCCTCTTCGTTTAGCTCCTCCTCATCATCTACAGCAGCTGAGGCTCCACGTCCCCCAGTACTAGTGGCTTGGACCCTAGGCCAAGTAACAATGGCAGCAAACTCCTCAACTGATGGGGTGTGCAGCTCGGGAATCGTTAGGGAGATGCCCCTAAGCATGTTTGCATTGGCCATCCCCAGCCGGTATAAGGCTTGCATCTGGGGTTCCAAGAGCTGAAGGTGATCGAGCTTGGCTTCCAAAGCCTGCAACCGCATATCAATGGTGGGAGTTGCCTCAAGCTCGGGCTCTGGCTTAGGCTCTACCTATGGCTAATGGCGCCTCTTGGGTCTGCGAGCAACTGAGCAGAACCTCTGAAAATATGAAAAGTCTAGGTCCTGTGTTACTTTCTCCAATAGGGGTACAAATATGTCCGCCCCTTCCAGGTTGCAAAGATGGGTGATGAGAGAGGGATGGCCAAGAGCGGCCTTGCCAACGGCGTTGGCACACCGATGGATCTCACAATTTGTCTTTTAATGGTGTCTTAATTAGCAATGATGAAAGGAAAACGAAAATGACATTAAGGCTAAACTTAATTGTCATTCAAAGTCACTTATGGACTAATTTTCAGCCCCTCTTGGCTGCTCCTTGGCCAGCTAGGGTTCCTCTACCCTTTCACATTCATGCCAAAACTAATTTTAGCAAAAAGAAAGTTTAATGTGGTTCTACCAAGGTTTGAACCCATAACCATGCCAATGTCAAATCAATGCACAACCATTCAACCAATTCATGTTTCATGATAATTCATATAATTCTATGATTTTATTATCACTCAACATGATCAAGCATATTGTTAAAATAATAAATAATTAAATAACACAAAAATGACATACTTAGGACTTGAACCTAAGTCCTTTCACACAAGTAAGTACTCTAAACCATTTAAGCTAGTACTTTTCCACATCATACATGTCAAAATTAAATTTCATAAAGGCTCTCACTACCCACATTTATTAATTAATTAATTATTTAATTAATTAAATTTAGCGGATCTTACACACCACTCATGCTAATAATGTTGAACGAGCAAATGGAGTGCTCATAGAAGGTCGAGGCCTAAGAATAGAAGTGACGATAAATGAAGAGGACGAGAATAATATAGGTCAACTCTTGACTGACAATGTTGATTTATTCTCCTAGACGACCTAAGGGTAGCTTCTCACAGGTTGCCTATTTTTAGTGAAGTCAGGTCGGTGTCCTAGAAGAAGTAGAAGCTAGGAGAGGAGATAAGGTTGGTTGCTAATGCCGAGGCTAAAAAATTAGCACAAGTCGACATCGTCAAAGAAACGCGTTACACAACATGGCTAGCCAATGTTGTGTTAGTGAAGAAAGCAAATGGGAAATTGTGAATATGGGTAGACTACATGATCTTAATATGGATTGCCCGAAGGATGTAAGACCCAAGAAATTTAATTAATTAAATAAATAAATAATTAATAAATGCGGGTAATAGGAGTCTTTGTGACAATTAATGTTAATTGTTATGACGTGAAATGGTACTAGCTCAAATGGTTGAGATTATTTGATTGTGTAGAGATGACTTGAGTTCAAGTCCTGTGTATGCCAATTGTGTGTTATTTAATTGATTATTATTTTAATAATAATATTCTTGAGCATGATGAGTGATAATATAATTCTAATAGTGTGTGTTCTAACCTTGCTCAACACAAATTAAGCTTTCTTTTTGCAAAACTTATTTCTTTGGCATGAATGTGAAAGGCCAGAAACCCTAGCTGACAAAAATGGGCAGCCAAAAGGGCTGAAAAAATAGTCACTAATGAATCTTGGCTCAATTTTGATGTTTTTGGAGCTTCTAGGTTGATTCTGATCGGGGAAATATGGAGTTGCATTTGTGGTTGGTTGTTAGATGATAGAATTGTTGAATTACGTGGTGATTGGAAGTTAGTTAAAGGAAATTATATGAACACTTACTCTACGATTTGGAAATTTGGTGTTTTATGTTATGAGATTAATTAATGTATGAATTTCAGAAAGAATTATTATGTTCACCTTTAATTTGATAATTAGAGCCTCTGAATGCATGATTACATGATTAGATTGCAGAATTAGGCAGAAAAAGGCGTTTTGGGATTTTAGGGTTTTTTGGTAGGTGCAACAAAATTTGGGTTCCCTAGAAATTGATGTGCCAGTTGGCGGGACGTAATCTGCCACCAGGCGACAGTGCAGGTCAGAGTAGTAGTTTTGCTTCTGGATGCGAAGGGCACAAGGGAAAATCAATGATGAGTTTTGGGGAGAATAATATGAATGAATTAGAGCGATGATAAATCACAAATGTCTTTGGTCAAAAAATCCTACACCAACACGTTTCCAAAAATTTCTGCACCAAATGGCCTAGGCAAGTTGCGGTCATGAACATGTGGCTGCAGGGGCTAGTTTTGGATCAACCTACACTTGGCAACGCTGCAGGGTGGGCATAATTTCAGTTGGTCCACCAAAGAGGCTATTTCGCTTGGTAGTTTCATGACATCACAATCTTGTTATTGGCAAATGAATTAAATAGACCCAACCAACAAAAATATTTTCCTTGAACCAATAAACGGAATGGACCATGCAACTACAACTTCAAATCCAAACTTCAATTGATATTTTGGATTGGACCAGCTATTGATGGATCATGTGGCAATTGCTATTCTCCAATTTGCACCACATCAACAATAGCTGAATCAAATTTCGCGTGAATGTGGCAGGTGCACCCTTCGAATTTGCACTCAAGACTTGTGCCTAAAAGAATTATCTACACTTGTGCCTAAAAGAATTATCTACACTAGCTGCACCATATCAAAATTGGCCTGGAGAACCTCGAGACTTGATAAAAAACTCATTGTTTCATAAAACTCAAATCTGAATACAAATGTGTCTTACAAGGACTTATATACTATGGGCCAAAATACCAAAAAACCGAACACAACTTAAGGTCTGATATAGCCAAAGAAAACATTACAAAAAAAAAATACAAAAAGAGTGCTTATTCCACTATCTAAAGCTATTTTGACATCTCTTTGAAGATCCTGGGCATGATTCCATCATCTTTTTTCTAATCCCTTGACGATCCTGAACCACACCTCCATCAGGGAACCTCTGTGATATCAGCATCGCACTCCACCGCACCAGTGACGGATATCGAACAATCCAGACGGTTTCAATAATTTTAATCCCCTCTGAAAATTCATTAATTTGCAATAATTTCACCATGGAGCAGCACTAGAAAAACAAAAAATGAGAAAGAGAATGGTTTTTTAATCATTTATGAGAGTTTCACTCATTAAATGAGACAAATAGCAATTAAGGTTCATGGCAATCAAGAACAAAACGTAAACATAAATAATCAATTAAACCCCTTCATCAATTTTCTAATTGAAACGAGAAAGTTAATATCTCCATATAATATTTCATGTCTTAGTGAACAGACAGATAACAATTAACGTTCATGGCAATCGAGAACAAAACGTAAACATAAATAATCAATTAAACCCCTTCATCAATTTTCTAATTGAAACGAGAAAGTTAATATCTCCATATAATATTTCATGCCTTAGTGAAGAGTTATGGAAATTAAGATACACTTATAAAAAAAGAACAATTATATTTTGTATCTTATTGGCTCTGATACCAATTGATAGAAATAAAATAATATAAGACACAATAATATAATATATTCATGTAAAAGTTTAAAGAGGATTGTGTACCAGAAATTAATGAAGGATCCATAGAAGCACGTAGTATGAGATACTACTATTCTCTTTCTGATAGGTATTCTTAAAAATAAGAGTGTTTTACGTTGTTACTTCAAAAACTGACTAATGGGGTATTAGTTTTATAACCTACCAGTAGAGACCAAGGACCTCTCAAAAAAGTATCTATTATTCAAGCCCATCACAGATCGTTTACTAAATAATCCAATCCATCATGGATCGTTCATCAGAAACCCAAAATTATGTATTATCCATACAATAATAAATTATGTGCAATATAATTAATATTAACAAATAATTTAATTTATTGATTAATGTTAATCCATAATAATAACAAAATAGAGAATAATAATTTTATATAATAAAATTATATAAAATACAATAATAAATTGAATCTTGTGCATTTTGTGTTGTTAATCCATATGGTTTTCCATTTCTATGTTAGTATTTGATTTCCACGCTTAATGCTTGTTTTGGTTTAGCCACCCATGCATGGTTTGTAGTTCTTAAGGTGTTGGAAAATGTCTTTTGAACTTAGAACTAAAATATGAATGCATGAGAATAAAGTGAATGAAATCTAGTCTTGACAATTGTATATAATCTATGTTAAATTTATGATGCATACCAACTGTTTGATAAAAATACAAAAAGAGTTTCCTAGTGTTTTTGTGAACTTTGTTATCTAATTAAGTTGTGAATTGCAAGAGTTGACATGTGCTGTACAAGTCCTTCTGGAGAGAACGATATATTTATTATTTGCATCATGCAACCAGTGCACTTGCCATTTTTTCACTAACAAACATCTCATGGTGCAACTATGTAGAAATTGATTAACTCATTTTTGGTACACCTTATAGACTTGATTGGAAGAATAGTCTCCATATGCACTTCCAGAAAAAGAAATAAGAATATAACAAAATAATTTCTTCATAAACTAAAATTAATTTATGTATAAATTAAGAATAAAATTTTGAAGAAGTTAATTGAAAATAGCTTTTTTATTAAGTCTTTATTTCTTTTCCATTGCATGTTTTCTTACACCATCAGATGCTTGGTAGTAGGTCATGGAGATTAATGTCAAAGTTGAAGAATCATGGAGAATAATGTGCATAATAACACATTTTATGTTGAAGAGACTTTACTTATGTTAGAATTGGGAGCCATACACGATTGCAATCCTTTGGTTGCTCGACATTGGATTGTTAGAGTTGCTTGATAAGTGTCTATTATTAGTAAAATTGCATATCATTTATACACTTATCTTACATGATTTCAATGTAATAAACACCAAAACAACCCCTTTTGCATTAGAATATAGAATGAGGAAAGAAAAAACAGTAAAAATTGGAATTTAATGTCTTTGTGTTGTTTTTGCAAGAAAATGAAGGAAATTAAGAAGTTGGTGTTAAGCCCCAAAGTTGTAGCTTAGTCAAAAGAGATGAAATGAGAAAGTTCAAATTATGAGTCTGCCACTGAGCAACGATATTGGTGCTGAGCCACATTTTAGGAAACCTTCACTACAAGGAAACCTTGAGCTCTAAAATGGTAGTTGGGCATCAAGAGAAAACTTCCATGGAAGAGAAAGCTCCATGGTTGATCACCAAGATGACTGCCCAAGCTTTGAAGCAAACCCAATCATGAAGGAAACCTCCATGGCTGACCTACTTGGAATGGAGCTAGAGCAGCACCCAAAATTCTATAAATACAAAGCATGTCTCTATTATTTTCATGTTGATTTTGTAAATCATTATAGAGAGAGAAAATCCATAGTTAAAATAGCTTTATATTGTATATCTCTTGTAAGCTATGGAAGGAGGAAAGCTACTCTATGTTCTTCATGTATACATTATTATGAGCAGCTAACTTCTTCCTAGTTGGGATTTGATGTAACTTATAAACTCTCTTTACCACACTTGGTTTTATATATATTATGTTCTTGAATTTACCTATTGGTTATTTGATTTGCTTTTATTGATTTGATGACTTGATCACTCATCATACTTCATCAGCACTAGATAGCAGAGACATCTGGTCTAGTGTTTAGATCCAATCAGATCTCCTAGTGCTTGGCATAAAGCAAACATGGTTATGTGACTTTAGTTGGTTTAAAGAGTATTGTTCTTAGTGCAAGGGTTCCTCCACCTGGATAGGGATTATTCTTCATCTGATGCCCTTAAGTCCTAATACTACATGTCAAAACTACGGAGAAACCAAAAAGATAAGACAAAGTCTGCAAAAAACTAGATTTTGGGTCTGAGAGTCGGTTAAGCGTGGGAAAGATATTAGCACCCCAGAACGCCTATCCTAAGATGGTACCTTTAATTAAATGTGTAAAAGGATGTGATTTTTTAAAATGTTTATTTTCCCCAAAAATAATAATAAAAGAATGTACGAAATAAACAAAATTAATTTTTTGGTTTTTTGGGCCCGACAAATATTAATCCTCATTCCTACATATTTCCATTTACAATAGAGCATTAGGGTTACATAGTTCTTTAGGAACCTTCTTGAAATTTTTGATTTAATTTTTGAATTTTTTATAATTTTGAAATTTTTTTTTATGTTTTTTAGTATTTTTTAATTATTTGAAAATGAGTGTCACGTGACGTGAGTGGTCAGACAGACACTAAAATTAGACAAAGAATTTTTTTTTGTTCTTTATATATTTTTTTATATTTTTTAGAGAAAAAAAGAAATTTCAAAATGAGTGTCAAGCAATGCGAGCGGTCAGACAAACACTAAAAGAATTAAGGAAAATATTTTTTATGATTTTTAAAATAAAATATTTGTAAATAGTAGAAAATATGTACCTAACAGAAAATGCCAAAGTTATGTGTAAAAAAGAAAAAACACGTAAAATATTAAAACAAAATATAATAAAAAATGAGAATTCACAAATTAAAAGAAAAAAAGAAAAAAATAGGAGTGGTGTACCTTCCAAACTCTTCAATTCCTCTTCTTCTCAATCAATCTCACTCTCTTTTTCTTTACATTACAACTACCTTTTCTCTTCTTCTTTTTTTCTTTTTTTTACCTCTTTCAATATGTTGTTTTTCCAAAAGAGAGATAAAAATGAGGTGTGTATGTGTGAGTGGTGATGGGAAATGTAACATCCCGGCCGGATATTACTAATTTAAATAAAATAAAGTAAAATAATATCAAATATGTCATTATTATTCAAAGTTCTTTTCCAAAACACGGGAAAATTAAAACCTTACTAAAATGTCTCAAAATTCAAAACCATAAAGTAAACTCCATTTTTACATAGTTCAAAAATGATCAACTAAATGTTTACAAAATAGTCAAATATAGTCTATAAAACTTCCCAAGCTAACCCCTCTTCGGCTTTAAGTGTCACCAGCTCCACCTGAAACAACGTCTGCTCCCGTGTAACGAATTACACGATCATCGCCAAACACAAACAGAAAGGGTGAGCTCATGTAACAATATAAACATATAATTTAATACATAGAAGTTCACCCCCAAATTAATTTATTTCAGCCAATGCTTAACCAAGAAACCTTATTACCCTAAGGTTTCCAACCCACAATTTCATGATCATGGACTCAGGATATATAGGCTTCCACGAACCTACATGTTCATTGTTCTACCTCTATGAACCTCCCCGCCCGTAGTCCAACACACGTGATCCAACAACTACGAACCTCCCCGCTCGCAACAACCCTCAAGTGTGAGCACGAAACATACGAACCTCCCTGCTCGTATCCTCACACGAGAGCATCATAATATGAACCTCTCCGCTCATATTATCACTTGTTCACCACCAACCATGAACCTACCCGCTCATGACACAGTCAAACACCTCCTGGTCCAAGTCCATATCGCAACATATTAAAACGAAATTAAAAAAACACACGGCCTATATAAGATACATACTCAAGCTAGTCTTAAGGATTTCAATGCTTTCACGAACCTGCCCGCTCGTGGTCCAACTCTACAAACCTCCCTGCCCGTAGTCCAACTCTACGAACCTACCCGCTCGTAGTCCAACATGCGTGAATACCTACTATGAACCTCCCCGCTCACAACAGCCTCAAGTGTGAGCACGAAACATACGAACCTCCTCGCTTGTATCCCCACACAAGAGTACAACATATACGAACCTCCCCGCCCGCATCAATCACGCATCTCAAATCTCCGTTATGAACCTCCCCGCTCGTAACTAATCCAGCATATCACTGACCAAGCCCTCAAACCCATCCATGCAAATCCATTTTCAGTAGACCCTTGCCCATGCACTATCGCCTGGCGCTGTTAAAGCGCCACCAGGCGAAATGGAAGTGTAGACCGCTTGGTAGTTCCACAACACTGTTAGGCATCACGACACACAAAGCTTCCCTATTTCTGGTTATTGCCTGGCAGTTCACTCTGCACCATTAGGGGCTACACCGGTAATGTGACACTACTGGTTTTAGGTACTCTAATTAAGTTCTTAGCATCCAACTATTCAATTCTCAAACATCCAGAATCCAAAATACGCATTCATATATTTCATATACTTAAATTTACAACATCACAACTCATATGCATCATTCAAATAAAGTGTTATACCTAACACAATCATAAACAATCAAACAATATACAACCTAGGAAGAACACATAACCATTGCCCTAAAATATCGCACGGACAATAAAATAGTAATGATGATAATAACAAAAATAAAAATAACAACAATAATAATGATAATAATTATAATATTAATAAAATGAAACAATAAAAATAAAAATAATGAAAATAATAATAAAATAAAATGAAACAATAATAAGAAAATAATAATACTAATAAGATAAAACAATAATAAAATAATAATAATAATAATAATAATAATAAAATAAAGCAATAATAATTATAATAAAATCATAAATAAAATAAAACAATTATAAAATTAACAATAATAATAAAATAAAATAATTATTATTATAATTCTAATAATAATAATAATAATAATAATAATATAAATAACAATAATAATAATAATGTTAAAATAAATTAATAATAATAATAATATTAAGGAAAGTAATAATAATAGTAATAATAATAATAATAATAATAGAAATAATAATAATAATGATAAGAATAATAATAACAATAATAGTAGTAAACTAAAATAATAATAATAATAATAATAATAATAATAATAATAATAATAATAATAATAAATGTGTTGTGTTTAGAAGAAGAACTCTAAACACGCATCCTAGAAGTCGAATGCAAGTAAAGCTAATTAATTAAATACCAACCTAAATTAATAAAATCACCTCTGTAATCCCCATCTATAAACCCCTTTCTATAACTATTCTCTTCCCCTCTTATATAATATATTAAAAATTATTAATTATACCACATCATAATTTCTATGAAAAAAAACACCACCAAAGAAAAGTACTAATTATTCTAAAACCTTAACTGCAGCATACCAAAAGTTTAGTCACTACCAAAGCTTAATATCTAAAAGTTACAAGTCATATATAATATCAAATACAAAAAAAAGTCATCCCCACTTCTAACCTTCTTTAAATATAAATATATATATATATATATATATATATATATATATATGTCAGGTTTTACAGAGGGGGTTTCACTAGGGAGATACAACACCAATGAGATATGAACCTAACCACATAAGACATTGACACCACTCTCAACCCAAAACCTTAAGGCAATGGGTTTATGGGTCTTGATTCTTATATAGTGCTCTACTTTCTCAATTCTGGTCAATGTGGGACTCAGACTCACACTTGGAGGCAATGGGTTTATGGGTCTTGATTCTTATATAGTGCTCTACTTTCTCAATTCTGGTCAATGTGGGACTCAGACTCACACTTGCATTCTTAACAATCTCCCCTTCAAGGGTGAGTCCCTTCAACCACAGTACACTACCCCTCCAGCGGAGGCTGACGAGTACTCCTTTTCTGCCCTTTTCTGTACCGCCGTTCTTCTTAACGGGACACGCTTACCTGGAACCCTTACCTGGGACTCTTGCCAGGAAGACTTTCGATACTAGGACCATACTGGTACTGCACTCGTCTGAGCCGGGGTATTAACCATCGGCTCTGATACCACTTGTCAGGTTTTACAGAGGGGGTTTCATTGGGGAGAACAACACCAATGAGATCTGAGCCTAACCATATAAGACACTGACACCACTCTCAACCCAAAACCTTAAGGCAATGGGTTTATGGGTCTTGATTCTTATATAGTGCTCTACTTTCTCAATTCTGGTCAATGTGGGACTTAGACTCACACTTGAATTCTTAATAATATATATATATATATATATATATATATATATATATATATATATATATATATTAAAAAAACTATTTAGTGTAATCGAAGTTCTACACTATAGCAGATAATTTGTTTCCTTTTTTTTCTTTAATATTATATAAATTACTATATGATGAATGTCGTAAAATATCCTCCTAAAATATTATAACATACCATAACACCACATTATCTACTTTTTCAGATAACTAAAAAAATGAAAGCTTTAGAGTACAACCCCAAGTCACGCCACTGTAAAAGAAAAACATAAACCTTAACCTTTCCTTTGCATCATTCACCCACAAATCAAGAAAACCTCAATGCATTCATGCTATATTAGATTTTATATCACTAAAATTCATCAATCATATACTTAACATTTAAACGAAAATTTGATGATACTCTATCACCATTACAATCAAAATTTCTAAAATATAAAACAAATGCATCATATATTTTTTGTTTTTATTGTAAACAATAATTCAATCAAACAAAACTTAAAATCTTCTTTCGAAGGAAGATATTAAACTAGTCAACTCCCCTTAGGGTTTTCTCTACCCTTTCATATTCAAGCCACAACTATTTTTTTAACAAAAAGAGTAGTTAAATATGAGTTCACCAAGGTTCAAACCCATACCATGCTCAACATCAAATCAGTGCCTAACCACTCAAGCAATTTATATTTTATGATAATTCACCTAATTCTATAATCATGTTATCACTCAACATGATCATGAATATTATTATTAAAAATTAATAATAAATGACATACATAGAACTTGAACCTAAGTCCTCTCACACAATCAAAGTAACCTCAACCATTTGAACTAGTACTTTTCCACATCACATCAATCAATATTTAATGTCATAAAGGCTCCCACTACCCGTATTTATTAATTATTTATTTATTTAATTATTTAAATTTTTAGGGTCTTACAGGAAAGAATTAGAGAACTATAGAGAATATATTTTCAATCCTTTTCGACAATATGTGTATTTATATCCATACATTGCAATATCATTGTAATCCTAGCCTTAATTGTAATGAACAATATAAGGAAGGAGTTAGTCATGATAGCAGCACATTACGGGAATTAAATCATAGCAAATCAAAACATAATATCAATCGTCATCAGTATTGTTGATTCTAATTATTAGAATAGATATTGCTTCTAATTATTAGAATCATATAACTATTTTCTCTATTAGGAACAAAGGGTAGAAAAACAAAGAGTGAGGACAAAAATATGTTGGGTTGTTAGGCTCATGAGGAGGAATGTGATAATTAGAAACAAATTGGGATCTCTCTCTTTTTTCCTTTTTTCCTTTTTCTCATCTCTCTATTTTTCGCTAAAATTAAAGTTTGAAAATCTTTGAAGAAAATTTTATTGCACCTTTTTTTATTTACCATTAACTAAAAACATTTTTTTTTATTTTTTTATTTTTCAAAAATAAATTTATTCACCCAGACGAAATTAAGTGTTGACACTAAATACATGAGGTTAGAATTACAATTAAGAGTACTTCTATAAACACTAAGATAAAGAACATAATTTGTTGATAATCAAGGGTAGTGCAGTTGAGTGGAAAAAGCCAATTTCAATCCCAACACCTAATCAACATCATTTATCTTTGTTTATATTTAAACGTGTTTTCACTTTATAAAAACCAACCCTTATTATTGTTTTATTGCGAAATTGAAAGTAGATTATAGATCACTACTTTATCATACCAAATACAAGTGACCTTAGTGCATGAATTTGATGAAGTTAGTGCATGTGATCATGTGAGACTGATGAGACTTAATGAAGAATTGAAGTGATTGGTAATTGATCAAGCTTGGGGGTTATTGAATTTGAAATTGACATGAATCACAGACTGAATTCATAGACTTTATGACATAGTGGAGATTACCTTTGTCTTCTCTCTGTCTTTTTAATATGTTAAAAAGGGTTTTAACAGGTTAAAAGGGTGCTGCATATAGTTTTGGTATTAATGTATTCAATCAGTTGAACTGTTATGCAATCAACTGATTTTACTTAAGTCAAGTGAAATCAACAGATTGTGCGAACAACTCAACCTGTTGAATTCACTTGTGCATACTATATAAGCTAGTTTTTCAGAGAGTGGGGAAAAAACTTTGATTTTTGAGATCAAAAGCAATGAAACCAATTTGGAATCCCTCTCTTTCAATTACATAGTGCGCAGCTCGTGGTTGAAGATCTTTGGATCTTGGAGCTTTTTGGTTGGTTTAGAGCATTGAAGGATGTGTTTTGGTTGGCAAGGGAGAGCCACCACCAAAGTTTGGTTATTCTTTTGCTTCTTCTGGGTGTTTCCTGGTGTGATTCCAGGTTTGCAAATGGAATCTTATTGTGTTGGATTTGAAATTCTTGTGGGATTCAAGAATCTTGGTTTTTTTATTTGATTCAAAAGTGTAATCTTTGTGGGATTATGTAATTCTTTGGAGTTAAAGAATTGTTAGGCTCAAGTTGCCTTGACAAATTGGATGTAGCTCATATTTGAGAGAATCAATATAAAAAATATTGTGTGATTCTTTCTTCCTTACATTGTTCTTCATTTAATCTTAAAGAAAATTATTTTAAAAATATTTGTAAGGTTTTCGTGTGAATTGATGTAATATGATGGTCTAACTAATTTTGCTATATCAATTGGAATCAATCTTGTTTGGTAATGCATGTTGTTTGAGTGATTTTCATGATTTGTGTTTTTCTACAAAATTTTCTAGTATATCAGTCTGTTGATTTTATATTTTAATCTATTGAATCATATTAGTCTATCTGAGTGTATATTGTTTGATCAAACCAATCTTTTGTTTTTTGTTTTTCAATTGACTAAAATGTGTTGTCCTGCAATAATTAACTTTTGAATTGTTGGTCAATTTAATTCATAGTAAAAGAGTTTTAAAATTTGAATTAAACATAATTTTGTCTACACAGCCAATTCATCACTGCCTTCTTACCTATGAAAGTCATTTTAAACCTAGACAAATTGACCCAGTGCATTCGTTGGATAAATTGACAAATCCTCATTTGGGTCTCAATAAGTTTTTGGAGTCGTTGTTAGGGATTTGCACTACGATAAATTAGTAGTTTGTAATCACCTTGAGTTTATTGTATATTTGTGTAAATTTATGCCGTAGTTACTTATTTAAATCTTTTTATATTATTATGGTACTTTGCTCACTTGATCTTGAGTTGTTGTGCATACCAAGAAGAGAACAAAAAATAATCTTGCTCTTTGACCAACAAATAGAAAAGAACTGCTAGAAGGAATAACAACAAAAATAGGAAGAAGAGGCAACACACACAATTGGAGCAGCAACAATAGCGAATTTGAGAAAACTCACATTTTCGAAGCTCAATTTAGTAGAATCAAGAGGAATCAATGGCAGAACATACTAAATAGAGGAGATTTTGTGCAACAACAAGAGCCAAGACAATTCTCAAGCATAGTCAAACCTACATGGGTGTGGAAGTGAAACCTGCCGTACTATCATTAATCACTATAAATGAGTTTGCATGAATGGATAATGAAGATACCTACAATCACCTAACAACTTTATATGAATTATGTGGCACCATGGGTTCCTCCACCTGGGTGGAAATCACCATGCGTCTAACACCCTTAGTTCTAATACTACAGGATGGGGTTAGAATTACATTTAAGAGTACTTCTAGCAACACTAAGATAAAGAGCATAATTTATCGATAATCAAGGGCAGTGCAATTGAGTGAAGAAAGCCAAGTTCAATCCTAACAGCTTAATCAACATCACTTAGCTTTACCTTTATTTGAATTGCATTCAAAGTGTTAAAACCAATCCTTCTTACTGTTTTATTTCAAAACATGAAGTAGATTATAAATTATTATTCTATCAAACAAAATCCCTATGGATATGACCTTGTTGTACTACAACTCACCAATGTAGTTGTTGGATAAGTTAAACCCTTAACAAGGGTCTCAACAATACTGATCGAGTGACTGAGTGTTACACTTGGGTGAGAAAGAAGGTGACTGAGTAGATTTGGAGGAAAAGTAAGAGTAAAACTCAAACATAGGAAAAAGGGAGAAGGTTTAAAAGAATGGTTGAGTTTTTATGAGAAAGAAGGAAGAAGTGAAGAGTAAGAGGTAGGGGGAGCTTACACTTTTTCATCTAATTATTTTCTTACATGGTTATGTGTGGTGTCTCGATGAAATATGGTGAAGGGTAACTCCGCATACTTGTACCGAAGGTATACTTTGTCGGGACTCTCAAAGGGAGTAATGGGAAGTGGCACCTATGTACCTCGTTGAGGCTCTTAAGGGGAGTAATGAGAAGTGACACATGTGTACGTTGTACGGGCTTCCAAGGATAGTAATGGGAAGTGACACATGTATTGGTAAGATACATGCAAGAGTTACAAATTGGCTCTTGACATTGAGTTCAATTGTGGTTGTATAAATTGTTGTGATAACATGTTTTAAACCTATGACGATATGTTTGAACTGTTATTTGAGTTTATGTCTTTATATTGAAAAATTATATATATTGAAAACTATTGTTATTGTTTACGATAACTCACCCCTTCTATTTTGGTGATTTCCACCTGCGATGATCTTAATTATACGGGAACAAATGATAGTATAGGAAGATGCATGATGTTAGGGAGAGAGATCAGTATTGGAAGATGTTTAGGATGGTATTTTAATCTTAGTTGTTTTTTTAATAATGTCTATGTTTGTAAAACAATTTTTTTTAATGAGATTTCAAATAAGAGAGGAATGAAGTTTTATTATGTAATTTGTGTTAATTATAGATTTTAGTAACTGAAAAATTGGGGCATTACATTTTTGTATCAGAGCAATAGTTAGGTCCTAGGTGATTTGTGGGAAGCGAGCTTAATGTGTGTGTATGTTATGAATTGTATGTTAGAGTATGAGTGTGTTATTGTGTTTTTTTTTTTGCATTTTTTAGTATTTTTTTAGGTGTTATCTCTTCACTAGGAAGTACATTTTTTAGGACAAAACTTTTATTTGTTGGGAGAAATGTAAGACTCGAGAAAATTATAATAATTAGGAAGGTGGTTTATGGTTTTCTATTATTTAGAAAGGATTTATAGTTGACTAATTATTTAAAAGATTTATTTTATTTAAAAGATATATAAAATAGTTATTATAATATAAACAAGTTATATATGATAGTTATTTCTTAAATGGATTTATTTAAAAAGTTTTTATAAGATATAATGATTTATTATTAGAAATATCACCTAAAATCTCTTAAGAGTATCTAGCATTTTAAAGGTGAGAGTGAAGTCCATAAATATACATACTAAATGACTGAGAGTTACACTTGAGTGAACACTTGGGTGAGAAAGAAGGCAACTTAGTAGATTTGGAGGAAAATAAAAGTAAGATTCAAACATAAGAAAAAGGGAAAACGTTTTAAAGAATGGTTGAGGTTTTGCAAGGAAGAAGTGAAGAGTAAGAGGTAGGGGAGCTTATATTCTTGTTTTCTTGTTTTTATTTTATCTTCTTGCATGTTTGTGTGTGGTGACTCGGCGAAAGGTGGTGAAGGATAACTCCATGTAGTTGTATCAGAGGTATATGTTGTCGGGGCTCTCGAGGGGAGTATTGGGAAGTGACACATGAATACTTTCTCAAGACTTCCAAGGGGAGTATTGGAAGTGACACATGTATTGGTAAACTGCGTCCAAGAGTAACAAATCAACTTTTGATGTGGAGTTCAATTGTGGTTATATAAATTATTGTGATAACATGATTTGAACCTATAACGATATATTTGAATTGTTGTTTGAGCTTATATCTTTTTATTGAAAAGTTATATATATATATATATTTATTTATTGAAAACTATTTTTATTGTTTACGATCGTTCACCCTTTCTATTTTAGTGATTTGCACATGCAATGATCATATTTATACGGTAGTAGATGATAGTTTAGAAAGATGAACGACATTAGGGAGAGAGATCTCAGTATCAAAAAATGTTTAGGATGGTCTTTTTAGTCTTAGCCTTTTCCTTAAAATAAAGTCTATGTTTGTAAAAAATTTTTTTAATGAGATTTTAGAGGGGAATGAAGTTTTATTACGTAATTTGTGTTAATTATAAATTTTAGTAACGGGAAAATTGAGATATTACATCAATGGATCTATATTTAATTTTAATATCGTACGAAAGAAGCATTTAGGTTTCTATTTCCTAAAATAAAGGAAAATGCAACTTTAATAATGAAAAATAACTCCTTTAAAAATCTAATCTTAAAAATTGATCCCAATGTATCATACGTATTAAGTGCTAGCACAAAAATATATTAAAATCATTATCTCAATTTCTGTTTTAATTATATAATTTATTTTCGTTTGATTATTATACTAGTTTTACCAGTTATACTTGTACCACAATAACTAATCATGCCTTTAAGGTGTTCTTGAATAAGACTAAGAATCTGCACCGAATAATAGACTATGAGATGATAAAGGTAGGAAGCTCAACAAAAAATAAAAAGTGAAATCAAATAAAAGAAAAGCAAAAGTTTTATAAATCTTAGCAAAGTTTGGAAACCAAATTATTATCACAAATGAAAACATAAAATGTTTTACCAAACCAAACTCCTGGTTGAATTGTAAGGATTTGAATGTGTTAGAAGTCTGAAATTTAAATGTTAACAATAATTTAAAAACTTTTATTTATAATGGTAAGACCATGTAACTATTATATTATGTATCTTGTAAGACCCTAGAAAATGGTGTTTTAAAAGTGATAGTGGTTTAAAAATAGTGAGACTCGATTATTTTAATATTAAAAGGTTTTAGTATAAATAGAATTGTTATAAACGAGTTTCATTGTTTTAAAACACACCATCTCTCTAGAAACCACTTTTCTAGAGTTCTCTGACTTCTCTCTAGAGGTTCTGTCTCTCTGGTCGTCTGATTGAAGAACCGAGATCGTATGATTGATCCTCTCGGCGAGCTCTTCAAATTTGACCGATCAGTTTCTCCGTTCGCGTAAGTTGAGTTTCCACTATCTTTTTTAGTCTTTTTTGTTTTCTGTTGCATGCAAGCCCTTTTCCGCTTACATGCGACGTTTTAATCATCAGTATGAGTCTCTGCTGATCAATGATCTTAACGGTATGTCCTGATCATTCTTGTGATGTTTCTATGTGTAGATAGAGCATCCTGTGGAGTTAGAGGTGTTGACGTTTTTAAGGCGTTGACGTTTATAAAGTTGTCTAAACAAGATAACAGGTAATGGAAGCTAACTGTTTTGCTTGAATTTTGTATAGAAATCATTCTGATGACTTTGAATTGCATGATTGAGTGTTGTATGAGTGCTTGAACTATGTAATTGAGTGTATGATTGAATTGTGCTAGATTTCTGGACTGTTGCATGTGAGAACAGATTGGGAATCTGATATTTTTGCCTAAGCGAGCAGCTCTCGCCTGAGCGAAAACACCAGAAACTCATCCCCTGTCTCTGCGCGAGATCTCGCCTAGGCGAGCCAGTCTCGCTTGAGCGAAAGTCACTCTCGTCTAAGCGAGACAACTTAGCCTGAGCGAGAATTCGCCCAGAGTTTGGGTTGTTCTCTGTTTCGAGCCTCGCTCAGGCGAGAATGACTCGCCTAAGCGAGAGAGCCCTTTTGCCTGGGCGAGACCTTCCAGCTTGGGCAAGAACCCCTGCAACTGAGTGTTATTCTCTTGTTTCGAATGGATGAAGCTATGTTTAAATGTTAAAATGTGAACTTAGTTATGATATGCATGAATTGTTATGACTGGTAATATGTGTGGTGAAATTGCATGAAGTTGGAATATGAGAAGACGTGGTTGAATTAGGATTTCAAGGAAAATTCTAAGAGGAATGTTTTAGTGTATGTAAGGACATAAGGACTCAGTTTTGGTTGGTATCTTGACGCTCCAATAACCATTAAGGCTCATGTAGAGCATAATGGATTATGTCGGGAGGAGTAGCAGGAGGTCCTAGTTTGTGGACCCGATTCAGTCACAGATGCGAAGGGGACTTACCTTGGGAGTGGTTGGGTGATAACCCCTTGCGTCCAAACTCAGTAGAGTTTGGGAACCGTCACAGGTGCACGCCACCAAGAGATCCGATTTCGCTTACATAATCTGGATATTGAGTCTAGGGTAATATATCTGTACTATGTTTGTGGTGGCCTATGTGATTCTGGTAAAAATGAGAAAGACTGCATGGTTTGTTTATAATTGAATTGCATGATTTTTCTTATCAGATTAGCTTACCCTTGCTTTCTGTGTGTTTGTCTCGTGTTGTGATGAAGGAATTATGTTGTTTTCTTTTAAGATTATTGAATATGGTGTGAGTTGATTAAGAAAGCTAAGTGAAATCCCCAGTGGACATTAAGATAGCAAGCTATCTAGATGTGAAGGTTCCTTTCACAAAGCTCAAGAGAAGAAGATGATGGATTGATTCAAAACGAAAAGGAAATGGAAAGCACATAAACTATAGAAAACCAAGAACAATTCAAGGAAGAAGAAAACATAAAATGGAAAGGAAAGAAATGGTAAAAATGTGAGAAGCACGCCACTACAAGGTTAGGCTAGAAGCCATGACAACCTTGAAGATGAGTGGATGTGTGCCGCCACTTGCTATGCAAGATAAGGCTTAAAAGTATTCACTCCCTAGGGAGGAAACTCTCACAAATGGTTGAGACACAAGAGTGTTTTTACTTCAAAATGTTCAACCCTTTTACATGTCTAGGAGCACCCCTTATATAGAAGAGTTTAGGGGCCTCTAAGAAAATAAAAGATACCTAAGGATGTCTCTACAAAAACCTAACCCTAGCTTCTAGAAACTAGGTCAAATAAGGTTACAAAAATGAGAGACAAAAGAGCTAACTATGGTGTGTGCAAGGCTAATTTCGTTCTAGCACAAAAGGAGACAAAGAATGTGTCTCATATGTCTCCAAAAAGTGGTCAAAGTATGCTAAAAACAAAGGAGACCAAAGGTACATAGGTACACTTGCTTCATGCCTTTTACTTTATGCTTTATGCCTTTGCTTTACTCTCTCCTCCACATCATTTATGCTCCCCAATCACCATGAGCCACCTAGCATTGCTTTCTTACTCCTAATTAACCTACAAAGCAAATAAACATAGATTAGCATGTTGACTTAAGTCAAGTCAACTATAGTCAAACCTAGTCAAAGGTCAACAAGTCAACTAAAGTTGATTCAACTAAGTCAACTTAGGGAATCAAAAATAACAAACACAAATGAAAGGGATGAAGGATTAGTGAACTTTCTTTCTAAACATGCTTAGTCTTCTTAAGCATGTGCCTTCATCCTTGGTTGGGGTCAATCCTTCATCATGTTGTATGTTTTTCTTTTGCGATGATCACGTATTCGGTGGGAGCAGATGTGGTTGTAGTGTCAAAGGCACTTCTAGAGGATGAAGAGCCATCGTTTTAGTGTTGAGGAAGAGGTTTCCAGTGGGAGCTTTAGCAGTGGTCAGTTTAAGTATAAAGTTTATTAGTTTAGTTTAAGTGTATAAGTGATATATTTCTATAGTCATATCTTTTGTAAGACTGTATTAATATATTGTGTATACTGGATTATTTGTTTTGGAATTATGATGAAATTCCCTCTTTTTATTAGTTTTAAGCTGCTGAAATTGGGATGTTACATATCTAATTCAATTTTGACCTAATATTTTTTAATAATTAAAATCTATTTTTTATAAAATTAAAAGTAATTAAGTATAAAAGTTTTACAAAAATTAAGTATTTGATATTTATATTAAAATTTAGTGGTAAAAGTCATTTTATTAAGTCATTTCAAAAAAAAATTAGTATAACATTCATACCAATAGAAATTTTGGTTTAAAATTAGTAAGAGATAATATTGTTCTATTTTGAAAAAAAAAATAAAAATTAACAAAACATGAGTACTTAATAAAAAAGTAATTAATAAAGTAATATGTTAAAAAGTAGTTTTTAATAAAAAATATTAGTATAACATTTATACAAATAATAAATTTGGTCTGAAATTGAGAGGAACAATATAAATATTAGTACTTAATTTTGTAAAAATATTTATACTTAATTATTTTTAATCTTATAAAAAATGGATTACAAAAATATTTTAATTATTAAAAAAAATTGGGATAAAATTGAATCAGATACACATACTTAGGTACTAAATTGAAACAAAAAGACATATATGGAGACTAAATCGAAATCAGCACAATGACATCTCATAGTGACACTGACATGTGGCATTGCAATGCCACATGGCACTAACAATGCCACGTGTCACACAGGGCTTGACACGTGGCATTTTCATTTTTTTTTTCAAAAAATTAAAAAAATTTAAAAAAAATTTAAAAATTAAAACAAAATAAAAAAAAATCACATACTAACACGTGGTACGTTGACTAACGACATTAGTCAACTCTATTTGAAAGGGACCTAATTGAAGCACTTTTTCAAAAGTTGGGATGCAATTGACACTTTTTTTAAACTGGGTACCTATTTGACATACTAGCCCCCCAAACTGGACACTATACGAGTAATTATACCTATTTTTTTTGATTAACTGAAAAGAAATGCAATAAGGTAGAAATTAACAAAATTTCATTGAGAAGTTTAAATTGATTCTTAGATATATTTAATAAAAAAAAATGGTAAAGATTTTACCAATATTTTTAATTTTCAAATTAATTTATAGTGAAATATATAAATTAAAATTATTACTAATGTTTTGAAAATAACTAATAAAGTTGTTTAATTATAAGTGGGTGTGCAAACGCAAAGCCCACTACCACAAATTATGACATAGGCTTTATTATTTGGATAGACTTTAGAGGAGTACTATTTCTAAATGCAATGAAAATCACTAGCCTAGGTCATAGACCTTCATAATCATCTATTTATCTCGGGTAAGTATGTGGTAAGGTATCACATATCTAACTTGTAGCTATTATTGCTACTTCGACAACTAAAATTTGGATGTGAGATTAGGCAAAATAATTTTAAAATTAGAATCAACGTCCCTAATTTCCTTAGTACGTCTCTTTATCGATCTATATCTAATTTTAAGATCATACTAACGAAGCATCTGTGTTTCTATTTCCTGAAAAAAGAAAACAACAACATTAATAATTAAAACGAATCACTTTAAAAAAATCATATGTAAAATTGATCCAATATTTCATAACTATTATGTGCTAGCACAAAATATATAGATCATTATCTCAAATTGCATTGTAATTATACAACGTATTTTTGTTGATCATTTTACTAGTTTTACATGTTATACTTTTACAAGAATAACTTATCAAGCCTTTAAGATGAATCTACACTTAAAGAATCATAGACTAAGAAATAATAAAGGTAATAAAAAGGTGAAAACAAATAAAGGAAAAGCAAAAAATTCTAAATCTTACCAAAGTTTGGAAACAAAGTTATTGTCACAATTAAAACATAAAATGTTTTAACAAACCATATAGCTAGTTGAATCGTAAAAACAATAAAATGTATTTCAAATTCAAATGTTAACATTGATTTAGAAGTTAGTATTTGATAATGATAAGACCATGTGACTATTATATTATGTTATGATATTATTAAATAATGAATTATCTCTAACCCCTTTAAAACATAAAACAATGTTTAGATATTTTTCTATTAATTAAATAGAAACAAAAAAGATATAAATTGACAAAACATCATTGAGTAGTTTATACTAATTTTGTTTGATAATTTTAATAAAATAAAATTGTAAGTAATTAGTAATTATTTTTAATTTTCAAATTAATTTATAGTTAAATATATATGATTAAAATTATTACTAATGCTTCTAAAAGAACTAATAAAGTTGTTTAATTATAAATGAAATAATTATAAATACAGATTATGTTTCTATAGAGAACAAACAAGATAAGTTAGGCACGAACGTCACCTTACCTATGTAGTCCGTTATTTCCTCAGTTGGCCTCTTCCCGGTTGGTACGTGTCTGTTTGGACCCGGGAGGGGTTACCTGCAGAAGGGATTCCGAAGCTCAAATCAGCTAAAACTCTCCAAAAGTCAAATCAAGTGATTAATGGAGTAATGAATGCGTACCTTTAATTATTGGGATCCACGTGTATTTATAAAGTATTAATTATGTCTGGTTATGCCATGGGCCGGGCCCTAGCTTGGGCCCTAGTTTTGTTAAAGGCTTGGGTTAGGGCCCATGCCCACTTACAGCCCAAAACTAGGGCCCAAGCTAAGGCCTGGCCCATTGCATAACCAGACATAATTAATACTCTATAAATACACGTGGATCCCAATAATTAAAGGTACACATTCATTACTCAATTAATCACTTGATTTGACTTTTGGAGAGCTTTAGCTGACTTGAGCTTCGGAGTCCCTTCTGCAGGTAACCCCTACCGGGTCCAAGCAGACACGTACCAACCGGGAAGAGAACAACTGAGGAGATAGCAGACTACATAAGTAAGGTGACGTTCGTGCCTAACTTATCTTGTTTGTTATCTGCAGGAACAAATTATTAAAATATCATAAATATAAATCAATTACATTCAAATTTTATGTTTAAAAAATAATGACTTTTACAATAAGAATTATAAAAGGAAAACATTTTTCCAAAATAAATCAAATGTCTCTATAAAAACAAAAAATAGAAAGAATAATTTAATGTATTTTCTAATAAAAATAATTAAATATAAATAGATTTAGAATAAGATGAAATATAAAATTTGAAAAAAAAAACTTTAGCTTAATCATAATTAATTTTTTTTGTTATTTTAGTTTTTTAGTATTATCTAGACTTTCGATTGTGATATATGGTGTGAAATTTTATTTAATTATATAATTAGAGCATAATTTATAATAATTAACATTCGTAGTTTTCAAAGTGCAGTATAAAAGCTATAAATATAGTAATAAATTATAATGGAATTTATTTTATTTTTTTAATGCCTTTTTGTCGTTATTATTTTATTTTGGTTTCATTTAAATTTAATTTTATAATCTTGTAACTAAGTTAACATTATATTCATTTTATTGTAGTTTTAGTACTGATTATTGGTACAAGCAAAGGAGTGAGGAGAAATAATTGTGGAACTACGTTATTATTGAATGATAGGGAGAAGTTTTTTATACATGAGGTAAGTATGTGTTCAGTTAAAACAGAATATTTGACTTATATCTAGTAACAGTATCACAAGCTAATACTCTTTCTTAAGTCAAGTATATATCAGATATAACTCCAACTCTCCTCTTCAAGTTTTCAAACCTCTCAATCTTCAACACTTTTGTGAAAACATCAACTAACTGCAACTCTGATTGCAGTATTTCACAACAATTTCCCCTTTATTCACCATGTCTCTCAAGAAGTGATATTTCAGTTCTATATGTTTACTTATACCATGACTCACAGGATTTCTAGATAAGTTTATGATAGAAACATTGTCAATTCTCATCTTCATATGTGCCTTTATAGGAATCTTTAACTCCTTTAACTATTCTCCAAGCCAAACTTCTTGGCATGCTGCAAGGCTTCCCAATATATATTTGGCCTCACAACTGGATAAAGCTGCCACTAGTTGTTTCTTGGAGCACCATGAGATAAGAACAGTTTTCAGTAGAAACACATACCTAGAGGTGCTCTTCCTTTCCACCAGATCACCCCTGTAATCTGAATCATCATACCCTGCTACCTCCAGTTCTGATTTTTGTTGTCAAATAAGAAACAATATTCCATAGTTTGTTGTGCCTTGGATGTATCTCAACAATATTTTGGCTGCTAGCATATACGACTTCTTTGGGTTACTCATGAATCTACTTACCAATCCCACACTGTAAGCCAAATCTGGTTTGCTATTACACAATAGTCCGTTTGAACTTTGTCTCATCCATTGCATCCCCTGATTCATCTTTGGTTAATCTCAAGTTAACTTCAATGGGACTCATTGCAGCATTACATGAGATCATATTAAATCTCTTTAATAATTCTCCAACATATTTTTTTCTGATGCATGATCATTCCTGCAATAGTGTAAGTGAATTCCATTCCAAGAAAGTAGCTCAACCATCCTAGGTCTATCATCTCGAATTCAACCACTATATTCTTCTTGAAAATTTCAATGTCCTCAATGTTTGACCCAGTCACAAGTAGGTCCTCATCATAAAGACATATGATCACCAAATCTCCTTCTATGCCTTCCTTTACATACATACCATGTTCAACAATGAACTTAGTGAACCCAAGATCAAGCAAGAATGAATCAATCTTATTATTTCAACCTCTAGGGGCTTGCCTTAATCCATACAAGGCCTTTTGTAGTTTGACTCAATGCTCCTTCCCCTTTACCACCAATCCAAGAGGATGATGAACATAAACCTCCTCCTCTAAGGGTCCATGTAGAAATGCAGAGTTAACGTCAAGCTGGAATAATGGCCAATTTCTCTCATATGCCTTAGCTATAACCACTCTTATAGTTTCTATTCGAGCCACTAGAGCGAAGACTTCAGAAAAGTCTACTCCTTGCCACTGGAGAAATCCCTTCACAACAAGCCTCGCCTTATACTTGGAGATTGACCCATTAGGGTTCAACTTTTGTTTGAACACCCACTTCACACCTATGCAATGCTTCTTTTAAAGATCTATCAATTTCAAGGTCTCATTCTTCTCTATTGACTTGAGCTCCTCATGCATTGCATCTCTCCAGACTGATTATGTCATAGCTTCTTTTTCATCAATTGGTTCAACACCTGCCACTAGTGTTATGTGCACTAAATCTCCATCATCATCAACCTGTTCATTAGAATGCATTTCAAAATCAAAAAACTTGTGTGGCACTACTCTCTCCCTTTGTGGCACTACTCTCTCCTTTTGTGGCCTTTGAGTCACAAAATCTTATGCCCCATTCATATTTCCTGCTATGACAATTTCTGGTGGAGTTTCAGTTCTTGATCCAATTGTTTCAGATTCTGTCTGTATTGCACAATCAAGTGTACACTTCTTTAGGCTAGTCTGCTTATTTTTCCAGTTCCAACTTTGATCCTCCAGCACCAGTACATCTCTGCTCAAGACCACCTTCTCTTGGTTTAGATCAAAGAGCTTATATGCTCGCTTAGGATGATATCCAATGAAAACCATTAATGTAATTTTATCTTGCAGCTTGGTTCTCCTCTAATCAGATATGTGTTTAAAAGCCAATGACCCAAAGACTCTAAAATGCCCAACTGCAGGTTTTAATCTAGACCATACCTTTAAGGGTACTTCACCTTCCAACACCTTTGTAGGACATCTGTTTAGGATGTAAACAGCCATGGTGTAACATCCCGACCGGATATTACTAATTTAAATAAAATAAAGTAAAATAATATCAAATATGTCATTATTATTCAAAGTTCTTTCCCAAAACGCGAGAAAATTAAAACCTTACTAAAATGTATCAAAATTTAAAACCATAAAGTAAACTCCATGTTTACATAGTTCAAAAATGATCAACTAAATGTTTACAAAATAGTCAAATGTAGTTTATAAAACTTCCCAAGCTAACCCCTCTCCGGCTTTAAGTGTCACCAGCTCCACCTGAAACAATGTCTGCTCCTGTATAACGAATTACACGATCATCGCCAAACACACAGAAAGGGTGAGCTCATGTAACAATATAAACATATAATTTAATACATAGAATTTCACCCCTAAATTAATTTATTTCAGCCAATGCTTAACCAAGAAACCTTATTGCCCTAAGGTTTCCAATCCACAATTTCATGACCATGGACCCAGGATATATATGCTTCCACAAACCTGCCCGCTCGTGGTCCTACCTCTACGAACCTCCCTGCTCGTAGTCCAACTCTACGGACCTCCCCACCCGTAGTTCATCACACGTGATCCAACAGTTACGAACCTCCCCGCTCGTAGCAGCCCTCAAGTATGAGCACGGAACATACGAACCTCCCCGCTTGTATCCTCACACAAGAGCATCATAATATGAACCTCCCTGCTCATATTATCACGTGTTCACCACTAGTCATGAACCTACCCGCTCATGACACAGTCAAGCACCTCCTGGTCCAAGTCCATATCGCAACACATCAAAAAAAAGATTAAGAAAAACACACTGCCCTATACAAGATACATGCTCAAGCTAGTCTTAGGGATTCCAATGCTTCCACGAACCTGCCTGCTCGTGGTCCAACTCTACAAACCTCCTCGCTCGTAGTCCAACATGCGTGAACACCTACTATGAACCTCCCCGCTCATAGTAGCCTCTAGTGTGAGCACGGAACATACGAACCTCCCCACTCGTATCCCCACACAAGAGTACAACAGATACGGACATCCCCGCCCGCATCAATCACGCATCTCAAATCTCCGTTTCGAACCTCCCTGCTCGTAACTAATCCAGCATATCCCTAACCAAGCTCACAAACTCATCCATGCAAATTCATCTACAATGGACCCTTGCTCCTGCATTATCAGCGCCACCAGGCGAAATGGAAGTGCAGACCGCTTGACGGTTCCACAACACCGTCAGGTATCACGACACACAAAGCTTACCTATTTTTGGTTATTGCTTAGCACTTCACTCTTCATCGTCAGGGGTTACACCAGTAATGTGACACTACTGGTTTTAGGTACTCTAATTAAGTTCCTAGTATCAAACAATTCAATTCTCAAACATCCAGAACCCAAAATACGCATTCATATACTTCATATACTTAAATTTACAACATGACAACTCATATGCATCATTCAATTATAAACACACATCTATCCCTTTCTAAATTCATATAAAACCATCAAAACAAAAGTGTTATACCCAACACACAATCATGGACAACCAAACAATATATAAACCAAGAAGAACACATAATCATTGCCCCAAAATATCGCACGGACAATAAGATAGTAATAAGGATAAAAATAAAAATAACAACAACAACAATAATAACGATAATGATAATAATAATAAAATGAAACAATAAAAATAAAAATAAAATAATGAAAATAATAATAAAATAAAATAAACAATAATAATAAAACAACAATACTAATAAAATAAAATAAAATAAAATAAAATAAAAATAATAATAATTAAATAAAGCATTAATAATTAAACAATAATAATGGTAATAAAACCATAAATAAAACAAAACAATGATAAAGTTAATAATAATCGTAATAATAATAATAATAATAATAATAATAATAATAATAATAGTAAAATAATAATAATAATAATAGTAATAATAAAAATAAAAATAATACTAGTAAAATAAAATTAAAATAATAATAAAACTAAAACTAAAAATAAAAATAATTATAATATAAATAACAATAATTATAATAATAATAATAATAATAATAATAATAATAATAAAAGATAATAAAATAATAATAATAATGATAAAAATAATATTAATAATAAAATAATAATAATATTAAAATAAAATAAAATAAATAATAATAATAATAATAAGAATAATAATTATAATGATAATAGTAATAATAATAATGAAAATAATAATAATAATAATAATAAAATAAATTAATAATAATAATATTAAGGATAATAATAAAAGTAATAATAATAATAATGATGATAATAATAAGAATAGAAATAATAATAAGAAGAAGAATAATAATAACAATAATAGTAGTAAAATAGAATAATAATAATAATAATATAAATAATAATAATAATAATAATAATAATAATAATAATAATAAATGTGTTGTGTTTAGAAGAAGAATTCTAAACACGCACTCTAGAAATACCAATCTAAATTAATAAAATTATCTCTGGAATCCCATTTATAAACCACTTTCTATAATTATTCAATTCCCCTCTTATATAATATATTAAAAATTACTAATTATACCATATCATAATTTCTATAAGAAAACACTAGCAAAGAAAATTACTAATTATTCTAAAACCTTAACTGCAGCATACCAAAAGTTTAGTCACTACCAAAACTTAATACCCAAAAGTTACAAGTCATATATAATATCAAATACAACAAAAAAAAGAAAAGAAAGAAAGCCAGTCCCACTTCTAACCTTCTTTAAATATATATTTATATTAAAAAAAACGATTTAGTGTAATCGATGCTCAACACCAAAAGTAGATAATTTGTTTCCTTTTTTTTCTTTAATATTATATAAATTACTATATATGATGAATGTCGTAAAATATCCTCCTAAAATATTATAGCATACCATAACACCACATTTATCTACTTTTTCATATAACTAAAAAAAATGAAAGCTTTAGAGTGCAACCCCAAGTCATGCCATTGTAGAAGAAAAACATAAACCCTAACCTTTCCTTTGCATCATTCACCCACAAATCAAGAAAACCTCTATTCATTCATGCTATATTAGATTTCGTATCACTAAAATTCACCGATCACATACTTAACATTCAAACAAAAATTTGATGATACTATATCACCATTACAATCAAAATTTCTAAAATATAAAACAAATGCATCACATTTTTTTTATTGTAAACAATAATTCAATCAAACAAAACTTAAAATCTTCTTTCAAAGGAAGAGATTAAACTAGTCAGCTCCAAAAACCCCTCTGTTAGGGTTTTCTCTACCCTTTCATATTCAGGCCACAACTAATTTTTTAACAAAAAGAAAGTTAAATATAAGTTCACCAAGGTTTGAACCTGATGAAGGATTATCTTGTTTCCTTTTAGAGTTATGAATATGGTGAAATTGTTTAAGAAAGCTTTTTGAAAAATCCCACTGGACATTAAGATAGCATGCTATCTAGATGTGAAGGTTCATTTCTCAAGCTCATGAAAGGAAGAAGAGAGTTGGATTCAAGCTTAAACACACACAACAATAACAACACTAAAGAGCAAAATGAAAGAAGAAACAATAAAAATGGAAAGCATAGAAGATGAAGAATGGAAGAAGCACGCCACTCATAGGGGGGGATCTAAGCCAACCAAGCCCTAGAGATGAGTGATGGTGCCGCCACTTGCAAGCAAGATAAGGCAAAGGTGAGTTCACTTCTAGGAAGGAGAGCTCACGAAAATTGGTGGTTGAATGCACAAAGTTTATAACAAAATGATCAACCCTTTTACAAGACAAGGAGCACCCTTTAAATAGGAGTTCATAGGGGTCCTTTAGCAAATACAAAAACATGAAAAAGGATGAACTAGCAAACCCTAAACCTAATGTGAGAGTGAGTCTTGGCCAAGTGAAGGGAGATGATTGGTGGAGGCATTCCCATGAGGATTCTAGGCCAAAAGAGGAAGGAGACCAAGTGACCTTCTAAGGCATAAACCACAAAGGTAAAAGGAGACAAGGTACATGTCTACTTTTGCTTTTGCTTTATGCTTTTTGCTTTCCTCTCTCTTCTACTTCATCCAAGTGCTTCAATCACCAAGTGCCACCTAGCCATGCTCTACTTTCTCTTAATTACCTACAAAACAAGACAAACAAGGATTAGCATGTTGGTTTAAGTTAATCTAATCTTGGTCAAAGGTCAACTTTGGATCAAAGTCAACAAGTCAACCAAAATAAATCAACTAGAAACCAACTTAGGGAATTCAAACTAAAGTAATGCAAAACAAAGATAAAGGTGATGGAATAGAAGACTCCCCTCTAGACATGCTTCTAGTGATCCTTCTTGAGGGAGCTTCTAAGGAGGTGGTCATGCCTTCATCAGAACCCATACCATGCTCATCATTAAATCAATGCCTAACCACTCAAGCAATTTATATTTTGTCATAATTCACCTAATTCTATAATCATGCTATCACTCAACATGATCATGCATATTATTATTAAAAATTAATAATAAATAAAACAACACATAATTGGCATACATAGGACTTGAATCCAAGTCTTCTCACACAATCAAAGTACTCTTAACCATTTGAGCTAATACTTTTCCACATCACATCAATCAATATTTAATGCCATAAAGGCTCCCATTACCCGCATTTATTAATTAATTATTTTTTTAGTTATTTAAATTTCTCGGGTCTTACACATGGAAGTTGCTTCATCCCACAACTTATGTGGCAAACCTTTTTTTTCAGCAAACTTCTTCCCATGTTCAAGATTGTCCTATTCCTTCGCTCCGCAAGTGCATTATGTTACAAGGTGTAGGGTGTAGGGTGTTGTGACTTCATGCATAATCCCATTAGCTTGATAGTAATTTTCAAATGCATCAGAGGTGAATTCTCCCCCACATTTGTTTTGAGAGTTTCTAGTAAGTTTCCACTATCCCTCTCGACATTGGCTTTGAACCTCAAGAAAACTTCAAAAGCCTCACTCTTCATTTTGATCATATACAATAAAATCATTCTATAATACTTATCTACAAAGGTAATGAAATACTTGTTTCCACCTGATGAGGGAACCTCGAAGGATCTACATACGTCTGAGTACACTAGTGCTAAGCATTTTTTGGGTCCCATCTTTATGTTTGTTTGGAATGATCTTCTGGTTTTGTTTTCTAGCCAAGCAAACTTCACAAACATTCTCTAGTAGGGTTATATCACACATTCCAAAAACCATATTATTCTCACAAAGTTGCTTTAGACTTCTAAAATTCAAGTGGTCATACCTAAGATGCCATAGCCAGCTCTTATCATCCTTCTTGACTACAAACAGGCACTGCGCATCAACTGCCTTCAAGTTAACTTGGAAGGTTCGATTCTTTGAGATCTTACTTCTCAAAATCATATTCTTGTTAACATCGAAACACTTAACTTTTTCATAGTTTCCCATCACGATAGTAAATCCTTTCTGCACCAATTGACCTATGCTAAGGAGATTACACTTCATCTCTGGCACAAACAACACATTTGTATCACACTTTTGAACCATCTTTTCTTAAGATGACTACATCTTCACCCCCTCAACTTTCAAGGTATTGTCATTAGCAAATCACACCTTACTCCTTTTTCCGCATTAAAATTGATAAGCCACTCTTTATGATAAGTCATTTGATTCGAACATCCCGAATCCAAATACCATGACTCAGCTTGTGAGTTTGCACTTCCTACTGTAGTGGTTACCATCAAAGTCAAGGGTTCTAAAGAATCAGAATCCTCTTGTGCCATATGAGCTTCCTTATCTTGATACTTCTTTTTCTTCTTGTCTGCATAACATTCATAGGCGTAGTGACCCATCTTGTGGCAATTGAAGCATTCAATGCTTCTTTTATCTTTCTTCTTGTGATGGTTCTGATACTTCTCTATTCTTTCATTCCCCTTTGTTGTATTTGACTTGCCATTGTGATCTTGAGCAATTTTACCTGACTTCCATTCTCCCTTTGCTTGCTTCCATTTCCATTTCTTTTTGTTTCTTTCATTTTTCGTGAAATGGTGTGCTTTCAAAGCCCGCTAAACATTATTTGTGTCAACCAGCTGCATCTCATGTGCTTCCAAGGAACTTTGGAGTTCCTCAATCTTAATATGTGACAAGTCTTTAGACTTTTCAATTGCCATTGTGATAAAATTAAATTTCCATGGCAACGATCTCATAATCTTTTCAACAACCATCAGATCAGATATTAACTCCCTATAACCCTTCATTTGATTAGTGATCATGAGTACCTTAGTAAAGTATTCACCAATTGTCACCTTCCTCTATTTGTAGTAACTCATATTGCCTCCTTAGGGTTTGGAGCTTCACTTTCTTAATCTTTTCCCTTCCCACATGACTTTGAATCAAGATGTCACATGCTTCCTTCGCAGTGTTCACATTTTGAATATTTTCAAAATGACTATCATCAACACATTGATGAATAAGAAACAATGCCTTGCTGTCCTTCTTCGCCATTACGACATTCTTCTCTTCAATTGATCCGGAAGCAATCACTTGGCCAATGATGTAGGATTATCTTGTTCCTTTTATAAGATTAATGAATATGGTGATGATTGATTAAGAAAACCAAGGAAATCCCCACTGGACATTAAGATAGCAAGCTATCTAGATGTGAAGGTTCCTTTCCAAGGTTCTAGAGAGGAGTAGGATGGATTGATAGAGAGTAAGAAACCAAAAGGAAATACATATAATAGAAACAATATAAACCAAGAAGAGTAAAGAAACATAAAATGAAAAGCAAGGGAAATGGGAGGAATGGAGGATTCACGCCACTACAAGGCTAGGCTAGAAGAAGCCATGGCAACCTTGAAGATGAGTGGTGTATGCCGCCACTTGCCAAGGCAAGATAAGGCTTGAAAGAACTCCACTCCCTAGAGAGGAATACTCTCACAAAAGGTTGAAACACAAAGTGTATAAATTCTCCAAAATGTTCAACCCTTGTACAAGTGTTAGAGGTCTCCTTTAATAGACAAGTCTAGGGGCCCCTTAGCAAAAGAACTAAGTTAAAGGATTACAAAAGAAACCTAGCATGTTCTAGGAAGTAGGTCATCCTAGGATGCACATGGGTGAATTTTCGTCCAAGCCATCTAGGTGGCAAGTCTTCATGGCCAAGGCTCCCAAAGGAAGGTTCTAGAACATTCTAGAAGACTTGGCTTCCAAGGCATGCGGGCCTCCCCTTTCTAGATGCTTCTAGAAAGTCTTGTTCCTTCTCTCTCTTCCTTAGGACGCCAAGTGTCTCCTATGTGGTCCTCCTCCTTTCTTATTCCTACAAAAGCAAATTAAGGAATTTATTAGCATGTTGGTTTAATGTTAAGCTAATCTTTTGAGTCAACAAGTCAACCCAAAGTCAAGGTGAACAAGTCAACTTAAAAATAGTCAACCAAGCCAACTTAATAGAATTTTAAACTAAAGAAAATAAAAGCAAAGGAAGGGATCAAGGAACTCCCTTTCTTCTAAGCATGTGCCATGGGCCATCATCCTTGGTAGGGATCAATCCTTTATCATTCTCCCCTTGTTGGAGAGAATTTGACCTCAAATTCTTGAAGTCTTTATTGATGGAGCTTGACTTGAGTTGAAGAGAACTTTCTTCATCTTTAATGATTCCATCCCTAGTCTTGGATGATGAAGGATTGACCCCAACCAAGGATGAAGGCACATACTTAAGAAGACTAAGCATGTTTAGAAAGGAAGTTCACTAATCCTTCATCCCTTTCATTTGTGTTTGTTATTTTTGATTCCCTAAGTTGACTTAGTTGAATCAACTTTAGTTGACTTGTTGACCTTTGACTAGGTTTGACTTGTTGACTATAGTTGACTTAACTTAAGCCAACATGCTAATCTATGTTTATTTGCTTTGTAGGTTAATTAGGAGTAAGAAAGCAATGCTAGGTGGCGCATGGTGATTGGGGAGCATAAATGATGTGGAGGAGAGAGTAAAGCAAAGGCATAAAGCATAAAGTAAAAGCCATGAAGCTAGTGTACCTATGTACCTTTGGTCTCCTTTGTTTTTAGCACACTTTGGCCACTTTTTGGAGACATGTGAGACAGATTCTTTGTCTCCTTTTGTGCTAGAACGAAATTAGCCTTGCACACACCAAAGTTAGGTCTTGTGTCTCTCATTTTTGTAACCTTATTTGACCTAGTTTCTAGAAGCTAGGGTTAGGTTTTTGTAGAGACATCCTTAGGTATCTTTTATTTGCTTAGAGGCCCCTAAACTCTTCTATATAAGGGGTGCTCCTAGACATGTAAAAGGGTTGAACATTTTGAAGTAAAAACACTCTTGTGTCTCAACCATTTGTGAGAGTTTTCTCCCTTGGGAGTGAAACTTTTAAGCCTTATCTTGCATAGCAAGTGGCGGCACACATCCACTCATCTTCAAGGTTGCCATGGCTTCTAGCCTAGCCTTGTAGTGGCGTGCTTCTCACATTTTTACCATTTCTTTCCTTTCCATTTTATGTTTTCTTCTTCCTTTAATTGTTCTTGGTTTTCTATGGTTTATGTGCTTTCCATTTCCTTTTTGTTTTGAATCAATCCATCATCTTCTTCTCTTGAGCTTTGTGAAAGGAACCTTCACATCTAGATAGCTTGCTATCTTAATGTCCAGTGGGGATTTCACTTAGCTTTCTTAATCAACTCACACCATATTCAATAATCTTAAAAGAAAACAAGATAATCCTTCATCATTGGAGATGCCCTCTTTCTTTTTAATGCCACTCTCCTTTTCTTGCTTGTGTTTTTTTTCAGCTCTCTTTGTTTGGGAAGAGAATGAAGAGTGGTGTTGCACCTCTTGCTTTGAAAAACTCTTTTTGTAGGCAAGTAACTCCTTGGTGAAAGCTTGCCCTTTTTCTTTTTCTTTTTCATCTTTTATTTTATTTTTGTCTCATTTTCTTGTGGTGGTAGGAGAGGTAGGATTGTGAACTTCTTTCCTAGGGAGGAGAAAACATAGGTGTTTGCATGGCCATCATAAACAACTTTTCTATCAAATTGCCATGGCCTACCTAGCAAAATATGGTTGGCTTCCAGAGGCACAATGTCACATAATACCTCATCCTTAAAATTGCCAATTGAAAAGTTAATGAGGACTTGTTTAGTTACTTTTATTTCTTCTTCCTTAAGCCATGATAGCTTGTAGGGTTTGGCATGAGGAATGGTTTTCAAGCCAAACTTGTCCACCACCCTTGGGCTAGCCATATTTACACAACTTCCACTATCTATGATGAAGGGACATATCTTGTCATTGATAAGGCACCCTCCATGAAAAAGGTTTTGTCTTTGAGAAGGATCAAGTTCTTTGGGAACTTGCCCTAGTTGGCGCCTTACCATTAACAATCCACTTTCAAGGGGTTTAGTCCTTTCAATTGAAGAAGAAGTGTAGGAAGAAGTATTTTGAGGGGAAGGGGAAGAAAAATGTTCACTCTCATCATCACTCTTCTTTAAGATCATTGTCCTCTTGATTGGGCAATTCAAAGCAATGTGTTTATACCCCAAACATTTAATGGAACTTGATCTTTGAGAAGTGGAACGGTGAGTGTGACCACTTGGTGACTTATTTTTACTTGATGGTGCTTGGTGAGACTTAGAAGGAGATTTATCATGTTTCTCTTTAGCTTTTCCCTTCCATGAGTGACTATAGTAGTGGTTGGGTGAGTAACTCTTCCTTGCCCTATTCTTTCTTTTCAAATGAGTTTCAATCCTAAGGGCAAGTGTGAAAACATTTTAAAGAGTGGAGTACTCATACAACTCTACTTGGTCTTGTATGTCTCTCCTAAGACCATTCACAAACCTTTTTATTTTTTCTTTGTTAGTTTCTTTTATTCCAACCCTAAACATTTGAGACTCTAATTCTTTAAAGTACTCACTCACACACATAGGACCTTGGTGAAGCCTTTGGAGCTTCAAAAGAAGTTCCTTCCTATAGGAGGGAGGAACAAATGTAGCGCGCATAAGAGTTTTAATATCCATCCATGAAGCCGCGAGTGGCCCTTGGTCATAATTTTTACAAACTTTATGCCACCAAGTTTTGGCATACTCAAAAAATCCTAACACTACTAGATCAACTTGTATTTGATCCTTTACATGATTTTCATTGAAAATTTGTTCCACTTGAGCTTCCCAATCAAGGTAGATTTTGGGATCACATCCACCATAGAACTTAGGAATCTTTGGAGTTTCCTTCTTTTGTGATGGTTGGTGCCTAGAATGCTCTCTTTTCTTATTTGGAATGGTTGCAATTGTTGTTGAATTTGTTGTTGCATTTGTTTCATGTAAACTTGAAGGGTTCTTTCTTGTTGTTCTCTATCTTCTTGTCTCTTAAGCTCCACTTCTTGTAAGATTTTACCAATGTTTACCAATGCACCTTGATTGGCCATGGGAGTCATCATCTCACTTTCCTACAACAAAACTCAAAATCCGAGAAAATGGGGTGTTAGTGACAATTGGTAACCAAACCCGAGACCAAGTATGGTTCAAAGAAATTCACCCAAGTGTTTAGATCACTCTCCCCCAAAGCAACAACACAAGGCTACACTCAAATCCACCAAAAAGGAGTGAAATTCTTTCAAATTTTTTGGAAACCTTTTCAAGACAAGTTCAAGTTGCTTGGCCACTACACTCAAAGGAAAGCAAAGGAAGAAAACTACTAAGACAAAACAAAGAACCTAAAGACAAGCAATAAAAGTACTTAAAGCCAAGAAAGCTAAACTCTAAGGAAAGGATATCAAGGTGACAAAACTTTAAATCAAAACAAGCAAGAAAAGCACATGAAAAGACTCTATTGGACAAATACTTGAACTATGCATCACCAAGTCTCAAATCATGAATACACCAAGAAAGATCATAACCAAGTTTTAAGCATGGAACTAATTAGCCAATATCACCCAACACCCAAATATGAAAACTAGTAGCATAACACTTAGTGGAAACAAAATTTTGGTTCATCAAAGAGCCATATTGCTCTCGATAAGATTGTAAAAGTGTACCAAAATTTTTCTTCTTTCAAAAACTAGTTTCATAAAATGATGAGAAAGGTGTTTTGGGTGGCTTGGACACTTAGTTCCTAAATTTTTAGGCCAAAATCAAGTTCAAGGAGCATACATCATACAAGACATAAGGTGAATGCAATATTTAAATACTTGGAATAACAAGAACAAGAAAACTTCAAGCTAACATATGATATATCACTCAAGCAAAAGTTAGGCACATTTAAAGACTCAATCATGTAGCTATCATGCATTTAAACTTTTGGAAATGAAGGTCAACGATTAAGCACACAAAGACATGTTATCCAACAACATTTAGGAGTAAGAAGAGTATCAAAAACAGTAGCCGAAACTGCCCAACATAACCTGAAAAACGTTGATTCGCAGTGATCTCGGCAACTCTGACCCTTGCTCACTATTTCAATCATAACTCTCTCCACAGAACTCCAAATGAATTGGTTCTTTTTTTTTTAAAAACTAGACTAACAGAGCTTTTCTTTTGACATCAAGAACGTTATTTTTGGACCACTGAGCAGGTGCAGTTTAATCTTTTAAAATCGTGAACAGTTTCTGCCAGCGTTGTTTTTGTGTGCAATGGAAGTGGATTTGGATCATACCAAGATAGCTACAACAAAACAAAGTTAGGACATGAAAAATACCATATTCTAGACAACCTAAGCTTTAGATACCAAATGATGTAGGATTATCTTGTTCCTTTTAGAAGATTAATGAATATGGTGATGATTGATTAAGCAAACCAAGGAAATCCCCACTGGACATTAAGATAGCAAGCTATCTAGATGTGAAGGTTCCTTTCCAAGGTTCTAGAGATGAGTAGGATGAATTGATAGAGAGTAAGAAACCAAAAGGAAAAACATATAATAGAAACAATATAAACCAAGAAGAGTAAAGAAACATAAAATGAAAAGCAAGGGAAATGGGAGGAATGGAGGATTCACGCCACTACAAGGCTAGGCTAGAAGAAGCCATGGCAACCTTGAAGATGAGTGGTGTGTGCCGCTACTTGCCAAGGCAAGATAAGGCTTGAAAGAAATCCACTCCCTAAGGAGGAATACTCTGACAAAAGGTTGAAACACAAAGTGTATAAATTCTCCAAAATGTTCAACCCTTGTACAAGTGTTAGAGGTCCGCTTAAATAGACAAGTCTAGGGGCCCCTTAGCAAAACAACTAAGTTAAAGGATCACAAAAGAAACCTAGCATGTTCTAGAAAGTAGGTCATCCTAGGGTGCACATGGGTGAATTTTTGTCCAAGCCATCTAGGTGGCAAGTCTTCATGGCCAAGGCTCCCAAAGGAAGATTCTAGAACATTCTAGAAGACTTGGTGTCCAAGGCATGTGGGTCTCCCCTTTCTAGATGCTTCTAGAAAGTCTTGTTCCTTCTCTCTCTTCCTTAGGACGCCAAGTGTCTCCTATGTGGTCCTCCCCCTTTCTTATTCCTACAAAAGCAAATTAAGGAATTTATTAGCATGTTGGTTTAAGGTTAAGCTAATCTTTTGAGTCAACAAGTCAACCCAAAGTCATGGTCAACAAGTCAACTTAAAAATAGTCAACTAAGTCAACTTAATGGAATTTTAAACTAAAGAAAATAAAAGCAAAGGAAGGGATCAAGGAACTCCCTTTCTTCTAAGCATGTGCCATGGGCCATCATTCTTGGTAGGGATCAATTCTTATCAGCCAGTTTCTACCATGTCAGTGACATCCTGAAACTTGAACAACACCTTCATTTGAGTGCTCCATCTATTAGAATTTTTCTCTAAGAATTGGAAGATTTTATGAGGGAATATGATTGTCGCCACTAACCACTCTTCACCCACAATTGATCAAGAAACTAAATCTTGACTCCCCTACTGTGTTGTCTGCTCCTACAACCAGTGTCTCCTCGCCTCACTACCTAACTTCCTTCTTCAGTCGTGTTTCTTGATGTCAACGTCCCGAAAATTAACTAAGGCTCTAGATACCACTTTTGTTGGAACAAGCACAAGAGTGAGGAGAAATAATTATGGAATTGTGTTATTATTGAATGATAAGGAGAAATCTTTTATACAGGAGGTAAGTATTGTTCTGTTAAAACAAAAAATACATAATACTCGACTTATATCTACTAACAATATCACAAGCTAATATTGATATGTAGTAGATTTATTCAATGTGGTCTCTCACTATTTTTAAGTTGTCCCTATTTTAGGTAAAATGTGTCAATGTGGTCCTTTCATTAAAAATATTTCAAATACTATTACCAAATGATATGTGACCTAGATATGACATTTTCAACTGACGTGTACATTACACGACCTTCTTAATCATTTTCTAAGGTGAAAAATTTATTATGTTACGAACATTGAAGGCAAAGCAATTTCCACAAATAGGGGTTTTTGTTGGTTGAATCTGTTAGATTTAGAGACACCATTTTTGCTCTACAATGGTGGGCAGAGGCTGATGATTGATGTTTTAGTTTTGCTATCTTGGTTCATATAGATGGCTGGTTTTCTATTAAGTTTTACAGTAAAAGCCACTTTGTGATTCTTTACTTGTTGTTGGCATGTTTGTTTAGGGCTTTATAGTGGTTTGAAAATATTGTGCTAATGAGGTTTTGATTTGATATGTATTTAATTGTCTAGTTTTTTATTAGATTTCACTTTGTGAGTTGATTAGGATTATGATCCCACCTTATGCAAATGTGTTTTGCTTATGGTCCACAAGTTCTTTAACATATGTATACTTACTTGTCACCTTTTTCGATAAAATATTTTCACAGATTATAATAAATAAAAAATCTCTAAACAAGGATGACATTATTTTCTTCTTAAGAGTAACTACCACAATAGCCTGTGTTTTCTTTCAAACACGAAATGTTTTCGTCGCAATGGTCTCTACACTTGTCACCCATTCTCTTACAACAAAATAGTCCAACTACAAAACTATAACTCATTTAAATATTCTAGAATGAGTGACTATTAAAACTGTTTTTAATTTGACTCACCTTGATTAGAAAAAAAGAAAACAACATTAACAACACGATCATAAAGACATAATAATTAAAATATATCAACCAAACATATGAAATTAGATTCCAAACATGGAAGTTAAAATTTTCACTTGATATTAGAAGGGGTTGCGCGAACGCAAACTCCACTGCCACAAATTATGACGTAGGCTTTGTCACTGGGACAAACCTTAGAGGAGCACCCCTTCCAAGTGCAATGAAAGTCACTACCCTAGGCCATAAACATTCATGATCATCTATTGACCCCGTCCAGGTAAGTATGTTCTAAGGTATCACACATCTCACTTTTATAGTGTATTCTTCCTACTTCAACCACTAAAACTTTCAATGTGGGATTAGGCAAAGTACTTTGAAAATTAGAATCAATGTCCCTAATTTACTTGGTGTGTCTCTTAATTTGATATGTACCTTATTTTAATATCATATTAAAGAAGCATTTGAGTTTTCTTTTTCTGAAAATAAAATAAAAACAAGTTTTATAAGTAAAAATAATTCCTTTTAAAACATAATGGTCATTAAATTTGATCTCGATATTTCATAACTATTAAGTTTAGCACAAAAAAATATTCTAAGATCGTTATCTGAATTCCTGTTATAATTATTCAACTGTTTTTTGTTTGATTATTATATTAGTTTTACTATTTATACTTACACAAGAATAACTCATCAGACTTTTAAGATGTTCTCGAATAGAATAGAGAATCTACACTAAAAGAATGATAGAATAAGAAATGAGAAAGATAGGAAACTCAGCCTAAAATAAAAGGTGAAAACAAAAATATGAAGAAAAAGTTTTCCAAATTTTACAAAGCTTGGAAACAAAATTATTATCACAAATGAAAACATAAAAAGTTTTAACAAATCAAACTTGTTGTTCAACGGTAAAGAATTGAATGTGTTGCAATTCACAAATTTAAATGTTAACATTGATTTAAAAGTTAGAATTTTGTAATGATAACCAAACAGAAAATATGTGGGATAACTACAATTAATAAAACATTTTAAATATAAATAAAATAATTTATATTCTTCAAAAATAAAGTAAAAGACAATAAAATATCAGTAAAAAGAAAAATTAATTACATTCAAACTATAATGTCTTGGAAAAAAAATCACTCTCACACTGAGAATGTAAAAATAAAATAGTTTTCTAAAATAAATCAAATGTTTTTATAAGAACAAACAATATAAAGAATAGTGTAATGCATTTAACAATAAAATTAATTAAATATAATAAGATTCAATGTAAAATAAAATTAAAAATTAAAAAGAAAAATAAAGGTAAAATAAAATTAATAACATTGAAACTATTACTTTTAGAAAAAAAATCACCCTCATATTGGAATGGAAAAATAAAATAGTTTTCCAAAATAAATTGAATGTCTTTCAAAGAACGAACAATATAAAAAATAGTATAATGTATTTTTCAATAAAATTAATTAAATATAATAAGATTCAATGTAAGATAAAATTTAAAATTTGAAAAAAATAAAGGTTTTAACTTAGTCATGATTAATTTTTTTGTTATTTTAGTTTTTTACCAATATCAGGAGTTTCGTGTGTGATACTTGGATGTAAAATAATAATTTATATGCGTAGCTTCCAAAATGCATTATTATAAACGGTATAAAATTCGTAATAAATTGTAATGGAATTAGTTTTTATATTCCTTAATGCTTTGTCGTGAGGTTAAGAATGTTGTGCTAATGAGGTTTTGTCGTGGGTTAGATTTCACTTTGTGTGTTGATTAGGGATTATGGTCCCACCTCAACCAAATGTTTGTTGCCTATGGTCCTAAAGTTTTTTAACATATGTTTACTTTCTTGTGACATTTTCCGTAAAAATATTTCCCTAGATTATAATAATAAAGAATTTCTAAACATGGATGCCATTACTTTCTTCTCACAAATAACTACCACAATATTATGTGTTGTCATTCAAACCCGTAATATCTTTTTTGCAATGATTCTTATAGTCACTTTTATTAAAAAATAAACAACATTAACAACACGATCATAAAGATATAATAATAAAAACATCTCAACCAAAAATATGAAATTAGATTCCAAACATTGAAGTTAAAATTTTAACTTGATATCAGAAGGGGTTGCGCGAATGCAAACCCCACTACCACAAATTATGACGTAGGGTTTGTCACTAGGACAAACCTAAGAGGAGAACCCCTTCCAAGTGCAATGAAAGTCACTACCCTAGGTCATAAACCTTCATGATCATCTATTGACCTCGTCCAGGTAAGTATATTGTAAAGTATCATACATCTCACTTTTGTAGTGTATTCTTCCTACTTCAACCACTAGAACTTTCGATGTGCGATTAGGCAAAGTACTTTGAAAATTAGAATGTGTCTCTTAATTTGATCTATACCTTATTTCAATATCATATTAAAGAAGCATTTGAGTTTCTATTTTCTGAAAATAAAATATAAACAAGTTTTATAACTAAAAATAATACCTTTTGAAACATAAGGGTCATTAAATTTGATCTCGATATTTCATAACTATTAAGGTTAGCATAAAAAAATATATTAAGATCTTTATCTCAATTGCTGTAGTTATTATGCAACTATTTTTTGTTTGATTATTATATTAGTTTTACTATTTATACTTATACAAGAATAACTCATCAGAGTTTTAAGGTGGTCTCGAATAAGATAGAGAATCTATACTAAAAGAACGATAGACTAAGAAATGTTAAAGACAGGAAACTCCACTTGAAATAAAAAGTGAAAACAAATAAAGGAAAAAAAGTTTTCAAAATTTTACAAAGTTTGGAAACAAATTTATTATCAGAGATGAAAACATAAAATGTTTTAACACATCCAACTTGTTGTTCAATGGTAAAGAATTGAATGTGTTGCAATTCACAAATTTAAATGTTAACGTTGATTTAAAAGTTAGAATTTTATAATGATAATTAGGGGTGGCAATGCAGGCCGACCCGACCTGCATAAGGCCCACACCGCGGGCCGGCCCGTCTCGCCCCGCACATTTTATGCGGGCCGCATACTCTGGCCCGCCCTACATATACGTTGGCTTGCAGGCTGGCCCGCACAATTTGGACAGTTTTTTTTACTTAAAACCATTCTAACCATTTTGAAGCAGTCCTGGACATAAAAACAGTGCAGTAAAATCTTAAAACAGTGTAGTAACATGATTGTTGGAGTCTTATAACAGTGCAATCAACCAAAACCTGGACAAGTGCAATAAACAACATAAAAAACAGTCCATCAAATGAAGTCTTGGAGCATTAAACAAGTGTAACAAACAGTCCTGGACATCATATGAAGTGCAATAACAAAATAAAAGAGTCCATAAAAGTGGTCTAGAACACGAAAACACCAAACCAACAAAGTTCAAATAAAAAACAGTCCAAAACATAGAAACATCTTCATGGTTGTAGTCTATTGTTCTTCATCTTCCATGCTTATAACATTGGAAGCAACACCGGAGGACCCTTCATTTACCACCACATTTTTGTAAGTAATATTTTCTACATCTTCTGCATATATTCAAACCAAAAAAATAAATAGTAAGTAGGAATGAATTTACTTGACAATAAAAATAATAGAAAGTAAGAATCAAATGATTACCCTCAACAAAACCATGCTTCCAACTAGAAAGGCAAATATTGGATTCGACATTCTCGGGCAAGAGTCGACTCCTATATTTGTTAAGGATCCGAGACCCAATGCTAAAAGAAGATTCTGATGCCACAGTTGTTATTGGGATGCTTAAGAGATCTCTAGCCATTATTGATAGCTCAGAAAATCTTAAACTATTATTTTTCCACCATTCCAAGACATCCATGTGCTCCATAAATCAAAAACCTAGATTTGGTTCCTCCAAATATGTCTCAAGTTGATTCTTTCCAATTCTATTACCTAATTCACTATCACACTCTTTTAATTCCTATTAACAAAATAATGAATAAATAAGTTAGTAACATCAATATGAAGAATTCCATACAAAATACATTCAAGTTAAGTTAAACTTACATCAAATAGGCTTAGATGTGGAAGAGAAGCGGATGAGGAAGAAGAAGATTGTCCTTGTTTGCGCTTTAGAACATTTGTTGATGTTGTTGTTGGCAAACTTTTACTATATTTAGCAAAAAGGTTGTACAACTTGTCCTTGATTTTTGCCAACTTGAATTCAGGAGTAAGAGGATCAATCTTTTCAAAGCAGTAGGCCAATGTTTGTAGTTTCATTCTCGGGTCTAAAATTGCCCCAAAAGCAAGCACAACACTATATTCATCCCAATACTTTTGAAACTTAACCATCATTAATTCAGCCATATTCTTTATTACATCATCTCCATCCTTAACATTCTCCATCAACAAACTTTGAATCTTCCAAACTTGTAAGAAATACAAATTTGATGTGGGATAGCTTGTGGCAGAAATTAAGGTTATCATATCATAGAAAAGCATTAAAAACCTACAAATTTTTTCAACCCTGTCCCACTCTTCCTCTGAAGGACAATATTTGTAACTTTTGTCAACCATTGGCAAGCTTCCAAAAACACGTCGATATTTTAAGGCACCTTTGAGCATCAAGTATGTTGAGTTCCATCGTGTAGGGACATCAAGACAGAATCTACATGAATAATCAATGTCATCAAATTTGTCAAGACATTGTTTAAATTTTAAAGTTCTAGTCTCTGACCCCCTAATATACTTGATGCTATTTCAAATTTGATCTAGAGTATTGCCTAGCACCTTTAATCCTTCTTGCACAATCAAATTCAATATGTGTGCACATCAACGAATGTGAAAGAATTCCCCACTACATATCAAGCCATTATGTAGATTAAGTTGAGTTCTCAAGGAATTTTGAAGCACATCATTTGCCGAAGCATTGTCCAAAGTGATAGAAAAAACCTTTTTCTCTAATCCCCACTCTTGCAAAAGTTCATAAACTTTCTTAGACAACTCAAAACCTATGTAGGGGGGGAGGGGGGGGGGGGGCATGTGACAAAAGTTAAGAAGTTTGCTATTTAGTTTCCAACTCAAGTCCACAAAATGGGCGGTCAAAGCTATGAATCCCTCAGTGTTAATAGATGTCCACATATCAGAAGTCAAGCATATCCTACTAGGAATCGAAAGAAGCAGAGTTTTAAGAATTAACTTTTCTTTGTCATAGAGTCTCCCAATATCTGCCCTAATAGTGTTTCTACTAACCATAACTGCATCAGGACACAAGTACCTAATCCAGTTCCTAAGTTCAGGATACTCAACAAATTTATAAGGCAAATTGTGCCTAACAATCAGTTCACACAACAACTGACGGTGCACTGATTGATCTATTTTCTTTGCCTTCAATTTTCCTTGCATATCTAACATCATTTGACCAATATCTTCAGTTTTGATTTTACCACACTTCATAATATGCCGATTCAAATGTGAAGTTCCATATTTTCTTCCACCACACGCAAAAACTTTGTTGCAACCATTACACTTTGCCTTATCCTTATCCTCCCCAAACTTACTAAAATACCTCCAACAATCAGATGTGTTAGCCTTATTTCTCCTTCTATCAACCTCAACCGTTTCAGACTGTTTTTCAGTATCATCTTCTTCAATTTCATTTTCACAAAGAGGTATGTTAACATCGTCCTTATCAGCCATTCTTGTTTCTAAATTAATCTAATTCAATTTCTTGATACAATACACACATTACCAAACCAAATTAGTAGCAGCCAGCAATTGAGCAGGGGCAATGGAAACACACAACAACAATGAAATGAACACACATTTCAAGCAGTAACAATGTAAAGCAACACACACATACAAGCTATTGTAGATTCATAGAAAGCAACAAAAATGAAATCGAAGGGAAGACTCAAAACCTGTGTGATTGCTGGTGCGGTGACGACCGTGAATGGCTAGCCCGGTGACGACCGTGAATGGCTTGCGGTGCGGTGACCACCGTGAACCGTGAAAATGGTCAAGGAGAGCCGCTACTACGCCGCGATGGCCGGGAATCAAGAAAAGGGTGGAGGTGGTCGTGAATCGTGAGAGGGATGAAGGAGCTCCTGGGCTACGCCGCGGTGGCCGTGAATCGGGTGAAAGGGATGGAGGGAGAAGTTGCACCGCGATGGCCACGAATCATGAAAGGGATGGAGGGAGAAGTTCCTCCGCTGCGCTGCGGTGGGCGTGACTCGTGAAAGGGTGGAGAGGTGCGCTCCTGTGGTTCAAGGTGCGCTCTTGTGGCTCGCGGTGCATAGTGGTCGTCGTCGGTGGAAGGAGACCGTTCGGCAGCAGCGACGTTGGCCGTGATTGGGTTGGTCAGCGGCATGAATTGGATGGAAGCAGTGTGCGCTCAAGAACAGATTGCATTTTTAAGGCAGAGGAAAGTGAGGAAAGGGGCAGAATGCTTTTGCTTTACGGGTTGCTTGGTTTCTCACTCTCACAGCAGTACACAAAAGTGCATGTGCAGTAACTCAATTTTTATGCGGGCCGCGGGCCTATGCGGGCCGGGCCAGATCGGGCTTGCAGGTTCAATTTCTAGGCCCGCCCCACGTAATATGTGCGAGCTTGTGGGCCGGCCCGCCGGGCCTAGCCCTAATTGCCACCGCTAATGATAATCAAACAGAAAATATGTTGTATAACTACAACTAATAAAGCATTTTAAGTATAAATAAAATAATTTATATTCTTAAAAAATATACTAAAAGATTATAAAAGATCATTAAAAATAAAAATTAATTACATTCAAACTATTACATTCAACGAATAATATAAAGAATAGTGTAAAGTATTTTTCAATAAAATTAATTAATTATAATAAAATGAAATGTAAGATGAAATGTAAAATGTGAAAAAAATAAAGGTTTTAACTTAGTCATGATTAACTTTTTTGCTATTTGAAGTTTTTATCACTATCAAGAGTTTCATGTGTGATACTTCGATGTAAATTAATAATTTATATGCTTTCAAAGTGAATCATTATGAAAGGTATAAAATTCGTAATAAATTGTAATGGTATTAGTTTTTATATTCTTGAATGCTTCGCCGTCGGTTAAGAATGTTGTGCTAATGAGGTTTTGATTATGTTATGTATTTAATTGTGTAATTTTCAAGTTAGATTTCACTTTGTGAGTTGATTAGGGATTATGATCCCACCTCATGCAAATGTTTGTTGCCTATGGTCCTATAGTTTTTTAACACATGTTTACTTTCTTCTCAACTTTCCCGTAAGAATATTTCCCTAGATTATAATAATAAAGAATTTCTAATCATGGATGCCTTTGTTTTCTTCTCACGAATAACTACCACAATATTATGTGTTGTCATTCAAACACGTAATATCTTTTTTGCAATGATTCTTATTGTCACCTTTATTAAAAAATAAACAACATTAACAACACGATCATTAACACATAGTAATGAAAACATCTCAACTAAAAATATGAAATTAGATTCCAAACATTGAAGTTAAAATTTTAACTTGATATTAGAAGGGGTTGCGCCCCACTGCCACAAATTATGACGTAGGCTCTGTCACTAGAACAGAACTTAGAGGAGCACTGCTTCCAAGTGCAATGAAAGTCACTACTCTAGGCCATAAACCTTCATGATCATCTATTGACTCTGTCCAGGTAAGTATGTTCTAAGGTATCACACATCTCGCTTTTGTAGTGTATTCTTCCTATTTCAACCACTAAAACTTTCGATGTGGGGTTAGGCAAAGTAGTTTTAAAATTGGAATCAACATCCCTAAGTTACTTGGTGTGTCTCTTTATTTGATCTATACCTTATTTTAATATCATATTAAAGAAGCATTTGAGTTTCTTTTTTTCGAAAATAAAAATATAAACAAGTTTTATAATTAAAAATAATTCCTTTTAAAACATAATTGTCATTAAATTTAATCTCGATATTGCACAACTATTAAGGTTAGCACAAAAAAATATATTAACATCGGTATCTATATTCTTCTTGTAATTATACAAATGTGTTTTGTTTGATTATTATATTAGTTTTACTATTTATACTTATACAAGAATAACTCATCATACTTTTAAGGTGTTCTCGAATAGGGTAGATAATCTATCCCAAAAGAACGATAGACTAAGAAATGATAAAGATAGGAAACTCAACCTGAAATAAAAAGCGAAAATTAGTTAAACTGCAACAAATTCAATTAGTTAATTTATCTTTTAATCGACTGATTTCACTTAAGTCAAGTGAAATCAACCGATTGATTTGACAATCAACCTGTTGAATTTTGTAACAGTTTGACTATATAAGTTGTATTTTTTGAAAGAGAGGTTTGTTGATCATTTTTTAGCATGATTTTGTTCTAGAAACTTGTGGAAACTTTGTCCTTCGTGATCATACAGTTTGCAGCAGTGGAATATTGATCTTGGATTAATTCTTGGAACTTTTGGCTTGGTTTGAAGCTTGGATAAAGTGGTTTGTGGTAGACTGAGTTGTGCTACCACTCAGGTTTGATCTTTCTCAAGCTTTATGTGTGTGCCTAGTGGTTTTCTAGGTCTGGAAGAGGGTTCTTGCTATGCTGGTGTGATTCTTGTGTGATTCAAGAGTCTTCTGTGGTGTTTTTTCATATTTTGGAAGTGTAAGGGTGGATACTTTGTAAATCTTTTGAAATAGTGCAAAGTCAAGCTCAAGTTGCCTTGACAAACTGGATGTAGCTCAAGTTTGAGTGAACCAATATAAAAATATTGTGTCTCCTCTCTTCTCTGACCTTTCTCTCATGCATTTTCATTTTAAAGTTTAAAGAACTTGTGCTTTAATAATCTTTTTCATGATCTTGCATGTTTTCATGACATTTACAGCATTGAGCATGTATGTATAATCATTTAGAACCTGTCTTGATCATTCTTGTGCATTGTTTCTAATTTAAATCTCAAATTTGTATTTCTGCATTTTTCCCAGTATTTTAGTCGACTGCTTTCCTTTTTCAATCGATTGATTATACCAGAATATAATTTGTTTACTAAAATCAATTTGTTAACTCTGTTTTTGATCGACTGAAAGTATATTATCCAGCACCTTTTGCATCCTAACTTGGTGATCTATTTGATTCAATTAAAGGTTGTTTTTAGCTTGCAAAGATAGCCTAAATTTTTAACTAGCCAATTCAACCCCCCCTTCTTGGCTTTTCAATCATTTCAAAACTAACAATTGGTATCAGAGTTAGGTACTTGAAATTTGATCAAGTAAGGTCCTAAATCTGTTTTGAACTACTTGAAATCGTTGAAAACAAGTTACCCTTTGTTGAAGGTGCCTCAATTCATAGACCCCCTATGTTTAGTGGCATTAATTACCAATTTTTGAAAATTAGGATGAAATCTTTATTGAATCAATAGATCAAGGGATATGGGATGCAATCATAAATGGACCATATACTCCTAAGCATACTGTTGAAAATGTGCAGGTTGATAAGCCATGGACTCAATGGAATGAGGAAGAAAGGAGGAGAGCTTAATATGATTGCAATGCAAAAAATATCCTCAGTTCATCTCTCAAAATGGATGAGTTTTTTCGTGTTTCACAATGCAAGAGGTCCAAGAAAATGTGGGAGGTTCTTGAAGTGACTCATAAAGGAACTAATGATGTTAAGAGAGCAAGGAAGCATGCCTTGATTCAAGAGTATGAGCTATTCAAGATGAAACAAGGAGAATTTACAGCGGATGTGCAAAAGAGATTCACTCACATAGTCAACCATCTCATGGGTTTGGGTAAGGAATTTGACAAAGGAGAGTTAAACATCAAGGTGCTGAAGTGTCTTGATAGATCTTGGCAACCAAAGGTCACTACTATCTCAGAAATAAGAGATCTATCCACTTTGACTATAGCTACATTGTTTGGCAAGCTTAGGGAGCATGGGATTGAGATGCAAAGGCTTAATGAGCTTGAGTCAAGTGAGAAAAAGGTAAAGAACATAGCCTTGAAGACAAGCACGAAGAAGAATGAGGAACCCAAGAATGAGGTGGCTGAATCAAGTGAATATGAGAACTTGAATCTCCTTGTCAAGAGGTTTGGTAAGTATCTCAAAAGGAAAGGTATCAAAGGTAATCCCAAGAGGTATACTTCCAAACACAATGAATCAAACTCTTCTAATTTTACATGTTATAACTATGGAAAACAAGAACATATCAAAACTGAATGTCCAAATGCTAACAAAGAAAAGGAGAAGAGTGTTGATAGGAAAAAGGAGAAGAAGCCAAAGGAGAAGAAGCCAACGGAGAAACGTGCATACATTGCATGGGAGGATAATGATGATTCAACAACAAGTAGCTCCTCACAAGATGAGAGTGAATAAGCCAACTTATGGCTCATGGCTGGTTATGAGTCACCCTCCTCAAGCCAAGTAAGTTCTCTAGACATAAATAACTATAATCAATTGTTGCATGATTTTGAAGAGTTGCATAATGAAGCAAACAAGATTTCTGCATTAAACAATCGATTGAAAGGCTTTAACAACTGGCTGAAAAACAGAGTTAGCCAACTCAAAAAAGAAATAGTTGATTTAAAAATATTTAGAAATGATTTATAGTAATTCAACCGATTGTTTTAGAAATCAATCGGCTAAAAACCTTGTGAAAACTGCACAGTTTTGAAAATTCAAGTGAAATACCTTATAAAGACCTGTGCAAGGTTCACAAGAGGGGAAGCAAACTTAGAGGTTGTTCTTGGTTCTCAAAACTGTGTGTTTGGCAAAGCTGGACTTGGTTTCAATCCTTCTTTTCAAAAGAAAACCAAGAAGTTCTCTAGTTTCTTTTCAAAAAGTATGCCAAGTGACATGCCATTCATTTCATGCAAATACTGTATGCAAAGAGGTCATGTTATTAAGAACTGTCATGCTAGAAAATATGATGTTCCTAAAGGGATTATGAAATGGATCCCAAAAGGATCTAGAAAGGCATAACCATGATAGACCCGATCTATCAAAGGGTACCAAGTAATCCAAATCTGTTTTGCAGGTCATGAAAGGTGATAAGAAAGATTTGTGGTACCTTGATAGTGGTTGTTCGAGACATATGACAGGAGATAAGACCAAATTTGCAAAGTTGGAGTTGAAGGAGGAAGGGTTTGTAACCTATGAAGACAACAACAAAGGAAAAATCATTGGAAATGGAGTCATAGGCAATGGATCTTCTTTCAACATCAAGAATGTGTTGCTGGTAGAAGGACTCAAACACAATTTGATAAGTATAAGTCAACTATGTGATAGAGGCTTTAAAGTCATGTTTGAACCAAATAGTTGTTTGATATATGATGCACATGGTAATATTGTTTTGATAGGCAAAAGAGTCAATAATATGTATCTATTTGACCTGCATCATGCATCATTTAGCATCCATTGTTTGCTTACAGAAGAGGATGACATTTGGTTATGGCATAAAAGACTTTGTCACACACACATGTAGCATTTCAATCGGCTGAATAGAAAACAACTGGTTGAAGGAATACCAAAACTCAAGTTTGAGAAGAATAGAGTGTGTGAAGCATGTCATAAAGGAAAACAGACTAAGGTCTCTTTTAAATCCAAAAATGTTGTTTCAACTGAAAGACTTTTAGAGATGCTTCAAATGGATCTATTTGGTCCATCTCGAACCATTAGCCTTGGTGGCAATCTTTATGCATTAGTCATTGTTGATGATTTTTCTAGGTACACATGGACTTTGTTCTTAGCTGCCAAAAATGACACTTTTCATGCCCTTAAAAGACTTGCCAAGATGCTTGAAAATGAAAAGAGTTCCAAGATAGTTTCTATTCAAAGTGACCATGGTGGGAAATTCTAAAATGAAAAGTTTGAACACTTTTGGGAAAAGCATGGCATTAATCATAATTTTCCTGCACCAAGAACCCCACAACAAAATGGTGTTGTTGAAAGGAAAAATAGGTCACTTGAGGAACTAGCTAGAACTATGTTGAATGAAAACTCACTACCTAAGTATTTTTGGGTTGATGCAGTCAACACTGCTTGTTATGTTTTAAATAGTGTTGATCAGGCCAATTTTGAAGAAAACCCCCTATGAGCTTTTCAAAGGGAGGAGGCCTGTTTTAAGTCACCTAAAATTATTTGGATGTAAGTGCTTCATATTAAATAATGGCAAGGAAAGTCTTGGCAAATTTGATGCAAAAGCGGATGAAGGTGTTTTTTTAGGCTATGCTACACAAAGTCATGCATATAGAGTCTATAATAAGAGATTGATGACTGTTGAAGAGTCTATGCATGTTGTATTTGATGAAACTAACCCAAAGGTGCAAGATCAAGTGTCAAAGAATGCAGATGAGGAAGATCTAATGCAGGAGTTTATTTTTGTAGCAAAAAAACCCACTGCTGCAGGAAATCAATCAGCTGAAAAGGAAAAACAGTCGACTGAAATAGCTGCAGATAGCAACTTGCCCAAGGATTGGATCCAACCTAGAGGTTTATCAAAGGACAACATCATAGGTGATATCAAACAAGGAGTATCTACTAGACGTAGGATTGTATTTTGTGAACATGTTACTTTTGTATCTCAAATTGAACCTAAGAATGTGAATGATGCTTTGAATGATAGTAATTGGATTGTGGCTATGCAAGATGAGCTCAATCAATTCACAAGAAATGATGTATGGTTTCTAGTGCCTAAAACTGATGATATGAATATAATTGGAACTGAATGGGTTTTTAGAAACAAAATGGATGAAGATGGTAATATTATAAGAAACAAAGATAGACTAGTTGTTAAAGGTTATAATCAAGAAGAAGGCATTGATTTTGATGAAACTTATGCACCTGTAGCTAGGCTAGAAGTTGTGAGATTACTCTTAGCATATGCTTGTATGTGTAACTTTAAATTGCATCAAATGGATATGAAAAGTGCATTCTTGAATGGTTTCCTAAATGAAGAAGTGTATGTATCACAACCTCCTGGATTTGAGGATCATCTCTATCCTAACCATGTTTTCAAATTGAAAAAGGCCTTATATGGTTTGAAACAAGCACCAAGACAATGGTATGAAAGGCTAAGCAATTTTCTGTTATCAAAAGGTTATGCTAGAGGTGCAGTGGCTAAAACACTCTTCATTAGAAAACATGATAATGATGTTATACTTGTTCAAGTGTTTGTTGATGATATCATCTTTGGTTCAAATAATAACACATTATGTGAAGAGTTTGTTGCAGCTATGCAGGGAGAATTTGAGATGTCCATGATGGGTGAGCTTACCTACTTTCTAGGGCTGCAAGTCAAGCAACTTAAGCATGGAACATTTTAAAACCAATCAAAATACTATTTTGACTTGTTAAAAAAGTTCAAAATGGAGGATTGCAAGGAAGCTGCCACTCCAATTGTAACAAATTGTCTTATGGATGCAGATGAGGCTGGCCAACCAGTAGATTTAACCAAATATAGAGGGTTGATTGGGTCTTTGCTCTATCTTACAGCAAGTAGACCAGATATTCAGTTTGGAGTATGCTTATGTGCTAGGTTTCAAGCAAATCCAAAGGAATCACACTCTAAGGCTGCAAAAAGGATTCCAAAGTACCTCAAAGGAACAACCAATGTTGGTTTATGGTATCCATGTGATTCTAACATAAATCTTAGTGACTTTTCAGATTCGGACTATGTAGGGTGCAAATTGGATAGGAAAAGCATAAGTGGTACTTGCCATTTGCTTGAATCAAGTCTAATCTCATGGAATAGCAAAAAGCAAGCATGTGTAACACTCTCCACAGTTGAAGCTGAATATATTGCTGATGGACATAGTTGTGGACAAATCATATGGTTGAAACATCAACTTTTGGACTATGGTGAAAGGCTAAGTAAGGTACCTTTGTATTGTGATAACAATAATGCCATCAACTTAACCAAGAATCCAATACAACATTCTAAAACCAAGCATATAGAGATTAGGCATCATTTCATTCGTGATCATGTTCAAAAGGGAGATTGTGAAATCAAATTTGTTAAAATTGAAAATCAATTGGCGGATTCGTTTACAAAACCATTGGCTAGAGATAAGTTTAACAAGCTAAGAACTACACTAGGCATATTAGACATCAAGAATGTGGTATGATGTGTTTCTAGCATGTTAATCTTATGTACTCATGCATTGGTTTCATAAATATCTGCTGTTGTATGCAAAATTTGAAAACTGTCATATTCAACCTGTTGAATTTTCATTTTAACGTGTTGATTTCACTTAAATCTGCCTCTGTTTGCAAAAACATGATTTGTCAACCTGTTGATTATGTATTTCAACATGTTTATTTCACTTAAACTGCCACTGAATGATGAAAAATTGATCTGCTATCATTTTCAATCCGTTGTTTTCACAATTCAGTATGTTGATGTCATTAAAACTGAATTTGGAAAAATAAAGTTCAATTTTACGATTTTCAATTCATTGATTTTCAAAATCAGTCAACTGATTTCACTTAACCAGATTCTATTTTTAATCTCTGATGCTCTGATGTTGTTTTAATCGACTGATTATGTTTTTCAACGTGTTGATTTTACTTAAACTGTGCATTTACTCACGATTTGAATTGTTAAGCTGACCCAATTAAAGAAAGCATCTTTTTGTCAGCTACTATCTGCTCTAAACTGCCCATTTCATCAACCATGTGTTGCTTTTACTGATTTGTTTGACCAAAAATCATGTTTAGTGTACAATTCCAATGTGCATGCAGTTCACATGATCTGAACTGATTGATTCACTCATAAAAACACATTGAAAACATCATGAATGCATGAGATACTGCTTTGGACTACATTAAACTGGTTTGGGTAACCTAAATGAATTAATTAGAAAAATTTGGACCATTTAAGCAACTGTTTCTGAAAACCAGCTTGTTCAATTATAAATACTGCACTTGTATTGCTGCATTTGCATCATACATCTCTTAGAAACAACCATATCAACATTTATCATGCCTCGTCGTTCCCAAAGGGCTATCCAATATGATGATGAACACTCCACTCCTCCTACCACAAGGTCTCCAAATCATGAAAGCCATGGAAGAATTGAAGCATGGTTTAAGGATCATGAGGACAACATTCAAGTGTTCCTCATTGAGATGAATAGGAAGCAGATCAGCATTCCTAAGGTGTTGAGGTTCTCATGGCTAAGGGCTGAAGGCTTTGAGAGTCTATTCCAACAACTAAAGCATCAAAAGTTGAATACATTCCTTGAACTTTCAGGGAAAATCTATCCAGACTTGGTGAAGGTGTTTTTCACCAACTTGGACTTTAAAAATGATGTCCTGTTGTCCAGCATCAAGGGTGTTCGGATGGAGATCAACAAGAGAGCTTGGAAAGATGTGGTTGGACTCAAATCAAGGGGTGTGCAAGTGAGGAAAGGTGAAACCGGGGCTCTTGCAGAATTCAACAAGATGCATTACTATGGCCAATGCTTGAGGAATCCTGCTGCTGAAATCAAGCACTTCCATGTTGGTGGTCTTAAGGTGGATCAAAGGTTGCTTGGTATGATTGTCACAAAAATCCTTGTTCCACGTGGTAGCAACCATTCAACATTGAATGAAGGAGATTTGATACTCATGTATTGTATTCAACATAACATTCAAGTGGATTGGATCTATGTGTTTCGTGATCACATGCTCAAGGCAAAGCGGCTCATGGATTTTAGGCTGCTATATGTGATTTTGGTGTCTAAATTTATGGAATACTTTGGAATTGATGTAGAGGATGAGCTAGAAGAGTTAACTGGACTGTTGAACCATACCTCCAACCAAAATCTACACAAATGGGTTTTCTTAAGGTGGGAAATGCATGGACAGCTGCTGGTGTTGTAGTTGGTGGTGCACATGACCATGAAGCTGGCCCAAGTGGTACAAATCAAGAGGAAGAACCAACTACTAGACCCATGAACTTGATTCCCCTCCAGAGGATAGAGGCCCTATGTACTCACATTTTGAGAGGATGGTGCTGAATCAACTGCATGAGCTCAATGTATCACAACATGCACATCACAACTATTGCAATGATATCCATGATATGTTGAACTCATTCCAGACCAGAAATGATCCTCAAGATGACTGAGTGTGGTGGTTGTTTAGGATCATGCATTGTATCCATGTGTTTGTGCTTTTTCAGTTTCAGCTCTGTCAGTTTCAGTTGGTTGTTTTTCGTTTCAGTCGGCTGATTATATCAGCTTTATGATTTTTTTCTTCTCTGTTTCAGTTTGTGCTTTCTGTATTGTGTTCAAATATTAATATAAGGATTTGCAATGCTTGTTCTCTTTATGCATTAGTTATGTTTGATGAATCCAAAGGGGGAGAAAAATTGGAAAATGGATAATTGATCACATTGAACTAAGTAGAAGCATTAAAATTGGATTAAAATCAAATCTAAAATTGATCCCATATTATTGATAGGGGGAGCATGTGCATACTTGTGTGCTTGTTAGCTTGTGTGTATTGCTACTGTAAATGTTTTTCAGGTTCACAAGTTTCAAGCTAAGGTGTAACTTCATCAATTCAATTGGTATCCAATAAATGGAAGCATTTTGCAATGAAAGATAGAAGAAGATAGATGAAAGAAGATAGAGGCTGGCTTCATCAAATCAAGGGGAGATTGTTGACATGAGAAGCCAAGGTGGTTTGCTTCTTGAAGATTTGATGAAGATTGAATGAAGCTCTTTTGAACTATCTTGAAGCCATTACCATTGACATGAATCCTACATTGATGAAGGAAAGGAGATGTGATGATATCCATGTTGATCAAGGCTGGAACGTGTGCTCTCCATGTAGTTACATCATTATGAAAGTGTATTTGTTGTTTGTAATTCATATTGTAGACCTTGTAGCATTAATTAGATGTAGTTTGGTCTTTATTGTGTTTTTAATCTGTTGAATGGTTTTTCAACAGGTTAAAATGTCTCTTTTAGTTTGTTGAATGGTTTTTCAACAGGTTAAAAGTTGGCTGCAGTAGTCTTAAACTGCAACAAATTCAATCAGTTGATTTATCTTTTAATCGACTGATTTCACTTGAAGTGAAATCAACCGATTGATTTGAAAAGCAACATGTTGAATTTCGTAACAGTTTGACTATATAAGCTGTATTTTTTGAAAGAGAGGTCTGTTGATCATTTTTAAGCACGATTTTGTTCTGGAGAGTTGTGGAAACTCTCTCCTTCGTGATCATATAGTTTGTAGCAGTGGAATATTGATCTTTGATAAATTCTTGGAGCTTTTGGATTGGTTTGAAGCTCGGAGAAAGTGGTTTGTGGTAGGCTGGGTTGTGCTACCACTCAGGTTTGATCTTTCTCAAGCTTTGTGTGTGTGCCTAGTAGTTTTCCAGGTCTGCAAGAGAGTTCTTATTGTGCTGGTGTGATTCTTGTGTGATTCAAGAGTCTTTTGTGATGTTTTTGCATATTTTGGAAGTGTAAGGGTGGATACTTTGTAAATTTTTTGAAATAGTGCAAAGTCAAACTCAGGTTGCCTTGACAAACTTGATGTAGCTCAATTTTGAGTGAACTAGTATAAAAATCTTTTGTTATTTTAAGTTTTTATCACTATCAAGAGTTTCGTATGTGATACTTGGATGTAAATTAATAATTTATATGCGTAGCTTCCAAAGTGCATCATTATGAAAGGTATAAAATTCGTAATAAATTGTAATGGTATTAGTTTTTATATTCTTGAATGCTTTGTTGTGGGTCAAGAATGTTGTGCTAATGAGGTTTTGATTTGGCAAAGTGAGAACAGAATGGGAGTCTTGGCTGCTTTAGAGGCCTTGGGACCCCATGCGCCAGCCATTAGGCCTAACTGTTTAGGACAAGGCCTTAAGACTTAGGACAGAAAAGGAATAGAAATAAAATGGGTCTTACAAAGGTTAGCACAAAAAACTTTATTAAAATTGGTAATTATACAACTGTTTTTTGTTTGATTATTATATTAGGTTTACTATTTATACTTATACAAGAATAACTCATCAGACTTTTAAGGTGTTCTCGAATAGGATAGAGAATCTATACTAAAAGAACGATAGACTAGGAAATGATAAAGACAGGAAACTCCACCTGAAATAAAAAGTGAAAACAAATAAAGGAAAAAAAGTCTTCAAAATTTTACAATGTTTGGAAACAAAATTATTATCACAAATGAAAACATAAACTGTTTTAACAAATCAAATTTCTTGTTCAATGGTAAAGAATTGAACGTGTTGCAATTCAAAAATTTAAATGTTAACATTGATTTAAAAGTTAGAATTTTGTAATGATAACTAATCAGATATTGTATAAGTACAACTAATAAAGCATTTTAAATATAAATAAAAAAATTTGTATTCTTCAAAAATATAGTAAAAGATTATAAAATATTAGTAAAAAGAAAAATCAATTACATTCAGATAATTATGTTTTAGAAAAAAAAATCACTCTCACACTGAGAAAGTAAAAATAAATTAGTTTTCTAAAATAAATCAAATGTCTTTCTAAGAACGAATAATATAATGAATATTGTAATGTATTTTTCAATAAAATTAATTAAATATGATAAGGTTCAATGTAAGATAAAATTTAAAATTTGAAAAAAATAAAGGTTTTAACTTAGTCATTATTAACTTTTTTGTTATTTTAAGTTTTTATCCATATAAAGAGTTTCGTGTGTGATACTTGGATGTAAATTAATAATTTATATGCATAGCTTCCAAAGTGCGACATTATGAAAGGTATAAAATTCGTAATAAATTGTAATGGTATTAGTTTTTATATTCTTGAATGCTTTGTCGTGGGTTAAGAATGTTGTGCTAATGAGGTTTTGATTATGTTATGTGTTTAATTGTGTAGTTTTCAACTTAGATTTCACTTTGCAATTTGATTAGGCATTATGATCCCACCTCATGCAAATGTTTGTTGCCTATGGTCCTATAGTTTTTTAACACATTTTTACTTTCTTCTCAACTTTCCCGTAAGAATATTTCCCTACATTATAATAACAAAGAATTTCTAATCATGGATGCCTTTGTTTTCTTCTGCTGAACAACATTCACAACGCGATCATAAAGACATAATAATGAAAACATCTCAACCAAAAATATGAAATTAGATTCCAAATATGGAAGTTAAAATTTTAATTTGATATTAGAAGGGGTTACGCGAACGCAAACCACACTGCCACAAATTATGACGTAGGCTCTGTCACTGGGACAGACCTTAGAGGAGCACCCCTTCCAAGTGCAATGAAAGTCACTACCCTAGGCCATAAACCTTCATGATCATCTATTGACCCCGTCCAGGTAAGTATGTTCTAAGGTATCACACATCTAACTTTTGTAGTGTATTTTTCCTACTTCAACCACTAAAACTTTTGATGTGGGATTAGGCAAAGTAGTTTGAAAATTAGAACCAACATCCCTAAGTTACTTGGTGTGTCTCTTTATTTGATCTATACCTTATTTTAATATCATATTAAAGAAGCATTTGACTTTCTTTTTTCTGAAAATAAAAATATAAACAAGTTTTATAATTAAAAATAATTCCTTTTAAAACATAATAGAAATTAAATTTGATCTCGATATTTCACAATTATTTTAAGGTTAGCACAAAAAAATATATTAAAATCGGACTGTAAATGCTTCTTGTAATTATACAGCTATTTTTTGTTTAATTATTATATTAGTTTTACTATTTATACTTACACAAGAATAACTCAGCAGACTTTAAAGGTGTTCTCGAATAGGATAGAGAATCTATACTAAAAGAACGATAAACTAGGAAATGACAAAGACAGGAAACTCAAACTGAAATAAAAAGTGAAAACAAATAAAGGAAAAAAAAGTTTTCAAAATTTTACAAAGCTTTGAAACAAAATTATTATCACAAATGAAAACATAAAATCTTTTAAAAAATCAAACTTGTTGTTCAATGGTAAGGAATTGAATGTGTTGCAATTCACAAAATTAAATGTTAACATTGATTTAAGAGTTAGAATTTGGTAACGATAACCAAACAGATATTGTATAAGTACAACTAATAAAGCATTTTAAATATAAATAAAATAATTTATATTCTTCAAAAAAAATATAGTAAAAGATTATAAAATATTAACAATTATATTTTAGAAAAAAAAATCACTCTCACACTGAGAAAGTAAAAATAAAATAGTTTTCTAAAATAAATCAAATGCCTTTTTAAGAACGAATAATATAAAGAATAGTGTAATGTATTTTTCAATAAAATTAATTAAATATGATAAGATTTGAAGTAAGATGAAATTTAAAATTTGAAAAAAATAAAGGTTTTAACTTAGTCATTATTAACTTTTTTGTTATTTTATGTTTTGATCAGTATCAAGAGTTTCGTGTGTGATACTTGGATGTAAATTAATAATTTATATGCGTAGCTTCCAAAGTGCCTTATTATGAAAGGTATAAAATTCGTAATAAATTGTAATGGTATTAGTTTTTATATTCTTGATTGCTTTGTCTTGAGTTAAGATTGTTGTGCTAATGAGGTTTTTGTTATGTTATTTGTTTAATTGTGTAGTTTTCAAGTTAGATTTCACTTTGTGAGTTGATTAGGGATTATGATCCCACCTCATGCAAATGTTTGTGGCCTATGGTCCTAGAGTTTTTTAACACATTGTTACTTTCTTCTCAACTTTCCCGTAAAAATATTGCCCTAGATTATAATAACAAAGAATTTCTAATCATGGATGCTGTTGTTTTCTTCTCACGAATAACTAGCACAATATTATGTGTTCTGATTCAAACACGTAATATCTATTCTGCAATGATTCTTATAGTCACCTTTATTAAAAAATAAACAACACGATCATAAAGACATAATAATGGAAACATCTCAACCAAAAATATGAAATTAGATTCCAAACATGGAAGTTAAAATTTTAACTTGATATTAGAAAGGGTTGCGCGAACGCAAACCCCACTGCCACAAATTATGACGTAGGCTCTGTCACTGGGACAGACCTTAGAGGAGCACCCCTTCCAAGTGCAATGAAAGTCACTACCCTAGGCCATAAACCTTCATGATCATCTATTGACCCCGTCCAGGTAAGTATGTTCTAAGGTATCACACATCTCACTTTTGTAGTGTATTCTTCCTACTTCAACCACTAAAACTTTCGATGTGGGATTAGGCAAAGTAGTTTGAAAATTAGAACCAACATCCCTAAGTTACTTGGTGTGTCTCTTTATTTGATCTATACCTTATTTTAATATCATATTAAATAAGCAATTGAGTTTCTTTTTTCTGAAAATAAAAATATAAACAAGTTTTATAATTAAAAATAGTTCCTTTTAATATATAATGGTCATTAAATTTGATCTTGATATTTCACAACTATTTTATGGTTAGCACAAAAAAATATATTAAAATCGGTATCTAAATTCTTCTTGTAATTATACAACCGTTTTTTGTTTGATTATTATATTAGTTTTACTATTTATACTTATACAAGAATAACTCATCAGAATTTTAAGGTGTTCTCGAATAGGATAGAGAATCTATACTTAAAGCACGATAGACTAAGAAATGATAAACTCCACCTGAAATAAAAAGTGAAACCAAATAAAGAAAAAAAAAGTTTTCAAAGTGGAAAAAAAATTATTATCATAAATTGAAACATAAAATGTTTTAAAAAATCAAACTTGTGGTTCAATGGTAAAGAATTGAATGTGTTGCAATTCACAAATTTAAATGTTAACGTTGATTTAAAAGTTAGAATTTTGTAATGATAACCAAACAGATATTGTATAAGTACAACTAATAAAGCATTTTAAATATAAATAAAATAATTTATATTCTTCAAAAATATAGTAAAAGATTATAAAATATTAGTAAAAAGCAAAATAAATTACATTCAGACAATTATGGTTTAGAAAAAAAAATCACTCTCACACTGAGAAAGTAAAAATAAAATAGTTTTCTAAAATAAATCAAATGCCTTTTTAAGAACGAATAATATAAAGAATAGTGTAATGTATTTTTCAATAAAATTAATTAAATATGATAAGATTTTATGTAAGATGAAATTTAAAATTTGAAAAAAATAAAGGTTTTAACTTAGTCATTATTAACTTTTTTGTTATTTTAAGTTTTGATCAGTATCAAGAGTTTCGTGTGTGATACTTGGATGTAAATTAATAATTTATATGCGTAGCTTCCAAAGTGCCTTATTATGAAAGGTATAAAATTCGTAATAAATTGTAATGGTATTAGTTTTCAAATTCTTGATTGCTTTGTCGTGAGTTACGATTGTTGTGCTAATGAGGTTTTGTTATGTTATTTGTTTAATTGTTTAGTTATCAAGATACATTTCACTTTGTGAGTTGATTAGGGATTATGATCCCACCTCATGCAAATGTTTGTGGCCTATGGTCCTAGAGGTTTTTAACACATTTTTACTTTCTTCTCAACTTTCCCGTAAGAATATTGCCCTAGATTATAATAATAAAGAATTTCTAATCATGGATGCCTTTGTTTTCTTCTCACGAATAACTAGCACAATATTATGTGTTGTGATTCAAACACGTAATATCTTTTTTGCAATGATTCTTATAGTCACCTTTATTAAAAAATAAACAACACGATCATAAAGACATAATAATGGAAACATCTCAACCAAAAATATGAAATTAGATTCCAAACAGGGAAGTTAAAATTTTAACTTGATATTAGAAGGGGTTGCGCGAACGCAAACCCCACTGCCACAAATTATGACGTAGGCTCTGTCACTGGGACAGACCTTAGAGGAGCACCCCTTCCAAGTGCAATGAAAGTCACTACCCTAGGCCATAAACCTTCATGATCATCTATTGACCCCGTCCAGGTAAGTATGTTCTAAGGTATCACACATCTCACTTTTGTAGTGTATTCTTCCTACTTCAACCACTAAAACTTTCGATGTGGGATTAGGCAAAGTAGTTTGAAAATTAGAACCAACATCCCTAAGTTACTTGGTGTGTCTCTTTATTTGATCTATACCTTATTTTAATATCATATTAAAGAAGCAATTGAGTTTCTTTTTTCTGAAAATAAAAATATAAACAAGTTTTATAATTAAAAATAGTTCCTTTTAATATATAATGGTCATTAAATTTGATCTTGATATTTCACAACTATTTTATGGTTAGCACAAAAAAATATATTAAAATCGGTATCTAAATTCTTCTTGTAATTATACAACCGTTTTTTGTTTGATTATTATATTAGTTTTACTATTTATACTTATACAAGAATAACTCATCAGAATTTTAAGGTGTTCTCGAATAGGATAGAGAATCTATACTTAAAGCACGATAGACTAAGAAATGATAAACTCCACCTGAAATAAAAAGTGAAACCAAATAAAGAAAAAAAAAGTTTTCAAAGTGGAAAAAAAATTATTATCATAAATTGAAACATAAAATGTTATAAAAAATCAAACTTGTGGTTCAATGGTAAAGAATTGAATGTGTTGCAATTCACAAATTTAAATGTTAACGTTGATTTAAAAGTTAGAATTTTGTAATGATAACCAAACAGATATTGTATAAGTACAACTAATAAAGCATTTTAAATATAAATAAAATAATTTATATTCTTCAAAAGTATAGTAAAAGATTATAAAATATTAGTAAAAAGCAAAATCAATTACATTCAGACAATTATGTTTTAGAAAAAAAAACCACTCTGAGACTGAGAAAGTAAAAATAAAATAGTTTTCTAAAATAAATCAAATGCCTTTTTAAGAACGAATAATATAAAGAATAGTGTAATGTATTTTTCAATAAAATTAATTAAATATGATAAGATTTTATGTAAGATGAAATTTAAATTTGGAAAAAAATAAAGGTTTTAACTTAGTCATTATTAACTTTTTTGTTATTTTAAGTTTTGATCAGTATCAAGAGTTTCGTGTGTGATACTTGGATGTAAATTAATAATTTATATGCGTAGCTTCCAAAGTATATTATTATGAAAGGTATAAAATTCGTAATAAATTGTAATGGTATTAGTTTTTATATTCTTGATTGCTTTGTCGTGAGTTAAGATTGTTGTGCTAATGAGGTTTTGTTATGTTATTTGTTTAATTGTGTAGTTTTAAAGTTACATTTCACTTTGTGAGTTGATTAGGGATTATGATCCCACCTCATGCAAATGTTTGTGGCCTATGGTCCTAGAGTTTTTTAACACATTTTTACTTTCTTCTCAACTTTCCCCTAAGAATATTGCCCTAGATTATAATAACAAAGAATTTCTAATCATGGATGCCTTTATTTTCTTCTCACGAATAACTAACACAATATTATGTGTTGTGATTCAAACACGTAATATCTTTTTTGCAATGATTCTTATAGTCACCTTTATTAAAAAATAAACAACATTAACAACATGATCATAAAGACATAATAATGGAAACATCTCAACCAAAAATATGAAATTAGATTCCAAACGTGGAAGTTAAAATTTTAACTTGATATTAGAAGGGGTTGCGCGAACGCAAACCCCACTACCACAAATTATGACGTAGGCTCTGTCACTGGGACAGACCTTAGAGGAGCACCCCTTCCAAGTGCAATGAAAGTCACTACCCTAGGCCATAAACCTTCATGATCATCTATTGACCCCGTCCAGGTAAGTATGTTCTAAGGTATCACACATCTCACTTTTGTAGTGTATTCTTCCTACTTCAACCACTAAAACTTTCGATGTGGGATTAGGCAAAGTAGTTTGAAAATTAGAACCAACATCCCTAAGTTACTTGGTGTGTCTCTTTATTTGATCTATACCTTATTTTAATATCATATTAAAGAAGCAATTGAGTTTCTTTTTTCTGAAAATAAAAATATAAACAAGTTTTGATAATTAAAAATAGTTCCTTTTAAAACATAATGTTCATTAAATTTGATCTTGATATTTCACAACTATTTTAAGCTTAGCACAAAAAAATATATTAAAATCGGTATCTAAATTCTTCTTGTAATTATACAACCGTTTTTTGTTTGATTATTATATTAGTTTTACTATTTATACTTATACAAGAATAACTCATCAGAATTAATTTTAAGGTGTTCTCGAATAGGATAGAGAATCTATACTTAAAGCACGATAGACTAAGAAATGATAAACTCCACCTGAAATAAAAAGTGAAACCAAATAAAGGAAAAAAAAGTTTTCAAAGTGGAAAAAAAATTATTATCATAAATTGAAACATAAAATGTTTTAACAAATCAAACTTGTGGTTCAATGGTAAAGAATTGAATGTGTTGCAATTCACAAATTTAAATGTTAACATTGATTTAAAAGTTAGAATTTTGCAATGATAACCAAACAGATATTTTATAAGTACAACTAATAAAGCATTTTAAATATAAATAAAATAATTTATATTCTTCAAAAATATAGTAAAAGATTATAAAATATTAGTAAAAAGCAAAATCAATTACATTCAGACAATTATGTTGTAGAAAAAAAAATTACTCTCACACTGAGAAAGTAAAAATAAAATAGTTTTCTAAAATAAATCAAATGCCTTTTTAAGAACGAATAATATAAAGAATAGTGTAATGTATTTTTCAATAAAATTAATTAAATATGATAAGATTTGATGTAAGATGAAATTTAAAATTTGAAAAAAATAAAGGTTTTAACTTAGTCATTATTAACTTTTTTGTTATTTTAAGTTTTGATCAGCATAAAGAGTTTCGTGTGTGATACTTGGATGTAAATTAATAATTTATATGCGTAGCTTCCAAAGTGTATTATTATGAAAGGTATAAAATTCGTAATAAATTGTAATGGTATTAGATTTCAAATTCTAGATTACTTTGTCGTGATATAAGATTGTTGTGCTAATGAGGTTTTGTTATGTTCTTTTTTTAATTGTTTAGTTTTCAAGTTACATTTCACTTTGTGAGTTGATTAGGGATTATGATCCCACCTCATGCAAATGTTTGTGGCCTATGGTCCTAAAGTTTTTTAACACATTTTTACTTTCTTCTCAACTTTCCCGTAAGAATATTGCCCTAGATTATAATAATAAAGAATTTCTAATCATGGATGCCTTTGTTTTCTTCTCACGAATAACTAGCACAATATTATGTGTTGTGATTCAAACACGTAATATCTTTTCTGCAATGATTCTTATAGTCACCTTTAATAAAAAATAAAAAACATTAACAACACGATCATAAAGACATAATAATGGAAACATCTCAACCAAAAATATGAAATTAGATTCCAAACATGGAAGTTAAAATTTTAACTTGATATTAGAAGGGGTTGCGCGAACGCTAATCCCACTGCCACAAATTATGATGTAGGCTTTGTCATTGGGACAGACCTTAGAGGAGCACCCCTTCCAAGTGCAATGAAAGCCACTACCCTAGGCCATAAACCTTCATGATCATCTATTGACCCCGTCCAAGTAGGTATGTTCTAAGGTATCACACATCTCACTTTTGTAGTGTATTCTTCCTACTTCAACCACTAAAACTTTCGATGTGGGATTAGGCAAAGTAGTTTGAAAATTAGAACCAACATCCCTAAGTTACTTGGTGTGTCTCTTTATTTGATCTATACCTTATTTTAATATCATATTAAAGAAGCAATTGAGTTTCTTTTTTCTGAAAATAAAAATATAAACAAGTTTTATAATTAAAAATAATCCCTTTTAAAACATAATGGTCATTAAATTTGATCTTGATATTTCACAACTATTTTATGGTTAGCACAAAAAAATAAATTAAAATCGGTATCTAAATTCTTCTTGTAATTATACAACCGTTTTTTGTTTGATTATTATATTAGTTTTACTATTTATACTTATACAAGAATAACTCATCAGAATTAATTTTAAGGTGTTCTCGAATAGGATAGAGAATCTATACTTAAAGCACGATAGACTAAGAAATGATAAAGACAAGAAACTCCACCTGAAATAAAAAGTGAAACCAAATAAAGGAAAAAAAAGTTTTCAAACTGGAAAAAAAATTATTATCATAAATTGAAACATAAAATGTTTTAACAAATCAAACTTGTGGTTCAATGGTAAAGAATTGAATGTGTTGCAATTCACAAATTTAAATGTTAACATAGATTTAAAAGTTAGAATTTTGTAATGATAACCAAACAGATATTGTATAAGTACAACTAATAAAGCATTTTAAATATAAATAAAATAATTTATATTCTTCAAAAATATAGTAAAAGATTATAAAATATTAGTAAAAAGCAAAATCAATTACATTCCGACAATTATGTTTTAGAAAAAAAAAATCACTCTCACACTGAGAAAGTAAAAATAAAATAGTTTTCTAAAATAAATCAAATGCCTTTTTAAGAACGAATAATATAAAGAATAGTGTAATGTATTTTTCAATAAAATTAATTAAATATGATAAGATTTGATGTAAGATGAAATTTGAAAAAAATAAAGGTTTTAACTTAGTCATTATTAAATTTTTTGTTATTTTAAGTTTTGATCAGTATCAAAAGTTTCGTGTGTGATACTTGGATGTAAATTAATAATTTATATGCGTAGCTTCCAAAGTGCCTTATTATGAAAGGTTTAAAATTCGTAATAAATTGTAATGGTATTAGTTTTTATATTCTTGATTGCTTTGTCGTGAGTTAAGGTTGTTGTGCTAACGAGGTTTTGTTATGTTATTTGTTTAATTGTGTAGTTTTCAAGTTAGATTTCACTTTGTGAGTTGATTAGGGATTATGATCCCACCTCATGCAAATGTTTGTGGCCTGTGGTTCTAGAGTTTTTTAACACATTTTTACTTTCTTCTCAACTTTCCCGTAAGAATATTGCCCTAGATTATAATAATAAAGAATTTCTAATCATGGATGCCTTTTGTTTTCTTCTCACGAATAACTAGCACAATATTATGTGTTGTGATTCAAACACGTAATATCTTTTTTGCAATGATTCTTATAGTCACCTTTATTAAAAAATAAACAACACGATCATAAAGACATAATAATGGAAACATCTCAACCAAAAATATGAAATTAGATTCCAAACATGGAAGTTAAAATTTTAACTTGATATTAGAAGGGGTTGCGCGAACGCTAATCCCACTGCCACAAATTATGATGTAGGCTTTGTCATTGGGACAGACCTTAGAGGAGCACCCCTTCCAAGTGCAATGAAAGCCACTACCCTAGGCCATAAACCTTCATGATCATCTATTGACCCCGTCCAAGTAGGTATGTTCTAAGGTATCACACATCTCACTTTTGTAGTGTATTCTTCCTACTTCAACCACTAAAACTTTCGATGTGGGATTAGGCAAAGTAGTTTGAAAATTAGAACCAACATCCCTAAGTTACTTGGTGTGTCTCTTTATTTGATCTATACCTTATTTTAATATCATATTAAAGAAGCAATTGAGTTTCTTTTTTCTGAAAATAAAAATATAAACAAGTTTTATAATTAAAAATAATCCCTTTTAAAACATAATGGTCATTAAATTTGATCTTGATATTTCACAACTATTTTATGGTTAGCACAAAAAAATAAATTAAAATCGGTATCTAAATTCTTCTTGTAATTATACAACCGTTTTTTGTTTGATTATTATATTAGTTTTACTATTTATACTTATACAAGAATAACTCATCAGAATTAATTTTAAGGTGTTCTCGAATAGGATAGAGAATCTATACTTAAAGCACGATAGACTAAGAAATGATAAAGACAAGAAACTCCACCTGAAATAAAAAGTGAAACCAAATAAAGGAAAAAAAAGTTTTCAAACTGGAAAAAAAATTATTATCATAAATTGAAACATAAAATGTTTTAACAAATCAAACTTGTGGTTCAATGGTAAAGAATTGAATGTGTTGCAATTCACAAATTTAAATGTTAACATAGATTTAAAAGTTAGAATTTTGTAATGATAACCAAACAGATATTGTATAAGTACAACTAATAAAGCATTTTAAATATAAATAAAATAATTTATATTCTTCAAAAATATAGTAAAAGATTATAAAATATTAGTAAAAAGCAAAATCAATTACATTCCGACAATTATGTTTTAGAAAAAAAAAATCACTCTCACACTGAGAAAGTAAAAATAAAATAGTTTTCTAAAATAAATCAAATGCCTTTTTAAGAACGAATAATATAAAGAATAGTGTAATGTATTTTTCAATAAAATTAATTAAATATGATAAGATTTGATGTAAGATGAAATTTGAAAAAAATAAAGGTTTTAACTTAGTCATTATTAAATTTTTTGTTATTTTAAGTTTTGATCAGTATCAAAAGTTTCGTGTGTGATACTTGGATGTAAATTAATAATTTATATGCGTAGCTTCCAAAGTGCCTTATTATGAAAGGTTTAAAATTCGTAATAAATTGTAATGGTATTAGTTTTTATATTCTTGATTGCTTTGTCGTGAGTTAAGGTTGTTGTGCTAACGAGGTTTTGTTATGTTATTTGTTTAATTGTGTAGTTTTCAAGTTAGATTTCACTTTGTGAGTTGATTAGGGATTATGATCCCACCTCATGCAAATGTTTGTGGCCTGTGGTTCTAGAGTTTTTTAACACATTTTTACTTTCTTCTCAACTTTCCCGTAAGAATATTGCCCTAGATTATAATAATAAAGAATTTCTAATCATGGATGCCTTTGTTTTCTTCTCACGAATAACTAGCACAATATTATGTGTTGTGATTCAAACACGTAATATCTTTTTTGCAATGATTCTTATAGTCACCTTTATTAAAAAATAAACAACACGATCATAAAGACATAATAATGGAAACATCTCAACCAAAAATATGAAATTAGATTCCAAACATGGAAGTTAAAATTTTAACTTGATATTAGAAAGGGTTGCGCGAACGCAAACCCCACTGCCACAAATTATGACGTAGGCTCTGTCACTGGGACAGACCTTAGAGGAGCACCCCTTCCAAGTGCAATGAAAGTCACTACCCTAGGCCATAAACCTTCATGATCATCTATTGACCCCGTCCAGGTAAGTATGTTCTAAGGTATCACACATCTCACTTTTGTAGTGTATTCTTCGTACTTCAACCACTAAAACTTTCGATGTGGGATTAGGCAAAGTAGTTTGAAAATTAGAACCAACATCCCTAAGTTACTTGGTGTGTCTTTTTATTTGATCTATACCTTATTTTAATATCATATTAACTCATCAGACTTTTAAGATGTTCTCGAATAGGATAAAGAATCTATACTAAAAGAACGATAGATTAAGAAATGATAAAGACATGAAACTCAACTTTAAATAAAAAGTGAAAACAAATAAAGGAAAAAAAAAGTTTTCAAAATTTTACAAAGTTCGGAAACAAAATTATTATCCAAAATGAAAACATAAAATGTTTTAAACAATCAAACTTGTTGTTCAATGGTAAAGAATTGAATGTGTTGCAATTCACAAATTTAAATGTTAACATTGATTTAAAAGTTAGAATTTTGTAATGATAACCAAACAAAAAATATGTTGTATAAGTAAAACTAATAAAGCATTAAAAATATAAATAAAATTATTTATATTCTTCAAAAATATAGTAAAAGATTATAAAATATTAGTAAAAAGAAAAATCAATTACATTCAAACTATTATGTTTTAGAAAAAAACAATTGCTCTCACATTGAGAATGTAAAAATAAAATGGTTTTCTAAAATAAATCAAATGTCTTTCTATGAACGAACAATGTAAAGAATAGTGTAACGTATTTTTCAATAACATTAATTGAATAAAGTAAGATTCAATGTCATATGAAATTTAAAACTTGAACAATATAAAGGTTTTAACTTAGTCATGATTAAATTTCTTGTTATTTTAGTTTTTATTCATTATCAGGAGTTTCGTGCGTGAGACTTGGATATGTAAATTAATAATGCATATTCGTAACTTCCAAATGGCAACATTGTAATAAAGGTGTAAAATTCGTATTAAATTATAAAAGTTGTATATCTTTAAAACATTCCATTCTTAAAATCAGCATAGAAACATAAAAGTAATTTAAATTGAAGTGTAATTACAACTTAATCCATAATTACTCAAAATCCATATTAGACTAAATATAATTTTATTCCAAAAAATATCATAAACACATTAAATATTGTTAACAACAGTTGATCCTCTTGTACGCATATAAGACTGAGACTCACTTGCATCACTAGTTTGCTAAAATGATAAAAGAAAATTGTTAAGGTGAAATAATCAATGACACAAGTGTGATTTGCAAGAATAAGAAGAAAACAATAACACAACAAATTACAAAGTAAACATAAAACTATGTAAGCCATTATTTAGTTAACTAAACATAAGTGTGATTTCAGAATCATCTAAATGATATTTTAAAAAACCATGCTCCAATTTTATCATTTAAAACCATAAATTACTGTAATTAAAATTGTATAGCATGCAAACATAAGAGTAAAAATGTAAATGAGTTGAGGAGGGGAAAAGATATTGAGGAAAAAGATTATTAAACTTTGATGCATTCACGAAGGAACTATGAAAGAAATTAAAACAATATATTTGCAATCTTGTCCAATGAGGTGAGAATAAAAGACACTTAATGTTATTGCCTGGTAAACAATTTTTGCTACTCGTTTTATTGTCAATTCCAATTGCATTAATGCATCTTTAACAAGCATGCAACCAACCAGAGCAACAACTAAGTTGACCTTCTTAGGACATAAAATACCAAAAGACAAGGTGTGTAAAAAGTACAATGAGTCAGATATGGATAAGACCCCCAAAACAATCAATCAAGATAGTTTACACATCAAACCAAGCAAAGTATTTCAATAGCTTTAAAATTATGTTCAAACTTGTCAGTAAAAGTTGATACATGTTGATTAAAATAACATAAGTTTCTTAAGAAAAAAAAACTATGCAATGCCACCACATGAATGAAATAAAGCAGTCTAACTTTTTAATGTTTGTATTACAGTTGTGCTGAATATACTTGTGATAATACAATGATACTTGTTCATATTGCCAAATCATTGATTTTTTCTTAGCCTGCATTTGTACTTACTAGAAAATCAAATACACAATTATGTGGATACCTTGAAGGATAGAAATGGAGACATAAAACAATATAATTGGTAAAGAGAACAAGGACGAAAAACTATGAAACTGTTAAGGATTCTTAAACCTGCTTTATTCCCTTTAATATTACTTAAACTTTTGGCATACATGTCTAACAAACTAGTACTTAAACAAATGCTCAAAGGCACCGTTGCTATGAGCCAAACTTTCGTTCTTCTTGTCCAATGTCAACCCTCACTCAATGAATGTGACCAAATCATTAACTCACTTTACCACTCACTAAATATTGTTTAAAAGGGTATAAACTAAAAATGCAGGAAAATGAAAGATAATAAGGCTAGAGAATGTGAAGAAAGTCATCTTTTCATACCCTGAGATCATCATAATCCAAGACACTGCACTCAACTTAGGAATTTCATCAAACACGTACTAAGCAACAACAACATCCCCACACACAGAATACATCGCCATCAAACTATTACCCACAAAAATCTTAAACACAAATGTTCAAGAATTGGATGTTTTTAATAACTTTTCTAGATTAATTTCTTTAAACATATTGTGTTAAAATTGTTAAAGTTTTCATATTAATAACTTACATAGATCTTTAAACACCACCTTTACTTATACATAGACATGAATCATTGAAGTTTCAGATGATCAATAAACATATGCAAATATGAGGTTTTCGTGAACTTGCTAAGTTATTTTAGTGGACCAACTCCCTCACCCTTGTAGTGTTCAACAGAGCCATCAACTCCAACATCGAAGCCACGGACCCACCGTGTCTTTAGGGTCGAACACTCTAAATGATTCAACTGCCTCCCATCACCATGCCTTCATCGTCCACCACTACTTGGGTAGTTGAATCCAGTTGAAAAATTTTCAAACTTTTTCAATCAAAGAAAGGGGACCTCAAATTGTGTTTAGGGTTCAAAAATATGAACATCAAAGGGGAATGTGAATGAAACTTTGTGGAGGTGAAAACATGAGATGAAAACGTGAGACAAACACGCTAAGAGGGAAAGTTGAAAATGAAATGAAAGTGTGATAAGTATGAAAAATACTTATTATTTATGTTTGATTGGACCTCTTAATTATATTCATTCATGTGTTTTGTGGGAAGTCTTAGGGTGTTTTTAGGTTAGGTATATTTTGTCTTTTATTGGAGATTATTGTATAGGAAAGTGAAGGATTGGAGGAGAAGTGAGGTTGTACTGTCAAGACCGTGTCGCCCAGCGAGCATGCCAAGTTGCCCAACGAGATTGCCAGGTCGCCCAGCGAGAAAGTCATCTCGCCCAACGAGAAGATGATTTTCTAAAGTGGTTATAGTTTCGAAAGTTACACGAAACTGGTGGGCTGGTGTGTGGGAACGCAGCAAAGCCAAAATAAAACATGGGAAAGGCCATTCTATGGCAAGAAGAACTCAAATTACTTCATTCATTCCGTAAATTTCATCTATCTTTTGTGAACTAGATGCTTAGGAGTGACTAAACTCCTCTTTCATTGGGGTTGGATGTAATGAACTTGTACTCTCTGTAATTTTCCTATGCAATGTAATCTTTGTCTTTGTTCATATGTTTTATCTCAATTATTAATGTGCATGATGGAAATCTTTTCTATTTGGTTGTATCTAATCATTGGGAAATGAATTGGAACTTAACCTTGGATAGAACAACCATGAGATTGGGTTCTAGGAATAGATGTAATCTCTAGGTCATTCTAGACATCGAATCTTAATGGAAGTCGTGAATTAAAATAGTTAAGGAATTAATGTTTTGGCACATTGACTTAGAACTTGCTTCTAAAGAATTAGGGCTAGTATGCTTATGATGTGGATGTTTGAGCTAGATAGAGAGATTGTGTAGGAAATATTGTGTTAGTATGGTTCATGAAATCCAACCTTGGTGAAGTCTTTCCTAAATTATTCCATAACTTTAGTGTTTAGTAATTTTGCACTTTTATCTTGAATTAAATCAATCTTTAATGTTGTCATCATTGCTAAAATTAGTAAATAATTACAATTAGACAAGCAAACACATATCCCTTGGGAAAACGATATTTGGACTTCCATTTTACTACTTGTAACGAATTGGTACACTTGCCAAAAAGTTAACAAAGTGGGAAAAAACTTTAACTTGCCACTCATGTGCCTTAGTAAAAATGGATTATAATTTGTGTAGGCCATGAACCTCTTAAAACAAGAATTAAAACCTTCAATATTATTATCATTTTAGACAACCCACAAGATCATCCTAAATTATGTTAATTTGTGGGGCATTTTTATAACCTTCGCAAAATAACACTCATTAAGTATCATTTTTTTTGTAGTGATACTAACACCAAAGGACTTCATGTCGTGTGGATACCTGAAAATAGAATACTTCCTCTTGCAAATATGCTCAATATTAGGAAAAAAAACCTTTGTCATGATCGTGACACATGATGAAAGAAGCTTTGGTTCCAATACCTCAAAACATAATCATATTCAAAAGCAATAAATAAGGGTGAATAATTGGAGTTGACCAAATAAGTGCGGAACATGATTTACTACATTGTAAAGTGGAAAGAATTGTACTCTAACAATTGACTATAACTTTTTACATAATAGTAAACATTCAATCCAACAATTAACATCATAATAAGTTAACGAGTTCGGTTTCCAACAAGGCAAATGTTGAAGTGGAGATTGTTGCAAATGACATAAATTATCTCATGTCGAAGGGGAGATTCATGACTTTATGCTGACATCGTCTACTATGTTGCATGATGGATAACATCCTATTTTTGGTTATTTTTCCTTTCTAAAACTTTCTTTTTAGTTTAAATAAATAAGTTTGCGTCTTTAATTAATTAGTTTTGTTGTTTGCTTAGGAAAATCTTATTTTCATAAAAGTAGGGTAAAAAGAGTGTTTTAGTTGTCTTTTATTGTCAATAGTTATGTTCCCTTAGAATCTCCTTTTTTTTATAATAAATTTGCTTTGCCAAGACATCCTTTATCTTTGCTAATTTGTAAGTTGAACCTTACCTCTAATTTTTGCTTATTTACAGAGAGGCCACTAGTCAAACCAAAGGCAGTGTTGAGTTTCCCTCTCTAAAAGCTTGGTAGATCCCTTGCCGTTGAAAGAACGAAGAGAGAACACCCTTGATGTGCACAAAACTAGTTGATGCGCGATCAAACGTGACGAAGAGCAAGTTTGAAGTTAATCAAGAGCGTGAGAATCTGATATGAAGGAAGGGAGCCAACGCAAATCGAATGGATGAAACTTGATATGGAGGTGTGATCGTGGCAGAGTCATGACGAACGAGTAGAAGGAAAAGTCAAGTTGATGAAGGGCATCGAAAAAGGATTCAAGGCTACGATTCTGGTTCGAAGGGATCATGGTTAAGCAATTTTTGGGTTTTCTTTTCTAATTTGTTTTTTCTTTTCTTAGGGGTTTAAAAGAGGGAGAATTAGGTTTTTATGGGGGAACCTGGTTGCGCGAGAGTGAGAAATGTTTGGGGGTTAGGGTTCGTGTTCTTGTGGTCCTATGAGAAGAGAGAGGAAGTGTAATGTAAGAGGGTTCTCTCCACATCTAATGAGCGAAATAGTAGCCTTCATGAGATTATGGTTTTCCTAGTGTGTTAGGTGGTTCTACTTAGTTCACCCACTTAGAAACAAACACCAAGATTGGACTAAGAGACTTTCCTTTCACCATTTAAATTTTTAGCACTCTCTTTATCTCTTGTAAGCCTTTTGATTTTGGCAATGAAATGTTCTAATTTTGTTTCCATTTCAATTTCCAGTTTTGAGTTTTAGCTTGTGCTTTTTGCTTGTTATGATTTATTTGTATTTTATGTTTTCTACATTTCGTTATCGCGACGGGACGACGAACTAAAAAGAAATTTGTTTTGAAAATAGAGATTTGAAGTCGCCACCATAGTTTATTCTGGAAAACCACAAAAATAATATAAAGTCTGCGAAAACCAAATTTAGGGTCCGGGAGTCGATTATGTGTAAGGAAGGTATTAGCACCCTAGAGCGCCCGTCAAAAGGCGGTACCTTTAATTAAATTTGCAAAAGAGATGTGGTTATTTTAAATACTTACGTTTCCCACAAATAAGAAAATAGTGAAAAAACTATTTTTGGAGTGAAAGGGACTCGACAAGGGTTAAAACCTTGGTCCTACATATTCTCATTAAAAATGAGAAATCTGAGCTACGTAGTTCTTTACAAAAAAAAAGGTCTAATTAATTTTTTTTTTAAAGTTGTTTTTTGACATTTTTTGAAAATGAGTGTCATGCAACGCGTGAGCCGGATTAACACCAAAAACATTTTTTATATTTGTATACTTGAAAAGGAGTGTCGTGTGATGTGAGCGGGCAATTAGACACCAAAACACTTCTATGATTTTTATTTTTTGAAAAGGAGTGTCGTGCGACGCGAGCGATCGATTAGACACTAAAAGAAAAAATAAAGAAAATAAATTTAAATTTTATTATTCTTATTTTTATCATTTTTCAAAAACTATTTTAATTTTTATTAAAAATATTTTATTATTTTAGAAAATTATGTGCTTGAAATGTGAGATTTAATTAGAAAATGGTAAAATTTGAAATAGAAAATATGAGTGCACAAGTGAGTATGTGGGTGCAATGAGTAAAACTACACATATGGAAACGGGGTGGATAAAGAGAAAACACGTGGTGCATAAAGTAAACGCATCCTACCCAAAAAAAAGAAATTAAAGGAGTGTGGTGTGTACTTAGTGAAAACGCATGTACATAAGGTAAAATAAAACTTAATGTAAGGGGTGTGGGGTTATTACATTGGGGAGTGCATGAAGTAAATAAATAACCAGAACCCAAATTAAAAGCAGGGGTCCGTGAATTAAATTATGGAGGTGCATGAAGAAAAATGAATCTCCCAACCCTAATTAAAACCAGCTTTTGAGACTAACACCCAAAGTTCATCTTCTTCCTTCCGCTAACGGCCACCATGAAAGCACCAATGCTGCCCATCCCATATGAGGCCTTCGGCGACACTGTTCACCAACAACAATCTACGCATCCACACCATCATATGCGTCCACCATTCAACGTTCATACTTATAGTTATGCAAGCAACGACTCGACTTTCGACGGTGTAGACCATCCCCATCATGCCACCACCAATAGTGGTGCTAGCCACTCCACTTCTCCTTTCTCAATCACGAAATCCCAATACATAGCAACCCCCTCTGGTTCGCGCTTACATTTTCATTGTCGGAAATGCTTGCCAATGTCGCCACTGTTTGCTATCATAGCCACCATCAACGTGTAAACAGAGCCACTGCAACAGTCTTTTCTCTCGTGCAAGAATTTCACTTCTCCATAACTGAACCCCAAGTTACTCCAACAACAACTCAAACTGCCTCCAACATTTCCCCCAATGTCAATGTTCACTACCGAACCCCTATTTGCTAGCGACAAATCAACTCTTTTTTATTTCTCTTCTATTTCAATTTCCTTAAACCCAATTCTCCTTTATTTTATCAATTTTCCAATTTTAATTGACTGATTAACAATTTCAGGCAAGCATCAGATGAAGAAAATTTGCAATTCATGCAATTAACGCACAACAATGATAAAGTGAGCCAAGCATCGAAGCAAAATTTGAAGATTGTTTACCTTATTTAATGTCTCAGTTTTGTGTTTGCAACCACTATTATCCCCCTAAATGTTGTTTATATCTTCTGTTGTAATTTTGGGTTTTCTGTGTTAGTTTTGAAATGGTGATTTTAGCCAAGTAGGGGGATTGAATTGGCTTTATAAAACTTTTTCGAAAGCTTAAACCTTTTTTCAATTGAATCTAATGGACTGCAAAGTTTGGATGTCAATGCAGCAGACCAATACACTTTCAGTCGATTAAAATATAAATCAGCAGACTAATTTGTTCTTGAAGCAATAAAACAGTCGATTAAAAAGACAAATCAGTCGACAAAAATACTATAGATATATGCAGAATGCAGAATTCGCAAATTCAACTCAAACAACAATTTTTTACATACAAGACTTGTTCCAATCAATATTTTTAACAAGTATACAACCTCATATTACACAAGAACGCAATAAATCATACCAAACATCAAATTGCTTGGTTTTCTTGAGTTTTTAAAGAGATTGAAAGTGAGTGAGATGAGGGAAAGAGAATTGCACAATTATTTTTATATTGGTTCACTCAATCACAGAGCTATATCCAGTTTACTAGGACAATCTGAGCTTGGTTTCCACAATATTCAAAAGTTTTACAAATCACACACCAAGATTACACTTTTGAACAAAAAAACTCATAAGATTTTTAACTCACACAAAAATCTAGACACACACCCTACAAGAATCACACTTACAAACCTGAAATCACATCAAGCAAACCCACCAAAGGCACAAGAATATCCAAACCTGATGGTGGTTGTCCCTAGCCAACCATACATGTGTTCTTCAAGCTACTCACAAGCCAAAGTGCCTCCAAGATCAACCAAGATCTTCAAAATATGAGTTGCAGCTTTGTATTACAGAGAGAGAGCTTTCCAGAGAAGAATGACAAACTTTCATGCACAAAAACTCAGATTCGCACCTCTGCTCGCGAAAACACAACTTATATAGTGTGATTTAAGTGAAAATAGTCGATTGAATTTTTCGTACAGTCAGTTGATTTCACTTGACTTAAGTGAAATCAGTAGATTGAAAAATAATTCAATTGACTGAATACATTCATACCAGAAACTATATACAACAAGTCTTTTAACCTGTTAAAACCCATTTTAACATATTAAAAGAGACACACTAAGGGACACAAGACATCTAACTTATGTCATATAGCCTACCAACATGATATAACATTAAACCATTGCATTTAACATGTTATTTTTAGATTTAAGACACTAAAAACATGATCTTCAAGTGGATCTTCATCAATCTTCATCAAACACCTATGATATTCATGCACATGGCTTTATCAATTCTTTGCTTCAAGCTTGCTTGTGCCAACAATCTCCCCATGAATTAATGAAGCCAACATCCTCGAGTTAAATTGATGAGCTAAGATCCATTGAGAAACCGGAAAAAGCTTTTGCATACAAGATACCAATATTCCAAACATACAACCAAGCAAAAGCACACAAGCATACATACATATCACATATGCATATGCTCCCCCTATCACTAATAATATGATTTAACTTCAGATTTTAGATTAAGTTTGCAGTATTATATGATTCCAGCAGATTTATTTTAGGTTTTCCAATTTGAACACAATTTTACTCATTTTTCTCCCCCTTTGGATTCATCAAATGAAAGTAAATGCATAAATCATTTTGGAAAGATGAAAATTTTCATTAAAGCATTAACATATGGGTGTATCAGGGCACCTGATACGAATATAAGCATAGCAGAACAAAAATAGAAATGAAAACTATAATATGAAGCTAAGACTGATATAATCAATCGACTGAAATAAGAAAATAGCTGATTAAAAAATTGGAACAAATAGATAGACACATAAAATGCAGCACGAAAATGCAATGCATGACCTATGAGCCATCCCATTCACTCATTCCTAGGGTTGTCCCTATTGTAGACATTGGAGAGGAGGTCATGAACATTATACAGCTGATCATCCAGGTCTTAGAACCTTGTTGTGCAATAAGCATGGTGTGCATTTTGTGCCATGTTGAGGTCTTGAAGCTGGTTAAGAACCATTCTCTCAAACTGGGACTATACAGGTCTAGTATTTTCAAGAGGGTTATAAAGCTCAATTGCCATGGGCTATGGTTCATCTTCCCTTTGGTTTCCTCCATTAGTACCCGCTTCATGGTCATTTGCTCCAACTTCAATATTTGCACCTTGATCTCCTTCAACCAGCCAAGTGTTGCCTATCTTGGTGAATCCCATCTTGTGCATATTTAGTGTAGAAACATGATTTAGAAGTCCAGTAGACTCCTCAAGCTCTCCTTCCACATCCACACCAAAATGCTTAATGAACTTGGAGATGAGCACCACATATGGAAGCTTGAAATTCGTGAACCTCTTTGCCTTCATCATATGGTCATGAATTGTGTATGTCCAGTCCACCATCACACCATTTTGAATACAGTACATCACCATAAGATCACCTTCATTCAAGATCACCTTACCCGAAATTTCAAGGAATGTCTTCAATTTTTGGGTTTTGAGATGTTGCTCAAGGTTGCCAAAATTCTCTACCCTCAGCCATGACATGCGAATCACCTTAGGAAGGATGATTTGCTTCCTATTGATCTCAATCAAGAAGGTCTGAATTCTGTCTTCATGGCCTTCAAACCATACCTCAAGCCTTCCTTGATTCATGGAATTTAGAGAGGATGGAGTAGGTGGGGTAAAGGTTTTATCATCTGAGGGGGTTGTTCGTGATCTTCTATGCATGGTGAAGTGTAGGTTTGGCTCTTACTAGCAAATTAGAATGCCAATGCATGATGCTTATGCAAATATTTATAGAATCAACATGTTGATTTTCAAAATCAGTCAATTAAATTATGCAGATATTTTGGTTTCAATGTAGTACAGGAAATCACAATCAATTAAATATGAGGGAATCTGTATCAGAGATGTAGTGATGAGTTTCCTATGCGTTTTATGAACAATCTACTTACAAATAGTTCACATCTAATGCATGCTCATTAGAAATCATGTAATTAAAGCACTTTATGGTCAATGCAATCTGAAAAGTTGATTTTAGCTGATGTAATAGTTGTTACATGTTGCTACTATAGTAGCAGTTTTAAGTGAAATCTATGTGTTAAATTTGCATTTGTAGCTGACTAAAAATATCAGATTACATGAAATTCACACCAGACCAATTTAAATCAAATATATGTGTTTTTTTGTGAGATTTAATATATTGAAACAATTCTAGAACACAAATTATGCAGATTTTGACAGTTTAAGTGAAATCTATGTGTTGAATTTTCAAATTTAGCTGACTAAAATTCTGGCAGTTTTCAAATTATGCAGATTTTTATCATTTTAAATGTAGCACACATGATCTAATAAGATTAACAAGCCAAACAAATATCAGCATATATTTTTCATGTCAAGAATACCTAATTCAGTTCTAAGCTTGTTGAATCTATCACATGCAAGTGGTTTAGTGAATAAATCCGCCAATTGATTTTCAATTTTCACAAACATGATTTCAATATCACCCTTTTTAATATGATCTCTTATGAAATGATGCATGATTTCAATGTGTTTAGTTTTAGAATGCTGGATTGGATTCTTCGTTAGGTTGATTGCACTTGTATTATCACAATAAAGAGGTGCCTTCTCTAGCTTTACACCATAATCCATAAGTTGATGCTTCAACCATATGCTTTGAGCACATGCATGTCCAACTGCTATGTACTCAGCCTCAACTCTAGAGAGTGCTACACATGCATGCTTCGTGCTATTCCATGAAATTAGGCTTGATCCAAGTAGATGGCATGTACCACTTGTGCTTTTCCTATCAAATTTGCACCCTGCATAGTCAGTGTAAGACCCATGAAAATTAATTAATTAAATAATTAATTAATTAATAAATACGGGTAGAAAGCGCCTTTATGTCATTAATTATTGTTTAATGTGACGTGGAAAAGTACTAGCTTAAATGGTTGAGAGTACTTGGTTTGTGTGAGAGGACTTGGGTTCGAGTCCTATGTATGCCAATTATGTGTTGTGGTTTTATTATTTATTTATAATAAAATGTATGAGTATGAAATTGGTAATGTAAACTTATATTGATTGGAGTGTATCACCAAATGTGAATTTGTATAGTGGTTGTGCTTTGGCATTGTGAGTGGAAGGTCACGAGTTCAAACCTGGTAGACGACAGAACTTAACCTTTATTTTTACTAAACTTAGTTTGGAATGAATGTGGAAAGGTAGAGAGAACCTAGCAAATGGGGTAGCCAAGAGGGTTGGAAAACCACCAAATAATTAATAGAAGAGGAATTAAAACCCACACTAAGCCCAATTTCGTTTTCGTTTTTTTTTTTAAACCCATCTTAAAGACACCTATAAAACCCAAAATTTAGGTAAAGGGAAGGGTTTTAGCAGTGTAGTGAACTGGTATAGAGAGGAGCACAGGATTGAGAGTGTGAGTTGAGTTTTGGGTGTGCAAGGGCTGAAGCAAGAAGGAGATTGTGAATCAAGGGTCCTATATTTCTCAATTTTGATCACTAATTCCAGGTTAGGGATGCTGAATTTATGTGTATTTTATATGGTTTGTGTTACTGCGTTTTGGTGCTCAATTGGGATTTGTATGTGGTATGCTTTTAGGGGTATTACATGATGTTGTGATTGAGAAATTGGGTACTCTTGATGTTGTTTTCAATTCTTTGATATTTCACATGAGTTGAATGTGGGTTTGGGGTCTTACGTAGTCCCTTTGGAAAAGTAACGAGTTTAGTATTCAAATGGGAGGATAATTCGGTTATAAAACACGATTCTGATGTATTTTTGCCATTACTTTGTGCTGGTAATGATTAGTTGGTGTTTTGGTATTATTTTGGCGATGTGTGTGCGTGAACAGACTCGAAACCCTACAAGTCTCGCCCAAGCGGGTCCATCTCGCCTAAGGGAGAGTTGTAGAGTCTCACATTCGGTTCTAGTTTGTGGTTCTCGCCTAGGCGACCAGGAAAAGGGTTGAGCGACATGCTCTCTCGCTCAGGCGAGAGGCACTCGCCTAAGCGAGGTCGCGAGGAGAACCTAAGAGTTTTGAGCGCGATATCTCGCCCAGGCGAGAGGTTTTGAGTTTGGAGCGACTGACATTCTCGCCTAGGCGAGAGTGGCTCGCCTAAGCGAGTTCTCGAAGTGTGTTCTTGTGTGTTTTGTTGAATACTTGTCTAGGCGAGGTTTTGGTGTGGTTTTGGGTGAATGTGTGGCTCGCCCAGGCGAGAGGATCTCGCCTAAGCGAGATGACGTGTTGATTCTACTGTTTTAAGCTCGCTAGGTGAGGTGAGCTAGCCCAAGCGAGACTGAGGGCTTAGCTTGGGCGAGTGTCCCTGGCTTAAGCGAGTTTATGCGA